>NW_005871053.1:1782836-1789344 GCF_000147115.1 Myotis lucifugus | reverse complement strand
ATAAAGCTAAAATTCTCAAGTGACTCATTCAAAATGGGTAAGTTTAATAATCTGGATGTATTAATAAGGAAAATTAAAATGCATCTGGCCCTGGCTGGTGTGGCTCAATTGGCTAGACATCCTCCCATGCACCAAAGGTCGCAGGTTCAATTCCTGGTCAGGGCACATATCCAGGTTTCAGGCTCAGTCCCTGGTTGGAAGGGCATACAAGAGGCTGCCAATCGATGGTCTGCTCTCACATTAATCTTTCTCTTTCTCTCTCCCTTCCTCTCTCTCTCTAAAAATCAATAAAAATAGAGAGGGCGAGAGATAGAAACATCAATGATGAGAGAGAATCATTGATCAGCTGCTTCCTGCATGCCCCACACTGGGGAGCGAGCCCTCAATCCTAGGCATGTGCCCCGACCAGAAATCGAACTGTGACCTCCTGGTTCATAGTCGATGCTCAATCACAAAGCCACGCCAGCCAGGCAATAAAAATAAATAAAATGCATCTAAATCTCCAAATTTCTCTGAATCTAAATGTTTCTAGGTACTCTCATAAACTGAGAGCAGGAAACTGAAACAGTTCAAGCTATGACAATGACTTTAAAAATGTTTAATGTGTATATATCCTTTGGCTGAGCAATTCTACTATTTTCACTTTATAAGGTCTACTGCTGTACTGTTTCAGAGCTTTTGAAAAACAAAGAAATGTTTTAAATGTATTTTTCATTATTGATAGTATTAAGATATCTCCCATTCTCCCCTCTTTGACCCCCTTAAGAAATGTTCATTAGCTGCCCTAGCCGTTTTGGCTCAGTGGATAGAGCATTGGCCTATGGACCAAAGGGTCCCAGGTTCCATTCTGGTCAAAGGGTCCCAAGTTCCATTCTGGTTGCAGGCTCCTCCCTGGCCTGGGGCCTGGTCAGGGCTCATGCAGGAGACAACCAATCAATGTGTTTCTCTCTGTCTTTCCCTCTCTCCTCCACTCTTTCTAAAAAAAAATCAATGGAAAAATATCCTCAGGTGAAGATTAAAAAAAAGAAATGTTCATTTCTAAACTTTATTTTTAATAGGAAAAAAATAGTGATGGAAGGAGACTTGACCTGGGTTGGTGAACACACAATACAATGATTGATGAGTAATGTATTCTAGAATTGTACACCTGAAAGCTGTATAATGTCTACCCAATAAATTCAATAAAGATTTTAAAAAACTAAAAATATCTTTAAAAGGAAAGAAAATAACCTATAACATATTCACATGTAATATTTTGGGAGAGTGGTATTTTAAGTGTTCTTCCTGATCTCCCACCAACCAGTTCTGTAACCTCGGGCAAATTACTTAATACTTGTGGCCTCATTTATAAAACCATTTCTAAGAATATGCTGCCATAGAACACAGAACAAGAGAGAGAAAACTGCCTGTGTATTTTGAGGTTGAAAAGAACCTAAGAAAAGCAAAAGCACCTAAGGGAACTAAGCAGACTGCCAGAAAAGTATGCTCTTCCTAGAACCCAGCCCTTCCTGAGACTATGGTCATTTAAAATGTCTTCCACAAACACATACTGCTTATATTTTCATGTTTTAATTAAACAAATAAAATTTTTATTCTTTAAGTCGCAGAACAAAATATACAGTATAATCTCATTTATGTTTGGACACCTAAAAGGATATGACATTATTAAAAGTGAGTACTGCTGGGGAATGGGAAAAGTGCAAACTTTCTTTTTCTACTTTACCTCTGGATACTTTGACTTTTTATAATAACAGATTAATATACATGTTTTTTAAATATGAGGTTATTAGAAACAATGGGCCACCATTTTCCCATAATTACTAGAAATATTTAGGGGCAATTAAATTCTACCATTAAATTCACATACATACAAAGATTTCAGGCTTGAATTTTAAAAGCCTCAAAAACTATTTATGTGAGAATTATAAATGAAAATATTTAAAGTCCAATACTTTATTAGTATTTAATTCTGCATTTCAGAAAAATGAAGTTTTAGACAACAGATCAGGAAATAATAAACTATGGCCTGTGATCCAGTTGATTGTTTATTTTATAAGGTTTTATTGGAATGCACTGGGCCCCTAGTACAGATATATAGATATAGATATAGATATAGATATAGATATAGATATAGATATAGATATATAGATATAACAGATACATTGAAAGATGTTCAACATTACTAATCACATGGGTTCAACATTACTAATCACATGAAACTGTTAGAATGGCTATTATCAAAAACACAAGAGGTAAGTGTTGGTGAGGATGTGGAGAAAAGGAAACTGTACATTACTGGTGAGAATGTAAATGGGTACAGCCACCATGGAAAACAGTAATGAAGATTTCTCAAAAAATTAAAGACACGCCCTGACCGGTTTGGCTCAGTGGATAGAGCGTCGGTCTGCAGGCTCAAGGGTCCCAGGTTCGATTCCAGTCAGGGGCATGTACCTTGGATGCGGGCACATCCCCAGTAGGGGGTGTGCAGGAGGCAGCTGACCGATGTTTCTAACTTTCTATCCCTCTCCCTTCCTCTCTGTAAAAAATCAATAAAATATATTTTTTTTTAAAAATTAAAAAATTAAAGACACAACTAACTTATATGATCCAGCAAGTCCTCTTCTAGGTATTTATCCAAAGGAAATGAAAACACTAACTCAAAAAGATATCTGTATCCTCATGTTCACACTGCAGCATTATTTACAATAGGCAGCATGCGCGCGTGTGTGTGTTTATGCACACACTGAAATATTAGTCAGCCATAAAAAAGAAATTCTGCCTTTTGCAACAACATAGATGGACCCTGAATGCATTATGCTAAGTGAAATAAGTGAAACAAAGAAAAACAAAGACTGTATGACCTCACTTATATGGGGAATCTAAAAAAAATTAAAAAAATAAACTCATAAAGACAACTGGTGGTTGCCATAGGCAGGCAGCTGGGATTGAGTGAAATGGGTGAAGGTGGTCAAAAGGTAAACTTCCAGTTAAATAAGTCCTCAGGATATAATGTACAGTATGGTGACCAGAGTTAATAATCCTATATAATAAAAAGGTGATATGCAAATTAACCCTCATGCCCTCACAAGATGGCTGCCTACAACCAGGCTGGCAGGGGGGTTAGTGAGGGACGACCAAACGACTGAACAAGCAGGCTGCGTGGGGTGACCAGGGCGGCAGGGGGGTTAGTGAGGGATGACCAAACAACTGAACAAGCAGGCTGCGTGGGACGACCAGGCCGGCAGGAGGGCAGTTGGGGGTGACCAGGCCAGCAGGGGGGGCAGTTGGGGGTGACCAGGCCAGCAGGGGGGAAGTTGGGGTGACCTGGCCGGCAGTGGGGGGATGGGGGGTGCAGTTGAGGGTGACCTGGCCGGCAGGGAGGACAGGCAGTTGGGGGCAATTAGGCTGGTGGGGGGGCAGTGAGGGGTGACTAGGCCGGCAGGGCGGGAGGGGGCAGTTGGGGGCAACCAGGCTGGCAAGGTGGGGGCAGTAATGGGCAACTAGGCCAGCAGGGGGGGCAGTTAGGGGTGATCAGGCCGGCGGGGGAGGGGGGTGGGTGGGGGCGACCAGGAAGGCAGACAAGCGATTAGGAGCCATTAGTGGTCCAGGATTGTGAGAGAAAAGTCTGGCAGTCGGACATCCCCTAAGGGGTCCCAGATTGGAGAGGGTGCAGGCTGGGCTGAGGGGACCCCCCCCCACCCCGCCATGCATGAATTTCATGCATCGGGCCTCTAGTCTACACTAATAAAAGACAAAGATGCTAATTGACCGTACCTTCACTACGCCCACCAGCCAATCAGAAGAGTATGCAAATTAACCCAACAAAGATGGCGGTTAATTTGCATACACAAGCACCCAGTGAAGACTGAAGACAGTGTAGAAGGAAGCCAAGCACTGCAGAAGGGAGCCAAGCGGCGGAGAAGGGAACAGATCGAAGGTAGCAGAGACGGGAGCAGAGCTGAGGCAGCGGACACGGAGGGAGCGAAGTGGCAGAGAAGGGAGGGAGCCGAGGCGGTGGGGAAGGGAGGGAGCGAAGCCTGCCTCCAGCTTCGCTCCCTTCTCTACTTCGCTCTGGCCTCAGGAAGCCCTGTTCTTGCAGGAATCTTCCTGCAACGGGCCTCTAGTAGTATATAAGAAGCAGCCCCCCCCCCCCTTATTCACGATTTCACTTTATGCAGTTTCAGTTACCCATGGTCAACTGCTCTGAAAATATTAAATAGAAAATTTCAGAATTAAACAATTTATAAGTTTTAAACTGCAAACCGTTCTGAGTAGCATGATGAATTCTCACATCATCCCACTTGGGATGTGAATCATCACTTTGTCTAGTGTACCCACACTGCATAAAATGGTACCTTCCCATGAGTCACTCAGTAGCCTTCTCAGCTATCAGATCAACTGTCGCAGTATTGTAGTGCTTGTGTTCAAGTAACTCGCCTAACACTACATCACAGTGCCTTCTTCATTCACTTCATCTTATCACATAGATACTATATCATTTCTCATCACACAAGAAGGGTGAGTAGAGTACAATACAGTATTTTGAGAGAAGACATTCACATAACTATTACAATATAACTGCTATATTTTTATAATTATTACTGTTAATCTTTTATAGTGCCTAATTTATAAGTTATTAAACTCTATTATAGGTTTTTATGTATAGGAAAAAACAGTACATATAGGGTACTATCCACGGTTTCAAAGCATCCACTGGGAGTCTTGGAACACATCCCCTTCAGATAAGGGGACTACTGTATTATATATTGGAAAGTTGCTAAGAGAGTAGATCTCAAAAAGTCTCATCACAAGAAAAATAAATTGGTAACTATGTGTAGTGATAGATGTTAACTAGACTTAGTGTGATCATTTCCCAATATATACATATATTGAATCATATGTAAACCTGAAACTAATGTAATGTTATGTCAATTATATCTCAATAAAAAATTTCTTCAGTGAGTTAAATACTATGGTTAGTTATACAAAAGAAGTCTTTTCAGTAGGTATATAACAATGAATAATTTTTTTCATGTTAAGTAATGTTTTCATGTCAACTAAGATATTTGATTAACAGAATGGTAATGAAAATTATTAAGTTATTCTTACCTGTAATCTAAACCAATCTAATCTCATTCCTCTGAAATCAAACACTTCCCCATCTTCAACTATAATAAAAGAAAAAAAGTTTATAGAGCAAATTACTAATTTCACAAATCTATAATCCCATTTCAAATTATAAGAGCTAAGATTATTCCACTTCTGGGTGTACATACAAAATAATTAAAAGCAGGGTGTTGAAGAGATACATTTGTCCATCTATGTTCATAGCAGTATTATTCACAATAGCCAAAAAAGTGAAAGCAATCTTATATCCATCAACAGATAAATGGATAAAAAAATACTGTATGAGTCTGCTTATATGAGGTATCTAGAGTAGTCAAACTCATAGAAGCAGAAAGCATGGTGGATGCCAGGGGCTGGGAGGAGAGGAAATGGGGAGTTGCTATGTAATAGCTATAGAGTTTCAGTTTTGCAAGATGAAAAAGTTCTGGAAATTGGTTGCACAACCATGTGAATATACTTAACACTATCAAACTGTACACTTAAAAATAGTAAGACAGTAAATTTCATGTTATGTATATTTGACCACAATTAAAAAGTAAAAATAATTTAATAGCTAAGTCAGTGAAGTAATTTTCAAATCCTATAAAGATGATGTTAAAGGAGACAGTTATACTAAGAAAAGTGCAAAACAGACTCTTCTCCTAAACTCTCTCAGTGTGCTTACATGTCAATTTGTAGGAGCTAGAATAGAGCTCACGGAATCCAGTAAACAGAGACTTTGTATGGCAATTTGGATATGCCAAAGAGAAGCCATAAGTGCATCCTTTCAGTGAAAAGTTGAGTACAGCAATACAAGATATTTTGAGAGGCAAACCACACTCACATAACTTTTATTACAGTATGTTATAATTGTTCTATTTTATTATTAGTTGTTGTTAATCTCTTACTGTGCATATATTTAAATTAAACATCACAGGTATGTATGTATAGAAAAAAAACAGTACAGTTGATCTTTGAACAACATTGGTTTGAACTGCACTGGTCCACTTACGTGAATGTATTTTCTCTTCCTTACAATTTTTTTTTTAATCCTCACCCAAAGATATGTTTTTTTTATTGATTTTAGAGAGAGAAGGAAAGAGGGAAAGAGAGGAAGAGAGAAAGAAACATCAATGTGAGAAACATTAATCACTTGCCTCCCATATGCACCCCCTTACACACCCTAACTGGTGATGGAACCCACACCTGGGCATGTGCCCAAACCTGCGACTCTTCAGTGCATACTCTTCAGTGCACAGTGGCTCCAACCAACTGAGCACATGGGCCAGGGCACAATTTCTTAATAACATTTTCTTTTCTCAGCTTTCTTTATTTTAAGAATACAGTATAGCCCGGCCAGCGTGGATCAATTGGATGAGCATTGACCTATGAAACAAGAAGG
>NW_005871053.1:1763712-1782315 GCF_000147115.1 Myotis lucifugus | reverse complement strand
CAGATAAGGGGGGTGGACTACTGTATGTCCAAAAAAGTAAGTGATTAAATGTTAACGGTCAAATCTTTTCCTTAATAATAAAATTTGAAAACCTACTGAGAAGAAAATGTGTTTTTATTTAAAAGATTTATTACCTTGCTTTACACTTAGGGAAGTCATAGTGTTAACAAAAGAAGACATGATGATTGATTCATCTTCAGGGCAAACAGAAAGATTCTGAAAAGAAACAAAAAAAAATAATGTTAAAATCATCTAGTTAGAAAAAAATCCATAGGTTCATCAACAGGTAGACAGATAAACAAAACAGTATATCCACACTATGGAATATTTTTCAGCAATGAACATGGACAAAATGTTGATACATATAATAAAAGGGATGAATCTCAAAAACATTGTGCTATTGAAAGAAATCAAAAACAGCCCTAGTCAGTTTGGCTCAGTAGATAGAATGGTAGTCTGTGGGTTTGATTCCGGACAAGGGCACATGCCTCAGTTGCAGGTTTGATCCCCAGCCCAGGTCGGCACGCATGCGAGGAGGCAACCAATGTATGTGTCTCTCACATAGAAGTTTCTCTCTCTCTGTCTCTCCCTCCACCACCCCCCCCCCCGCCCTGTATAAAAATCAATGGAAAAATAGCCTCGGGTGATGTTTAATTTAAATATTATACACCAAAAAGTCAGGGTACATATGGGAGGCAACCAATGGATGTTTCTCTTTCTCGCTCTCTCTCCCTCTCTCCCTCCCACCCTCCCCCCTCCCCCCACCCCGCCTTTCTCTCTAACAACAATAAAAAAGTTATATGGTATATGATTCCATTTATATGATTTTTTTAAAGGCAAAAAATGACCAAAAGCAGATGAGTGTTTGTCGAGTCGAAGAGGAAATCAGCTACATAAGTGCACAAGAAAACTTTTAAGTGTTGGAAATGTTCCACATCTTGACTGCTGTGGTGGTTACATGAATGCATACATAGTTGCCAAAATTCAAACCATACACTAAAAATTTGTGATTTTTTTATTAAATGTAAATTATACCTCAACAAAATTAGGACAAAAAATCCCTCTCAAACTGGCTAAAAAAAAAAAAATGAAAATTTGATAGACTGCATCTGAAATAGATAAATTTTTTAAAAAGTGGGTGCTTAGCTCACAAACAGCATAAATAATTGTCAAGACATTAAGACCTACACCACAATGTGAATGTATATAATGTCACTATACTGTATACTTAAAAATGGTTAAGATGACAAATTTTGTTATGTATGTTTTACAATAAAAGTAATTTAACACCTATTACAATGAGCTATGTTAACAGGTTGCTCTTAGTTCTAAATTTAAATTCCAGCAAACAATTAAAAACACCATGCTTGTACTTTACAAAAGAAGAGGTGGTAAAAAGCTTAGGTGTCAAGCTAAGACACTACTTCAAATACTGACTCTGTTACTTGATTGTGCAATACTGAGCAAGTTGCATAAGGTCTTTTTTCTTCAAATAATGATAACTATATCTACCCTCACAAAGTTGTACTACAAATGTAATAAAATAAACTATCAATAATTTGACAATTATTAATATAATTTTACTACTGCTACTACTGCTATGACAGTATTTTCAGAAAAAATAAGCCTTTTTCTCAGATTGTATTAACATACAGTTTATATAAAAAAACACCAAAAAATATGGAATGACTTTAAAATGTTAACACTATAACATAAATGTATTCATAAGCATCCAACTAACCACAGCAAATTTCAAAATGACATGAAACCAGGAGTCTGATTTACTTTTTAGATTGTGATAGCATGACAGCCTCTGCTTTATACAATAAGTAGTAATTATTTGAATAAAACTGCAGCAAACAGTAGCCACACAAGGTTTAGATAAAATCAGCTTTTCTAGTCTTTTTTAATGGACATTCTAGAAAAAAAAGCATCTGAGCTCCATCTAGTGGATAAAAAAGAAATACACTAGTTTATGAAAACAGAAGCTGTATATAATTAAATGCAAACAATTACATGACATTTTTCTTATTTGGATTTTTAGGTAGGTTTCAAAAATATTAGAATTTCAAAGTATGGTTATTTCTCTGTAAAACCAGTAACTGTAGAGTCTTAATACAGTCTTAATATTAGTCTTAATATATATTCTTCCTTTATACTATATGTTAGCTTACAGTAGTTTTTAGATACTGGTGATTTTATAAAATGAAGCAAAATAAGATACTATTTTCCCTACAGTCAGTTAGTTTATTAGAAATAAAAATAAAATAAACTTATAATAAGATGAAAAAGACCAAATAAAGAAATTATGGAAAGCCAAACAAACAAAAAACCTAGGACAAAATCAATAGAGAAAAATCCAAATTGAAAAAATTAGGACATTTAAATTAGGACATCTAGATAAAAAAATTTTTATTGGCCATCCTCTAACACACTATACAGAAAGATTTATCTTCTACTTTTCCTCTAATACTTAGTTATCAATTATATGTCTCCATTATCTTTTATCTCACAGCCAATGTCCAAGTTCAAGTTCTCATCAGCTCTCATCCAGCCTACTGCAATTCTTCTTCTACTCTCTCTCTGCCTTTTCCCTTGGCCCCCAGTAACCCATCAACCACACTGATCCAGGGTAATCTTTGTAAGTAGTAAATCTGATGTATAACTAACTTCCTCTTTTGCAAGGCCCAATATAATTTAGTTACTGTACACCTCTACTGCAAGATAAAGAAACATTCCCTGCATTGCGTTCATTCTGAGCTTTGTACACACTTAAACAAAATGCCTACCACACTAAACTACAACAAAATACGTTCTTCCCTCCAAATGATGATACTCTTGACAAGATATAACTACAACTTGTTTATATTTGTATCGCCACCATGTGGCACAAGATTATATTTTAAATGCTTATTGAACAAACAAATCAGTTACTAGAAAGAAGGGAAGAAACAAAAGGAAAAATAACATGAGATAGTTTTTACCTGCACAAGTTCATTGAGGACAACAGCATCAAAGCCAGAAAGGTACTGCACGTAATACCTCTGCATTACAGGTCCATATTTCCTTACATGTGCTCTAAGCTCTTCCATGTAAAATATCAATTCAGCAATGTGCCTTTTTTTTAAATTGAAAAAAAAAATTTCAAAAAATAAATTTATTGTTATCAAGGAAAAATGTGAAATGCCTTTGATATTATAAGAAGTTACTTTTAGAAAAATTACTGCTAAACATTTAATGTCAATTATGTTTTTAAATTATTTAACATGAATAAAGAAAGCAAAAGAAAAGCTAAGACTAAAAAACTGATAAGAGGAAAATCCAAAATGAACATAAAATTAGAACATCTCATAAATAATCATTTTAAAATCACAAATAAAAGGAACTGGGAAGAAATAAGACTTTTCTATCTGCTCTTATTTCTCTGCTTCACTTATCTAACTCCTCATTGAGGGACTTGACAAAAATGACAGAAAAACATTTCAAATTATAGACTTGGTTGCAACTCCGTAAGGATTCTTAAATATGAATTCCATAGGAAAGTCACTGGGTATAGCCAAAAAACAACTTTATGACCACCTAGAGCAGCGGTTCTCAACCTGTGGGTCGCGACCCCTTTGGTGGTCCAATGACCCTTTCACAGGGGTTGCCTAAGACCATCCTGCATATCAGATATTTACATTACGATTCATAACAGTAGCAACATTACAGTTATGAAGTAGCAACGAAAATAATGTTATGGTTGGGTCACAACATGAGGAACTGTATTTAAAGGGCCAGAAGGTTGAGAACCACTGACCTAGAGTATTAGGAAAGGAAACATTAAAAGACATAATTTTAAACTCAAGTTGACTTTGCATTCTAATTCATATCACCTAATGCTATGTTACAAATATGCATAACAAATATGAAAAGCCCTAAAAAAGTTTTTCAAAATAATTTTACTTCAAAGGCCCCAAATCCCAGTTATAAATCAAAATATACAAAGAAAGTTTTAATTGCTGCTAACTTACTTATCTATAAAGTCATCTGCACTCTTCTTTGGCATGTTATCTGCATGACGAAGTAGCCAGATAATTTCATCACGGGCAAAGGATAACGCCATAAAAACAAAAAGTGCCTAATTAAAAAAAATACAAAAACATTGTTTACTCTTACGCAAAGATTAAAAACAAAACCTATTCATAGTCTTTCTCTAAGTGAAAAGTCATTGCCAAGAATTGATAAAATCAAGTTCAAAAAGATGGCACACCAACAGAAAGGAGATGACCAAAGAGAAGTTGAAAGTATGTATCAAGGAAAGCATATATATAAGCAAGTAGTGAGAACAATGTAGAATGGTGCAGTTGACATATGAATTAAATCAATTACCTTGGGACCTAGCAAGCCAGGTTGATCAGAGAGGACTGTAGCCAATTCTTTCAGTGCAGACCTTAAAAATTTGCGTCTTTCTCTGTGCATTGAACCACTACAGGAAAAGACACTTACATTTTATCTGTTTCTACTAAAATTACTATTGGCAATTAAATAACTTATCATTGTAGGGTCAACATCCAAAGTTTTTTTTTATGAAGCAGAAACCCCTTACAAATATCATCTTCTATGTGCTTGCCATTAAGCGACTTACCAATTTTACATTTATCCTTGCCTTTCTTGTGCTGCTTTTTGTAACCATGTTTGGTCTATTATTCTTCACCTATCAAAATACTACATCCAAACTTCAAGACCAATCCTACAAGAAGCATTTCCTAATATCCAGATGTCTATTTCTGAATAATTTCTGAAATTTTAGTACCATATATCCTAAGCATTTTATAAACAGGACTATGAAATCTTCAACAGCAATTACTGTCCTCCTATATATATTTTTGTCACCCCAACATAGAAATCAACAAATATAACAATAAATATCTAATTTCCCATGTTCTCATTTACTAAGCGTATTCCTATTAAATACAAAAAACTGACTAAACAAGAGTTATATTCAATAAAAATATTGGGATGAGATCTATTTGGTCTCGTTCAAAAAACAGAAAGACGAGGGAAGAAAAGGATAATCATAAATATTCATATACAAGGTATTTCAATAAAATGCAAAGTAGAAAAAAGTTATTCTCACATATTAACATGGGGAAAAAATCATAAAATGTTCTTAGTATTCCAACTCGTCATATTATGCAAAATATTCAGCGCTTCAAGAAAGTTTTAAAATGTATACAGGTGCAAAAAATAAGTGGATACACACACATACACACAAAATATATACAAAAAAAATAAGTATCAGGAATATGCAATACCAGAAATTTAGCTGTGAGACAGATCAGTTTGAAAAGACAGATTAAAATCCCACTCTCTACCTATGTGACCATATGTTCTACCTCTCAGTTTCAGCCATCTATAAAACAGATAATGACACCTGCCTCAGAAGATACATCTTTCAAAATGCTCAGATATAGTACTTTGTTATAGGATAGTGGCAGTAAGAGACTTGAAAGATACCTAAACTAAAAGTCATTTGTATGGTACTTCCTTAGAGCATTTTCATCACACTTCAAAAATAATTAAAATCTGTCTGCACTAATTCCAAAGTTACTAGAGACTGAGGTTATATACTTATTTCCTATTGATTATAAGTCCCCCATTTCTGCCCGGCCAGTGTAGCTCTCAGTGGTTGAGTATTGACCCATGAACCAGGAGGTCATGGTTTGATTTCCATCAGGGCACATGCCCAGGTTGCGGGCTTGATCCCCAATAGGGGACATGCAGGAGGCAGTCAACAATGATTCTTTCTCATCAATGATGTTTCTATCTGTCTCTCCCTTTCCCTTCCTCTCTCTGAAATCAATAAAAACTTATCTTTAATTTTTTAAAGTCCCCACTTCTATTATATTTTGCATACCATCAATATGAACTCACTTCAACAAAATAATGCTTTAAGAAAGAAATTATTCTTTATTAAAAGTACCACAGATAAGATAGAAGTACTTACGCATGTGACACAGCCGCCTCTTTGCATTCTCTTATATCATTAATACGTTTGTTATAGCTATGTGCAAAAAAAAAAAGTTGGAAACATGTTGATCTTAATTTGAGCAATAAGTCAAAATAATTTAATCAAATACTAAAAGTCAAATAGAACTGACATATTATCAACAAGAAAAATGCCCTCAAACTAGAAATGCATGGAAGGGGTCTACCCACATCTTTCCTAGCCAGCACCTTATGTAACCAGAAAAGGCTTCCTAGATAAATTTCATAATATATTAGATCCAACAATAAAATAAAGTTCAAAATGTAGATTTTTTACTTTATTAATTATATTCCCTTAAGCTCCAATAGAGACATTAAAATTATACTTAAGATGTAACTAATAGTAGTTTCTAAAAATTTCAAGTGCTGACAAAGCTATTACTTCTGACTTTTTATCACTTCTGACTTAAAAAGCATTAAAAAAATTCTGAAAGGACATATACTCATAATCAACACTAAAGATTACTTAGGGATAGGGGCTCTGTGATGGAGAAAACTGGGGCAGGAAAGCATTTGATTACTTTAAATTAAATGAAACAACACCAACATCAAATAGTTTAAAGGTGCCATCTGAAAAATAAATATATGTCAACTTCATGAATACTAAATACAAAAACTCAAAATTCCTCAAATGTTAAAGAAAACCTCTTCCTGAAAACCTGGCTAAAACCACTTCACCCTAAGAACTTCAACTTCTAAATTAAGAATTCTAAGATTTATGTGTTCTTGCGCATGTGTCCAAAACATACTAATTATATAATCACTGTCCTTTATAATTAATAAACTTTTATAATTATAGTCTGACTTGTAATTACTATGATAATTCACATTTTAAATTAGATTGACCACTCACTATTTAAAAATTAAAACTTTTCGACTTTAAATAGAGATATTTAAATGGCAAATTTATCATTTAAAAAAGCATAACCAAAAGACAACTCATTATATGGTGTCACTAAACTTACTTGTATCATACATATCGTAAGCTCACTCAATATACACAGACTACCTGGTTCTAAATGTTTATATATATTTAAATACGATTCTACATCATATTGTCAATATAAGACATTATACAAGTTTCATGATTTGCAATCTGAATGAATTAGAAAATGACAAAGCCCATATGACAGGGTATTTCTGGGAACTCCACTGTCTAAAATAAAAGCTGAATTAAGACCTGAAAAGTACATAGGGTACTGTTTCACATAGCATGACTGAGAAACTATTTGCATGAGAATGTCAGAATCACCTACAGTGACAGAAATCCAAACAGTGGCCACTTGAAAAAGAGGGTGAGTGGAGGGGGACCAAGGTTGACAATACTAACCAGAAAAAAGCACGAGAGAATTTTCTGGATATAATGAAAATGTTCTATATCTTGACCTAGGGCAGTGATGGTGAACCTTTTGAGCTCGGTGTGTCAGCATTTTGAAAAACCCTAACTTAACTCTGGTGACGTGTCACATATAGAAATTTTTTGATATTTGCAACCATAGTAAAACAAAGACTTATATTTTTGATATTTATTTTATATATTTAAATGCCATTTAACAAAGAAAAATCAACCAAAAAAATTAGTTCGTGTGTCACCTCTGACACGCGTGTCATAGGTTCGCCATCACTGACCTAGAGTAATTCATATGCAAATTAATTGAGCTTTGCATCTAAAATTTGTATCTTTCTGTGAGTAAATTTTACCTCAATAAATTACTGAGGGGCGGGGGCAGATTCCTTCAACCTCTCTGAGACACAAATATAGAAGATAGAGGAAGTTAGGAATGATGCCCAGGATCCTGGATTTTAGTTCACATCCCAGGGTAATTCTTATGCACATTAAAATTGAGATATACTGGTTAAATTGTGAGTATTAAACATAGCTTTATTTTTTAGTAACTAACAGATGCTCTATTTTTATCTCAATTTAATTAGGAAATAGGTAAATAGGATAAGAAATAAATGTAGTAAATTTAATTTCTACCTGAAACTAACAAGCCCAGCATAACATTTCCAGAGATACCAGGATATTTTAGATGCTCCTAATTTTAAAATATTTCATAATTGCTACCAAGTCTGAGCTCAACTTGGCTTTTATATATTGGCTACATAACCTCATGTGGAAAGAAATGCAAGATTTAAAAATTTCAAGGAACAAATTTCTGAAAATTATTTACTTTACAGAAAATGAATGTAAATAAGTCATTTGGAATACCTGCCTATTAAAGGGAAACACGATTTCCTATATGCAGCAGTCTGACTTCTGTAATTGTTATAATTAAATATTTCTGATTGATTCATATCCTATATAATGAGAGGAATATGCTAATTGGCCGTTTCGCCCTTAGGTTTAACGACCAAGCATGTCACGACCAGATCACGGATCAGCAGGAGGGTGGGCCAGCGAGGTACAAACGGGCTGCAGAGAGCTACAGGAGGGGGCAGGCAGCAAGCAACCAGGAGGCGGAGAGCTACAGGAGAGGGCAGGGCAACAAACTATGGGGGGGGGAGGGTAGCTACAGGAGGGCGGCAGCAACCTACTAGCACACAGATTCGTGCACAGGACTACTAGTACTTTTATAAGTACACTAAATTTAAACTAGCACTTTTAAAAAGTTCAAAACCCAGTGTGGTGACTGTGGGGGAGGTGGGAGGAGGTGGAAGTGAAAAAGGGCATAGAGGGGATAAGTGGTGATGGAAACCATTTTTTTAAAAGTTCATAACTCTAAAATGTATACGGTGTTTTTTTAGTACTATTTTTGTCTAAAACCATATTATGATTTGCAAAAGAGGACATACCTTCTTTCTCCTACAACACAAGTTTTAAAAGGGCAGGAACACTAGATATTTTAATCTGTGAAGTTACTTATAAAAAATATGAATAGTACCTTATCAGGATGATTGTTAAAAACAACTTGCTTGTGACTGATAAGATGGTACAGGCAATAATATTTTCTTGCATGATATGACCCTTCTCTATCCCCAAAACTTCAATGAAGATAATCCACTCACTATCCTTATCCAAAAAGACAAAAACATTGAAGATGCCATACCCTCGTATGTTTACAAATAAGTCTTCTGCAGCTTTGTGAATGTGGAAAACTTCATCCCGAAAGAGAGAGAGGCAAGAGCTACTTTGAAGAGCTAGCTTCCAAAGATTCAGTGCTGTTGCATCAGTATTGAGGATCCCATGGCACAAAATAAAGCCAACTTTAAATAAAAAAGAAAAGTCAATACAAATGTTAAAATTTTCCAAAGGTGAAGTTCTTTCAGTTACAAAATAGCTTTTCAAAAATTCAGAAAAGTAAACACAATCACTAAATTAAGGTTTTTAAATGACCGGTAATAATTCATATACATACAAGATGGCAATACTGTTGCTCTTTCAATAATTTTCTGTATTCTGCAAAATTAATTTTTGAACCCAGACTGACAAAAAGGGGGGGAGAACATCACTTCTGGGTTGTGAAGAAAGAGTCCTTTTAATGAATGACTAAAAGACATTTTCAGAAATACTTATAAAATATTTTAAGCCAGCCCTAGCTGGTTTGGCTCAGTGGATAGAACATCAATCTGAATACTAAAGGGTCCTGGGTCTGATTCTGGTCAAGGGCACATGCCCGGGTTGCAGGCTCAATCCCCAGTAGGGGCTGTGCAGGAGGCAGCCGATCAATGATTCTCTCTCATCATTTATGTTTCTCTCTCTCTCTCTCCCTCCATCTCTGAAATAAATAAAAAAATATTTTTAAAAATAAATAAAAAATATTTTAAGCCTGAGATCAGTTACTAATTAAAAAGCATAATAATCATCACAGTTGTTGCAATCAACGAAAAATAAATATACTTTTCTAAATCACCAGAATAAATGAAATAGTATCTTTCATTTTCATAGCAATTTATGGTTTATTAAATACTTTTTTCACACATTATCTCATGTGATCCTGTGGAGTAGATAGAGCAGGTGTCCTTTTATAGTTGAAGAAATGAATGATCAATGACTTGACTGAAGTTATATTATTAAATTAGAGCTAGACTTAGCCTCAACTATTTACCCTTAAAATTCTTTCAATATATTATACTGCTCTCTATTATATGAATTCAAATATCTTTCACCTTTTATTATCTACCTTGGAAATCTTACACAAAGGTATAATAATCTATATATGTTTATTGATGTCCTTTCTAGCCCTCTATAATAGGCCATAAACCCTCTACTTTCATTCATTAAACACTTACTCAATGGCTACTGGCCAGTGACAAATCAACCCTGTTTTCTGTGAGATTTCCCTACAATTCTTAATAGTCACTCCCTTCTTTAAACTCTTAAATTATTAACACATACCTTGCCATTTATCTTTTTTTTATTTTTTTATTTTTTATTTTTTTATATATTTTATTGATTTTTTACAGAGAGGAAGAGAGAGGGATAGAGAGTTAGAAACATCGATGAGAGAGAAACATCGACCAGCTGCCTCCTGCACATCTCCTACTGGGGGTGTGCCCGCAACCCAGGTACATGCCCTTGACCGGAATCGAACCTGGGACCTTTCAGTCCACAGGCCGACGCTCTATCCACTGAGCCAAACCGGTTTCGGCGCCATTTATCTTTTTATTCTTAGTTCAACCATCCTTTATTTTGTGTGTGTGTTTTACACATATTTTTATCTTTTTATTCTATCTATCTATCTATCTATTTATTTATTTAATTGGTTTTTTACAGAGAGGAAGGGAGAGGCATAGAGAGTAAGAAACATCAATGAGAGAGAAACATCGAGCAGCTGCCTCCTACACATACTGGGGATGTGCCTGCAACCAAGGTACATGCCCTTGACCGGAATCGAACCTGGGACCTTTCAGTCCGCAGGCCGATGCTCTATCCACTGAGCCAAACCGGTTAGGGCCAACCATCCTTTAAAAGTGCCACTACACAAGCAAGCTAGCTCTTTAAATAGCCATTTATTGTAGAGTCTGTACATATAGAAGTATATTTAACTTCCTTGAATTTCCTGTAACATATAAAAATATTTTTCATACAATAGGGCCTCTACATGTAAGCCAATTATTTGATCTGGTATGCAACCAAAGAAACAGAATACATGTAAAGAAATTGAAAGAATCCTCCAGAGAAATTTTGTTTATAAAATATTTTTTATTCAATATATTGACTTTTAACTCTTAATTCCTGAGTAAAATAAGATTCACTTGATATCTCACATCTTATTGTATACTTAGATTTCACAAAATTGCTGCTTATAAAAGGTTTCCCTGAAAATATTATCAGTTATATTATGGATAAGCATATATTTTATTTTCTTAAGACATAGGTTACTTTATGAATTAAAGCATATTAATTTGTTTATGATAGAAAAAATAATTTAAAATAGACTGCCCAAGATTAAGAGAATAGTTTATTAATTAAACCACATTAAACCCCTTTTCCTACCAAGGTCCGAATGAAAGGATTAAAAAAAATGTTTTTTAATTTTCAAGCCATAAAAATGTTGAAGAACAAAACTAGACAAGAAAGTTAAAGAAAATCTCTGAAGATAGAAAGTAGATAAAACTGGACTATCAAGTTAAAAAGAGATGGGACTCTCTCTCTTTCTCTCTCTCTCTCTCTTCCCCTCCCCCCTCCTTCCTTCATCTCCTTCCCTCTCTCTCTGAAAAGCAATGGAAAGAATATCCTCAGGCGGAAATTAACAATGACACACACACAAAAAAAGAGGCAGGAATTAGTAACCCAAAACTCCAGAAATAAAGAGAGATCTTTTCCTACGAGTCCTCTGAGTCCAACCAACAGAGCAAGAATAAACCCTGAAAAGAACATCAGGATAAGTTATTTTTTTTAAATATATATATATATATTTTAATATATTTTATTGATTTTTTACAGAGAGGAAGGGAGAGGGATAGAGAGTTAGAAACATTGATGAGAGAGAAACATCGATCAGCTGCCTCCTGCATACCCCCTACTGGGGATGTGCCTGCAACCAAGGTACATGCCCTTGACCGGAATCGAGCCCGGGACCCTTCAGTCCGCAGGCCGAGGCTCTATCCACTGACCCAAACTGGTTAGGGCTTTTTAAAATATGTTTTATTGATTTTTTACAGAGAGGAAGGGAGAGGAAGAGGAATAGAGAGTTAGAAACATCGATGAGAGAGAAACATCGATTCAGCTGCCTCTTGCACGCCCCCCACTGGGGATGTGCCCGCAACCCAGGTACATGCCCTTGACCAGAATTGAACCTGGGACCCTTCAGCCAGCAGGCCGACGCTCTATCCACTGAGCCAAACCGGTTAGGGCAGGGTAAGTTATTTTATAATTGCACTTCAAATACCTGAGTCCTCAATATTCTAAGCCTTCAATAACTCTTGGCCCCAGGTAATAAACTAGACCAGTGATCTCAAACTTTAGCTTGCATCAAAATCACCAGAAAGGCTTGTTAAGTCATATTGCTGGGATCCATACAGAGTTTCTGATTCAATAGGTCTAGAGTAGAGATCAAGATTCTGCACATCTAAGAAGGTTCTACTCGACGCTGCTGGTCCAGGGACTATACTTTAAATTAATCAAGAACAAAGCTCTAAAGAAAGTAGACCATCTTCAGTAGAAAAGTCCTTATGTGGGAACTGGGATCAAAAAGAGAAAAGCAGAGTTTGAAGTAACTCTTTACCTTTATATCAACTCTACTCAAGGTTCAAATACATGAAAGCAGCAAAACTCAGAGTAAACCTTTACCTTGGCAACTCAGAGTAAACCTTTACCTTGGCAACTGTGGTTATCCCAAATCTGTCTGCCTCCTCCTCCTCCATGCTCACCATACAAAGCCCATTTAAGGTAAAGACCGGGGGGAATAGTGCTGTATAACTCTAGAGGTCACCCATGCCACCTAAGTCTACTAATCACCCCAGTTCTTCAGCCATACATCCATAAACATAAAGCAACCAAGGATCACTGCACATTTGAGCAAAATAAATACTTCAAAAGCTGTGTCTAAATCAACTAAGAGACAAAGCATGAAAATCTTAACTATTATTATAGAAAAAAACAGAACTATCACAAACCCGATCAATATAAAAATTATAATAAAAATGGCTAAAAGGCCCTAGCTGGTTTGGCTCAGTGGATAGAGCATAGGCTTGCAGACTGAATGGTCCCAGGTTCGATTCCGGTCAAGGGCACATGCCTGGGTTGCAGGCTCGATCCCCAGTAGGGGGCGTGCAGGAGGCAGCCGATCATGATGATGATTCTCTCTCATCATTGATGTTTCTATATCCCTTCTTCTCTGAAATCAATAAAACATATTTTTTAAAATGGCTAAGAGTAGGGAGTCTGAGCTAAATTCCACCTCTTTCATTTTAATGAGTGCAAAGTGCCAGTGCATAATGAGACTAAGCAGAGAAATTGAGAGTGTTTACAAACGTTCATAAAAGCTTGAGTGATTTATGAATAGAAACTTAATAATAATCTAATTGTTAGATTAAATCTAGTAATTAAAAATATGGGCTTTTATTTTGTGTCTTTGCTTATTGCTTTATTTCTGATCATTCTAGTAATTCATTTCTATTGTATTTTATAAAAGTATCAATCCAAAAATCATTAAAAAAGAAAAACTGGTCTTTCACTATAGACAAACACTGTAATAAAAGTAGTTTCTAAAGTTTAATAAATCAAGAAACAAGAATTGTAAGACCTAAAAAACACAAACTGCTCAAAATTATTCCCCTTCACTAGTGGACATGGGGGTGATAGAAGGAATTACAATATAGCATTTCTAATTTTGTATTAAATCTGTGTGTTTCTATCTACTTCTCCCTTAGTTTGTGAACTTCATAGGGGCAGAAATCCTTCCTAGGGAAAAAATCCTAGGAATTTTATTCCCCCTGCATCTAACAGACTGCAAAACATATGAATCGTTTATTATATGTTCTGAAGTAAATACCAAAAACTTTAAGTGGATAAATGCAATATTTAAAAAATCATTAAAAAACAAAATAAAAAGCTATGTTGAGAGGCAATATAATGTAGACTATGAGCCTTGGAGTTAGCCTGGGTTCTTACTTTGTCACTGTCCCTTACTACCTGTATGGATTAAGTTTTAGGTTCCTCATCTATAAAACATACCATCTACCCTAACAGGATTAGTATGAGAACTGAATGAGGTAATGCACATAGAAGACTTAAGAAAGTGCTTGCCACAGAAGTAATATATATTATCTGTTATTTTTCTCTAAAACTTAAAACCTGAGGGATAATCACTAAACTATTCAATTTTACTTACAGATAATCCATTTTTCCATCGCATCCAACGAGAGATATTCACAAGGCATCTTAAAAAGAGAAAATATAAATTTGTGTTTAAAAGAAATTCTTAAAAACAAAACAACCCATATCGAATCACTCTCCTCTGACTCCTCAGAATTCTCACGACTCAATTCTTGGCTCAAATACCCCAACAAATTTTAAAAGTTGGGTAAAAGTTTTATAACCTATATTTAAAATTGCAGTCCATAAAGGACAATAAGAGCTGTGCTCCTTTCACATTTACATAACTTAATACCTCCTCCTTAAAAAGTAATGTTGCTAAATCATATTCAATCTAATAAATGACAACTCCAGATTTCCCAAGTCTATTTCAGAGTTTGTGGTATTCCAAAGGATAAAATTTTAGTCAAGTTAAAAAAAAAAATTATGTATATGAGTGCTCACTGTTTCACTCAAATCAGTAATTATGTGTGTGCATTTTCCATATACATAACATCTATATTCATACACACAAAGATTAAAAAGAAATATAACAACATACAACAATTTTCTCTAGTTGGTAAGATTTGGGAAATTTTTTGTTATTGTCTTTATAAATTTCTGCACCTTCTAAATTTTCCACCATAAGATTAAAACAAACTTTTAAACTTTAAAAGAAAATACTCATACTACTAATTGTATTAACTTGGCATCAGAATCTAGAAATAAAAGTACTAAATAGTATAACTTAATTACTGAGCATTTACAATAAACTTCACTATAGGCTAGTACTAATTAGAATACTGCAATAGCACTGCTTAACTCAGTTTTTAAAAATCAATTTCACTATTTTCATTCAAAAAGGGAAAAACAGAATCATACGGTATCAGACTGTGCAGGATTAAGCATTGTACTGGGTGCACTGATGAGACTCAATAATTGGGCATTTCTCCACTGGTCGGCTGAAAGATTCCTTCTAGGATACACCATCTGAAGAGAAATTAGTGCATCTGAAAGAGACTAATTAAAATAGAGAAAAAAATATTGAGGAATAAAATTTCTTTTTCCTTCTCCATTTAAATTCCAGTTACAGCTGCTGTACATTTCTAATTGTACCATCCCAAAACAACAGAGCCTATGCTTTTTTTAATCTGAGGTCAGTCCCAGCAACACTCCTCCAGTTTGTTTTTGTTTTTTTTATCCTCACCTGAGGATATGGTTATTTATTTCAGAGAGAAGGGGAGAGGAGGTGAGAGAAAGAGAGAGAGAGAGAAACACTAATATGAGATTGAACCCAAAACCTGTTGGTATATAGGAGGACACTCCAACCAACTGAGCCACACCGGCCAGAGCCAGATTTTGTTTTCTTTATTTCATGAAAGCTACGTAAATTCTGCCTTCCTGGGTTAAGAGCTTAGCTCATGAAATCATGTTACCTTTTTAAAGTTCAGAATGTTTGGAAATGTTAGGATCTTTATTTTAAAGGGGTAAAGAACCTCCTGTCATCCTCTTGTGCATGATTTTACACTGATCGTTCTCACTGAGAGGAAAAGACATTGGGGTTATGTGACTGTTGCTAGAGCTCAACATATTTCATATTTTTCCAAGAATGCCTTATATGTACTCTATCCTAATAAATTTGTCATGTGGTCTATTAACTATAGCTTTATCATTAAATATGTATCATTAAAAATATTTAATGTTCCACCTCATCTATTTTAAAGGGGTAAAGAACCTCCTGTCATCCTCTTGTGCATGATTTTACACTGATCGTTCTCACTGAGAGGAAAAGACATTGGGGTTATGTGACTGTTGCTAGAGCTCAACATATTTCATATTTTTCCAAGAATGCCTTATATGTACTCTATCCTAATAAATTTGTCATGTGGTCTATTAACTATAGCTTTATCATTAAATATGTATCATTAAAAATATTTAATGTTCCACCTCATCTGCTTTATGCTTGTTTTTAGTTGTCCTTTGCTATTTATCTCTGCTTCCTAAAAATTCTGTATTGACTTTTTAATCTGACTGCACATAAATTGCTAGAAGAGTTTGTTCAGAATACAGAATACAGAGTTCCATCTAAAATTCAGTGAACCAAAATCTCTGGGAATAGAACCCAGGAATCTGTATTACAATTACACTACATCATTAAATTAATTAAATTAAAATTAATTTATTTTTAATGAATACTAGCAAATATCTGATACTCTGGGATATCATGAAGCATCAGAAAAATCAAGATTAGAAAATAACTGGTTTAATCCAAATGGTAAATTCTCCTTAAGTAATTATGAATAGTCTAGTATATGCTAATTACTATGGAAAAGTTAAAAAAAGATCCAAGAGCCTTTAAAAAAATTTCATCACCTAAGTGGGAAAAGAAGCAAATCTGGTGTTAACTATATGTCAAAATACAAAATACCATATTAAAATTCTTTCAGCATCCAAACAGAACAATGAACCAAGATATTAATACCCTGGGATTTAGTTCTGATTTTGTCACTATTTCTGCCAAATGGCTTATCATGTCATTTCACCAGCCTTCAATTTCCTTATCTACACTAATAAAAGACAAAGATGCTAATTGACCGTACCTTCACTGCGCCCCAAGCCACGCCCACCAGCCAATCAGAGCGACTATATGCAAATTAACCCAAACAAGATGGCGGCCGGCAGCCACGGAGCTGGAGCAAGCAGGCAGCTTGGTTGCCCAGGCGATGGAGGAAGCCAAGCTTCCTGCCAGCCCTGAGCCAGCTGAGGCCTCCGCTCATGGCAACAAAGTTTCAATTATAGAAGATAAATAAATCCCAGATACCTGCTTCCAGCCAGCCTCCACTGGGAGCTTGGGTGGCTGGGGGCCGTGGCCAGCCTGCAAACAGCCATCAGCCACTCACCCAGGCTGGCCACACCCTCATGGGGTGAGGGTCCCCGCTGGGGGGCTTGGCCAGCCTGAAAACGGCCATCAGCCACTCACCCAGGCTGGCCAGGCACCCCAGCAGGACGCCCCCACCCTAAAGGGGGTGTGGCCAGTCTGAAAACGGCCCTCAGCCCCTCACCCAGGATGGCCAGGCACCAAAGTGGGGACCCCCACACTGAAGGGGCTGTTGTCAGCCTGCAAACAGCCATCAGCCCCTCACCCAGGCTGGCCAGGCACCCCAGTGGGGACCCCCACCCTGAAGGAGCTGTGGCCAGCCTGCAAACAGCCATCAGCCACTCACCCAGCCTGGCCAGGCACCCCAGCAGGGACCCCCACCCTGAAGGGGCTGTGGCCAGCCTGCAAACAGCCATCAGCCCCTCACCCAGGCTGGCCAGGCACCCCAGCGGGGACCCCCACCCTGAAGGAGCTGTGGCCAGCCTGCAAACAGCCATCATCCCCTCACCCAGGCTGGCCAGGCACTCTATATAAAGAAGGGTAATATGCAAATTGACCCTAACAACAGAACGACTGGGAATGACTGGTCACTATGACACACACTGACCACCAGGGGGCAGATGCTCAATGCAGGAGCTGCCCCCTGGTGGTCAGTGCGCTCCCACAGGGGGAGCTCTGCTCAGCCACAAGCCAGGCTGATGACTACCAGTACAGCGGTGGTGGTGGGAGCCTCTCCCAAATCCTCAGCAGCGCTAAGGATGTCCGACTGCAGCTTAGGCATGCTCCCCGCTGGCAAGTGGGCATCCCCCAAGGGCTCCCGGGCTGCCAGAGGGATGTCTGACTGCCAGCTTAGGCCCGCTCCCCCCAGGGAGCGGGCCTAAGCCAGCAGGTGGTCATCCCTCGAGGGGTCCCAGACTGCGAGAGGGCACAGGCCAGGCTGAGGGAACCCCCCCCCCACGAGTGAACAAATTTTTGTGCACCGGGCCTCTAGTCTATAATAAGAATGTATGAGCTAACTACAAATTTCCTTAATGTGCTTAGGTACTCTGGTTCTTTGAATTAGCACTACTGCAGAAAAATAATAATAGTAAGACTCCTTAGAACCAAAAGTATTTCATTAAGAACTATTTTTTAATATATCGTAAAAGACAGACTTTCCAAATTACTTCCACAAAACTCCTGTAATATTTTTTTCTCACTAAGAGACATTATAATAATACTAGAGGCCTGGTGCACAAAATTCTTGCACAGGCAGGGTCCCTAGGCCTGGCTGGCAATCAGGGCCAATCTGTGGGACAACCAGTGGGGCAATCAGGGGCCCCTGCTGGCACCCGCCTTGGCCGGCCTGGCGCCGCCCGCTCACCAGCCAGCCCCACCCCCTGCCACCACCTACTCCCGGCTGGCCCCCGCCTCCTGCCACCACCGCTGGTCACCTCCCTCTGGCCTGGGGCCT
>NW_005871053.1:1737223-1755255 GCF_000147115.1 Myotis lucifugus | reverse complement strand
AATAAAATAATCTTTTAAAAAAAGAAGCAATTAAATATATTTTTTCCCTATGTCCTATATATGTTCTACCCTACAGTAGGCAATGAGGACTGAGTATATTATCCTATATATACTGTCCAAAGAATACTGATGTACATACTTAAAACATTTTTAGCCAAAATGAGTACTAGGAAGAATAAAGGAAAATAAGTGTTTTAAAACTTCATTCTTTACTTTGTTGTAGTTTATTTTCCTGTCTTTTATTTTGGATCTTGGCAAGTAACTTCTGGTCTAACAACAGGTAAAATCGGACCTCCCATGAAAAAAATAAGCTACCATGCTAAAAGTACTCAAAGGGTACCCAAAGTGATTAAAAGCCCCTTCAAAGAAATAACCAATCAAAAAAGAAGGCAAAATTAAGGATTAACAAGTGATTAGGTTCTGGTAACATCCTTTGCTACTGTAAAAGGCATCACAATCATCATTGCAACCAAAGGATTGGTTAACAACTGTTTGAAATGTAGCTAAAAAACTATCACTAGAAGCAAGCTGTAACTTGAGCAAATTTGAAGAAAATGCAAAGATGAAAATGCAAATGCCAGGAATGCATCTCCTTGGGGGCTATGCTGTGAAACCCTAGTATAATGCTCACTTGCAGACTCATTTACAAAAAAAAAACAGAAAGCTGCCTTAAGCTAAAATGGATATGATAGTAGTTTAATATAATTAGAATATATAGTACACAAGACTCACAAAACTATTTGATTTTAAAACAGACGTGTTTTGGGATCCTAAGAACCAAAGAATGAGAATGACGAAAGCTGAAAAATACATTTATACATAAATTCTATACATAATTTTAGTGGATTTCCAAACTCCATGAAAACTCAGTGTGAAAGTTCAAGTGAAAAGCATTACATCCAGGACAATAAAGAGAACTATGTCCCAGGATGAAAGTATGCAGCAGGCTTACGCAAACTGTCCAGAGGAGAGTTAGAAGACAGAGGGTTATATGAGAGTGGACTCCAGAAAAAATGGAAATCTTATACAGAAATCTTATCGACCTAGAAACCAAGAGGTCACCGTTCAGTTCCCTGGCAGGGCATATGCATGGGTTGCAGGCTTAATCCCCAGTAGGGAGCATGCAGGAGGCAGCCGATCAATGATTCTCTCTCATCATTGATGTTTCTATGTCTCTCCTTCTTTCCTCTCTGAAATCAATAAAAATTTAAAAAATAAAGTCAGCATATAATTCAATCTCAGAACACTTATGATTACAAAACCAAAAGAAATCATTAACAATCTTGACAACATAAAAGTATAAGAGACTGGTATTATCACCATTTTAGAGATAAGAGCAGAGTACTTGAGATGTTAAATGACTTGCCCAAAACCATTCAGCTAAGTGGAAAGACCAGAACTCAAATTCTGTTTTATTGATTCCAAAGTCCATCCTCTTAACAATATACAACCATCGTAACGGAAGCCACGACAAGACAAGAATGCCCTCTTAGAGTTTAACTCAGAACAGATTAGTTTCCTTACCCTTTCCCTCCACTCCTAACTAAACCACAGTGCATGTGTAAAGGGCCTCCCTACAACCATCCCCAATATCACCACCCCACCCCCAAAACACATTTATATGTTTAAGAAGCTGGGACTTTTATTCTTTTTCCAGGTTACTTTTAGTAAAGCATTAATGAGATGTATTTGTTTAGTTCTACTACAAAGTAGTTATTTTTTTAACTAATAACAAAAAGTTTTTAAAAAGTGTTAATCAGCTTGGGTCCTGACATAGATCTAAGACAATGTCTGAATGAATGAAAAGTTAGCTAAGTTACAGTCTATCAAGATGGTTCATTCACTCATCAAACATGTATTTAGTACCTCTTACATGCCAAGCACTAGAGAGAAAATATGGTGTTTAAAAACAGACTCTAACACTGTGTCTCTGAACCAACTTTAGAATGACAATCATGATAGTTTTAGAGTCACTTTATTTTGTATATCCCTGAGTGACCTTGTAAGCTACTTAAATAAAAATATAACTTGCCTGGCCAGTGTGGCTCAGTGGTTGAGCTTCAACCTATGAACCAGAAGATCATGTTTGGATTCCTGATCAGGGCATATGCCTGGGTTGCAGGCTTGATTCCCAGTAGGGGGTGTGCAGGAGGCAACCAATCAATAATTCTCTTATCACTAATGTTTCTCTCTCTCTCCCTCTCCCTTCCTCTCATAAGTCGATAAAAGTATATTTAAGCCCAGCCAGGATGGCTCAATGGTTGAGCATCGACCTATGAAGTAGGACTCCTGGTCAGGGCACATGCTCAGGTTGCAGAGCATGCAGGAGGCAGCCAATCAATGATTCTCTCTCACCATTGATGTTTCTATATCTCTCTCCTCTCCCTTCCTCTCTGAAATCAATAAAAATATTTTAAAGTATATTTATATATATATAACTTATTATAGTATCTTATAATACTGTGTTCCTTGAGAGAAGAGATAAATAATATCTATAACATGAAATATTCCTATAAGTTTGAAAACTTATTTTAATAATGGCCTGTACCTTAGTCCAGAACCCTTAAATTACTCTTGTGGTACTCTTCTCACTAACATCTTCATTCTTAGGGAGTTCAGGCCTGATTCAATATACATAGACAATAATTTATATCATTTTCCCATTATTTTGGGAATAATATGAAAAATGTTATACTAAAATATACAATAAATAGGCAAGTTCCATAATAACGCTTTTGTGCCAGATATTTTTACTGTTTCAAAACCACAAACTAGCTTTCAGATATAAATATAACATAGGGAGACAGAGGGGGAAATTAAGTTTTAAAATTTTAGAACAAAAATTTCATTAAAAAGTTGTAACATACATCTGAACATTTGCTTAAAATTCCTTTTAAAATTTCTTGGGCAAAACAATCTTTACCTGTTAATAAAATAAGGAGTTTCTAATATTTTCTCTATCCAGGGACATAACAAATTCTCCTCTATATGCTCACAAGAAAACTATGGGAGCCCTGGCCAGTGTGGCTCAGTTGGTTGGAGTGTTGTCCAATACACTGAAAGGTCACAGGTTTGATTCCCCATCAGGGCACATACCTAGGTTTTGGGTTTGATCCCCTGTTGGGGTACGTGCAAGAGGCAATCGATGGATGTTTCTCTCTCACATTGATCTCTCACCCCTCTCTCTCTCCCCCTCTCTTCCTCCCTCTCTTCCTCTCCCTTCCCCTCTCTCTAGAATCAATAAAAACATATCCTCTGGTGAGGATTTAAAAAAAAAGAAAGCTATGGGAAACAAATTATAAAACCGTTTGACGGTTACACTTTCAAAATAATGGAAGATATCACGTTATAGACAAATTAGACAATCTCTCAGCTGAGAAATGACTTCCTTAATCTGAAATTAAATGAGAAAATCTATTAACTCTATTAAAATACATAGCTTGTCAAATACTAGACATTCAACAAGTGGCTGCTATACTTATAAAACTGGTATGTCTTTTATTTATTTGACTTTTACTTATTTCATCTGCTTTGAAGCTTAAGAAGCATTTAGTTCAACACAATGTCCCAGGAAACAAAACCATTCCTCGGCCCAGACATTCCCTAAATCCAGAATTGGGTACAAAAATTTATAACTGGTCACAAAGGGGCCTGAGCAAGACAGTAAAGTGACTCAACAGAGTCCAACATCATCACTGTTGAAGCCATGTTAAGGACCAATCCTGCTATCTGTCCAAAATGCCCTCCTTTGTTGTATACCAGATATCTATGTGCTCACAGCTTCTAATGGGATTGAAAAGCATGGGGGTGGGAACAGTTACCAAAGAAATAATCAAGAATTAACAATTCCTGGCTGCAAAATAAGGATCTATTTTATAAACTTCAGAAAAAAATTTTTGCTGGATTTTTCACTGACACATCTCTCTCTTTTCATGAAGAATGCCTTTTCTGAAATTGGGGACAAGTAGTGCTGGTATGGCACGAATCCGAACAGAAACAGTGCTAACCAGTCATTCTCCTGACCCCTGAAATAAAGTAAGCATACTCTGTGATGACTCAAAACCAGGAATAAGAAGAAAAAAAGCCTACTGTGGTATCAATACCATTTCTTCAGCACACTCAGTAGCCAGAAATCTTCAAGTTCCTAACAATCTCTAATGCTACTATTATTCCCAGTCCTTAAACCTCCATGAACTATGTCTATGAATTTAAAAAAAAAAAAAAAAAAAAGGACGCCCTAACTGGTTTGGCTCAGTGGATAGAGCGGCAGCCTGGGAATGCAGGGTCCCAGGTTCGATTCAAGTCAAGGGCATGTACTTTGGTTGCGGGCAAATCCCCAGTAGGGGGTGTGCAGGAGGCAGCTGACCAATGTTTCTCTCTCTTCGGTATTTCTAACTCTCTATCCCTCTCCCTTCCTCTCTGTAAAAAAACCAACAAAATAAATTTTTTTAAAAATAAATAAAAGACTGAATTCCTCGTTTCTTATTTCCTAACCTAGGAACTTCTCACAAGAATTTTGTCAGGCCCAGATCAAAACTGAGATCACAAAACTTCACAAATACCAATTATATAGGACTTAAGCAGATTAAAAAAAAACCAACACACAACAAAAACAGACTAGCATTCATTACACAGAATAGCTGTAAAGGCCATATGACAAAAGAGAGTTTCCCAAGAAAACAATGAGTAAATTCTATAAAGGATCATAACATTCAACAACTTTGAACAATTGATTTTATAGGTTAGATATAGAATCACCGTATGACCCAGCAATTCCACCCTAGGTAAATAGATGGTTGGGCAAAAGTAGATTTACAGTTGTTTGTATGGAAAATAATACAATAACTAATAAATAATAATCCTATACAACAGAAGCCTAATATGCAAATCGACTGAATGGTGGAACAACCAGTGGCTACGATGCACACTGACCACCAGGGGGCAGACACTCAATGCAGGAGCTGCCCCCAGCCCCCAGGCCCCAGGCCAGCCAAGGCAGGTGCCAGCGGGGGGGCCCCCTGACCACCCCACTGGTCACCCCACAGATCGCCCCTGATCACTGGCCAGGCCTAGGGACCCTACCCGTGCACAAATTTCATGCAACGGGCCTCTATAACAAGAATAAACTGTTTCATGTACTCACAATTGTAAACCTACTTTTGCCCACCTGTATATCCAAAGGAAATGAAAACATATGTTCACACAACTTTTACACAAATGTTCATAGCAGCTTTATTCATAATAGTCAAAAAAGCAGAAACAACTTAAACATCAACTGATGAATGGATATATAAAATGTGGTACATCTATACAATGGAATATTTTTTGGCAATAAAAAGAAACAAAGTACTACTGATACATGCTACAACTTGGATAAACCTTGAAAACCTTATGCTAAGTGAAAGAAGCCAGTCAAAAAAGACCACATATTATATGATTCTACTTATTTGAAAGTTCCAAAATAGACATTCAGACATAAAATAGATTAGTGTTTGCCTAAGGGCTGGGCGTTGGCAGGAGTGACTGCTAATGGGTCCAAGGTTTCTTTTTTGGGGTTATAAAATGTTCTAAAATTGATTGTGGTGATAGATGCACAATTCTGTGGATACACTAAAAACCACTGAATTGTATACTTTAAATGGGTGAACTGTATGATACACGAATATCTCACTAAGGCTGTTATTTAAAAAATCAATTTGTGCTCCAAGTTGAGAAGTAAAAACTATTGAAAAAAACCAGCATTATTATTAACAGTTTGCCCAGCAAATCAAGAACAGCAAAAATTCCTTATTTACTTTTTAACAAAAGTTTTAACAGTGCTTCCATTAAAGTGATTATATATTTAATCAGATCTTGCCAATTTGCTAAGACCTCATACTTCTGAACTATGCTTATTCTGATGGAAATTTACACATACATACTATATAAAAATTCATTTTAAGGATTCTCTAAAGAGCTCAGAGATTTTGAGCCATGAGAAAGAGGTGTACTATATGAAATTAAATGTAAGACAGATGTTCATTATAAAATCTTTCTTATTCAGACTGAGTATATAATCTCTCAGATAAATTAGCTAATAATGTTAATTACTAAGAGCTCTCCAAACAGTGTTCTTATTAAGTGTGTGCTTTGAATCACCCATTTGTAATGAGGAACTGAGATACCGTGACATACCAATGATAAAACATAATCTTCTATGAAACAAAGAGAGGCCTTTATTAACCTGCACTTAAAAAAAAAAAACTTTTTAAAAAAAATTCTTTAAAAATCACTTTACCAGACTTATTTATCAATTCTGACTGGTATTTTTCCCTCTCCATGAAAATGTTTTAAAGTAAAAGTGGTGTCAACAGGCTAACTACAAATCTTCAATGAGCATACATAATTTGAGGAAACCAAAAGACAACAAAATATTTTTCAACAGTGCTTCTTAAAAGTAGGGAGATAATACGTAAGAGGAAGTTTCTAGATTAAAAATCACTTTACCAGACTTATTTATCAATTCTGACTGGTATTTTTCCCTCTCCATTAAAATGTTTTAAAGTAAAAGCGATTCCGGTCAAGTGCATGTACCTGGGTTGCGGGCACATCCCCAGTAGGAGATGTGCAGGAGGCAGCTAATCGATGTTTCTACTTCTTAAAAGTAGGGAGATAATATGTAAGAGGAAGTTTCTAGACTAAGTTTGTACATAAAGAAAAAAGATAGTAAAGATTATAACATGAGGCTATCAAAGACAAAACTAAGTAAAGGAGAAGACATGCGGAAAGATTCTAAGCCAATAAAATTTACATGAAAAGACCAATGTAAGGTGAAAAACAACTCTAATTTTCTAAAATTAGATATTCATTGATATTATTATAAATAACTACCAAAAGATATATAAATTTGTCAGGAAGATTTTTAATATGACTATATTTCAATATACTAAGAAAAACTTCCTCATCTGAGAAAAGTAATATGGAATAATAAAGATCTTAACAATATCATTTATTATATTATTAAATTTGAGAAATGAGTTTCTCAATTATAAAGATACTAAAGAAACAAATATATTTTAAAATTAAACCTAATTACTAAAAACAATACAAGCTCTAATTTCTACAATAAAGGTAAATTTTAAAAAGATGCTAACATCAAAACAAAGTTAAATTTATAACTATATGAAAAAACTCCCCAACTGGTCATGCAAATATTTGAAATATATACATATCTTATTACCTTACTCTCTGTTGCAACTTGAAAGGGAAGTATATAAGAAATTAAAATATTATGTTGTGTGTAATAAAATGGCAATGTAGTTCAGAGTCATTTTTTTCCAGTTTCAGAGATAAGAACATTGTCTCTAAAAACCCTTAATCAATTTATGTAATTTATATATCAGAATATAAAGAAGTAGACAAATCAGAGCAGTCTACTGATCATTACTTTCCCTTAATGGCTAAATAAAATAATACAAAAATTTAGATGACTTACATTGTTGTTTCGGGTTTCTACAGCAGGGAACTTTCTGACTATGAATTTCACAGCAGATTCCAGATTTTTGTCAATAAGGTAGGATGGCTTTGCCTTGGGGTCTCCGCATGCCTATAAAACAACAGTAATTTAAAAAGTGAAGTGCATCCTTCTAAAACCAAGGAACAACAGTAAATCTGTAATCAGAATTTAGAGAGATATTTATTGTTTTTTGGTGAGCAGGTGATAAAATGAATAGGCAAAGTGCAGGGATTGTCACAGCTGAAATATGCAATGGGAGACAGTACAGAGATGTTCTTCTACTGAAAAAAATGCATGGAAAGTTTTAAAGCAGTTAACGCAGAACAGCAGTGAAGGAAAAAGCTCAAACCTAAAAAAAAAGAAAAAGAAAAGAAAAAGGAAAAAAGTTCTTGGTTTGAGGTAGGATTGTATTCATCTGAAGCTAATAAAATATTACAAAATTAAATATTCAGAAAAATACTGAAAATGTTTCTAAGTGTTATAAAGTAAAAGCTTGTTTACATGTCTTTCCAAAATGTTTTCCTCATTCACTTAAACAAGAGCCCTAGTTCAAAAGAACCGGAAGCTGCTAACACTGTCTTTATAGCACTAAAGTGTGTTGCCTGTTCCTCTGAACATCTGAGTTACAGGAGTGTTTTCCATCATACCAGCAGCACTTCGAACAATGAATCTACATCTATCCTATATATACCTCATAAGCACAGAACAAATGGAAATGTTTACATTTTTATCACCTCAGTAGTACAGCATTCTCTATAGTAAACTGTAAAGCATTACATAAATGTAAGGTATCATTAGAACTTTTTATCTGAACTATTAGTAATACAGAATATAACTTTCAATACTGCTTACTGCTTCATTATGTGACTATTAACTGCTTGCTAGTGAGATGTTATTTCTTAGGGAATTACTAAAACTTTAACGTTCCTATTTCACTTATTTTTATTGTATTTTTAAAAGGATGTGTTCTTTGAAAATTTGTATCACTCTACTATGTATGAGGAAATACAGTATTACAATTTAATGTTTTTCATTGTTTACTATAGCTATGTTGTAGATTGCAGAAAGAGAAATTATGAAACATGAAACTGATCTGAAAGCGGGCAAGCGGGCAGAGGGAAGGTGAAAAGCTTTGCAAACCTTCCAAACTTGTCCTTGCTGGGGAAGCATTGTAATAAAAAGAGAGAAAATTACGTGTAAACAATGATTGTCAAACTATGACATACGTTTCAGTAGAGAACTTATGCACTGCAGACTATGAATACCAAAACAAGATTAGAACTATATGGTGCTACAATTTTAAAGGTATTCTAAGTAGCGAGCTGTAGTATACATTAGATTCCATATACTATCCATATATATTGAAACACTGTGTAAGGACAACCACATCAGTTTCTTGGTGCTCTTTCTAAATAAACTTAAAATAATTCTAGATGGAAAAATAAAGACTACATGCAACTATAAAAATAGGAGCAAACCATTGGTGAAATTTTACATACCTTAAAAAGAAACGGTAGCCAAAAATAAGAATAAATTGTTAATTGGATGACTTGTACTTCAGCTCAAATTGAAACTATTTTTCAAATATCACCTAACTTCCTTCTAATCCAAAGTACAAAAATCAATGCAAACATTCCTATATTTTCCAAAAGGAAATAGGAATGCACTAAGAGTTCTGTTAATTCTCACACATAGATACAACAAAATTACTTTAAGATATTTTGAACTTCCTAATCTTTAACCAGACTGAAGAAAAGGCAACTATGTAAATTCCATTTCAATATCATATTAAAATATATCTGACTTTTCCTCAGACTAGACTATCAGTTTAACATGTTATTTCTTATAAATTAACCTTCCAATTAATCCGATTCCTCAAAATCCTATATAAAAGGGTAATATGCAAGTAGACGGCAGAACTGAACAACCAAAGTGTAATATGCTAATGATACGCTAAGGCTGCTCAACCACTCGCTAAGACGTGCACTGACCACAAGGGGGCAGACAGTCAACTGGTTGACCAGTCGCTATGATGTGCACTGACCACTAGGGGGCAGATGCTCTGACAGGTAGGTTAGCTTGCTGCTGGGGTCCAGCCAATCTATCGGGACTGAGCAAGATTGGCAGGACACGCCCTGGAGCCCTCCCACGCTCCCTCCCCAGCCCAATCCTGCACAGGTGAGGTCCCTCAGCCTGCCTGTGCCCTCTCACAATCCAGGACTCCTCAGGGGATGTTGGAGAGCCAGTTTCAGCCCAATCCCTCAGGCCACTCCCCCTGGGAGGGCGCCAGACACAGGGCTCATGGCTGGCGAACTTTAGCAGCGCAAGCCCCTCCCACTTGGGACTGATTGGGCGCAAGCCCACAGCAGGCACAGTGGGGCCAGGATGAGCGCAAGTGGCAGGTAGGAGCTGCAGGCCCGATCCCTACCAGCCACCCAGAGGGACCCCACCCGTGCACGAATTCATGCACCGGGCCTCTAGTTAGACTATACTACATAACTAAGAATTTGTCCCAATAATAAAAATAGCTACAGATTAGCATTTCCTTACATCAGTGATATAATGCAAATCAAGTTTCATAAACATGCCTGAGGTAGTGCCGAATTCTAAAGTGATTCCAAATTATGTTTTGTTTTTAATATGTTTTTATTGATTTTAGAGAGAGGAAGGGAAAAGAACAGAGAGATAGAAATATCATTGATTGGCTGCCTCCTGCACGCCCCCTATTGGGGATTGAGCTTGCAACCTAGGCATGTGCCCTGACTGGGAATCAAACAATCGACCTCTTGGTTCATGGGTCAACGCTCAACCACTGAACCACACCGGCTGGGCTGTGTTCAGTTTTTTAATGACATGTATTATCTTTCACATTCTAATTATGTATAAAAGCAGTTATCCAGCCCTGGCCCGTGTGGCTTAGTTGGTTGGAGCATCGTCCCCATACATGGAAAAGTGGACAGTTCGATTCCTGGTCAGATGTTGGGGGTCAATCCCTGGTTGGGCACATACAGAAGGCTGCTTCTCTCGCTAATCAATTTTATTTTAATCAGGTATCCATTCTAACAATATTAGTGATTATCAAATAATAAACATGATAGTCTACCATACCCACTTCCCACAATCACAAACTTTACTGTGTAACTAAGTAACTAAATATATATATATATGCAGCTCTTCTGAAGTAAAATCTGAGGTATTAATAACTTACAATTTACTTATTTTAATGGTTTATAACATCAGCACCACTTCAGGGGCTTTTTCTTAATCAATAGGTTTGGGTCAAGATCTAGATATGTGCCCAGGCAGCATGGCTCAGTGGCTGAGCATTGTCCTATGAATCAGGAGGTCAAGGTTCAATTCCCAGTCAGGGCACATACCTGGGTTGCGAGCCCGATCCCCGGTGTGGGGAGTGCAGGAGACAATCGATCAATAATTCTCTCTCATCATTGATGTTTTTCTCTCCCTCTCCCTTCCTTTCTGAAATCAAATATACTTTAAAGAAATAAATAAAAAGATCTAAATATGTGTATGTTTTAAAACCTTCCAAAATTATTATATTGTATATCCCTGACAATCACTGGTCTCAATTTAAAATAAAAAAATTATAATCCAAAAAGTTAAATAACTTGTCCAAAATTTTAAAAATTTATATAGAATCTAGCTCTCTCAACCCACAGAATGTACTGCAGGTATGGAAAATGATATGAAGTTTAGAGGTTTTATGCCTACAAGGAGGACATTAGACATTAATAAGATATTTAATAACCTTGGGTATTTTGTATCTATATATTCTACTGAGTAAAAGCTCTGGAATCTTAAATAATAATTGGCTACAAGGAGTTGCCTAGCTGAAGCTTGTATTCATACATCAAAAGTAACACAAATATAACTATCTTTTCCTTCCATCTCCCCCAGACTGGGATTTTTAACTCCCTTCTCAAGACTCCCACAACCACACTTACACACTTCACTAAGATAGGGACTTCTTGGCATTGAAAGCTACATTTTAAAGTATGTTTCCCTGTATTCAGAAAGACATTCAATAAATGAAGAATAAGTGGATGAACTAAAAGAAAACCCTCAACCTTTGGAATTAATTAAAATAGCTCATCTGACTTATAAAATAGTTTTAAAGATGTAGTTTTATTACTGTTCAGTATCTACAATAAGCAACTATGCAATCAGAATTAAGTATTTTCCAGTACAGGTTCTTTTACTTAAAACAAGAGCTTCCTTTGAAATTGGCACATATACACTCTACTTACAAACAATTCAAGAGCTTATGAAATTTGTTAACTTATTTAACTAAAACACTTCAGTACAATATTGTGTGAAGAAATGATTAGATTTTCTCATCACTGTCAAAGTAAGTAAACAACTTACCAAAGTCTAAATATAAGTATTGCAAATTCCTAATAGGATCAAAATGAAGATTTTACTACATTTACCAATAAAGGCAATATTAAAACCAGTCAACAACAAAAAAATACATCCAGGGACTAGAAAGGAGTATTACTAATTCTGTAAAGTCCAAGACAGAAAGAAAAGGAACTACATTTCTTATATTTCACATCGCAGGGTTTTTCAACATGAAATTATTACCATTTGACTAGAATTCAAAATGTACAATGAAAAAAGTATGTCTGAAATTTGAAAGTAAAAAAAATACATCTCCAAGTGAGGAAATGACTGCACGTATCCTTATAATTAGGAAGATTAATGCTACTTTTAGTTTACACCTTCCTTTCTGCTTTATATGTACTCTTTATATGTATGTACTGCTTTATACATATTTTCTTTAGTATTATTTGTATGGTTAATCCTTTCAGTTTGCATATTTTAAAATGTCAGGGATAAACTTCAGGAATAATCATTACAAAGAAAAATGTATAAATGTGAAAAGTAAATATAAAATAAGTGTCCTCAAAATTTTTGAATAAATTGAATTTTAAAATTCCTAATGCTAAACTATTTTTCATTGTATACATTACAAGGCTAAACAGAAGTCTCCATTCATAATCACTCTGGCCCTACCCAGGTAGTTCAGTTGGTTAGAGCATCCGTCCAACACATAAAGGTTGCAGGTTTTGGATCTCTAGTCAGGAGAATCAACCAATGAATGCATAAATAAATAAAACAACAAATGGATGTTTCTCTTTCTCTTTCGGGTGCACGCGCTCTCTCTCTCTCCCTTTCCTCACCCCCCCTTCCTTCCTCTCTCTAAAAATCAGTAAAATAATCACTCTACTGATAGTATAAACTTAATGGTTTTTTGCATACAAATCCATACGAAGTCCATACAAATGTAGTCTACAGTATAGAAAACAGTTATTTCTGTTATATAATTACTTATTTTCTTTAAGGCTATTGAGTCTTCAAAATTTTTTATTTCCCACAAAAATTACACTAGTGACTATAAATCAAATGGTAAAAATAATTTAGAGCTCAGATTCAGGGACCAAGAAATAAAGGTGCCAATCCAAATTCTTATTTTCTAGAGTAAGAATTGAGTAAATTACTTAACTGCTGCAAATTCAATGGCTTTATATATACTTACATCACAGATATAAGGACAAATTTTTAAAAATCAAAATACTTAGCATATAGTAAGGCTTCAATAAATGGCATCTGGCATTACTTTAATTACACATTATTTTTACTGGACATAAAGAGAGGAAACTTGCCAAGCCAGCGTGGCTCAGTGGTTGAGCATCCACCCAGGAACCAAGATGTAACCAGTTCAATTCCTAGTCAGGGCAAATACCCAGGTTAGGGGCTCTATCCCCAGTAGGGAGCGTGCATCTCATCCATGTTCTATGTCTCTATCCCCTTCCTCTCTCTCTCTAAAAAATAAAGTTTTTTGTGTGTGTGTGTGTGTGTCTGTGTGTGTGTTTTAAAGAGATAGAACTACTTAATTCCGGTAACATACAAAATGTACATCTGCTAAACCTGACCCAAAATTATTACTGGAATTTTACTTAATACTAACATTGCTAGTAAATCATCAAACAAGAATATGAATTAGATTTTCAGTCATCCTAACCAGTAAGGACAAGAACTTTCAACACTGACAAACTTTGTCATCTGGGCCTCATTTTTAACAATCTGGATGTAGCTAGCTAAATATGTCCATTCCTTTAATATTCTTAAAATGTAAATATACAACCAAAAGATTAGGACCCCAATTTCATTTCTATGTAAACTGCACCATGCTTCTTTTTAAATTTTATTTTTGTAAAGAGCTTAATTTAATCATAATGTAACAAACTACTCATGCACATGTTAGCAATTATACAAAAAAGGGTACAAGTATATATGGCTTATTTTTAAAAGGGATAGGCAGACAGAGAATTTTTGAAGTCACATGTTTCTGTTCTGTTTGAGTTTTTTATAATAAACGTGCTACTTTTGCAATTATTTTAAAATTTTTAATATTTAAGTTATTTAACAATTCCACAAAGAAAACACAAAATAGATAATCTATCATTGCCACTTCAAAAACTAAAAATAATTTTTTTCCTAAGTATTTTCAGTGATCTTTATCTCCTTAGCCTACCATCCAGAATAACAATGATCAAATCTTCATTTTTACAAGCACTTCCTTAAAAATAAAGTTACAAACAGACATAATAGGATTTGTTGTTTAAATAAATAATATATAATTTAAATTCAGATTTATGGAGGAATAATGTTTTATTCTTAACATGTTTAAAGCTCTTGATAATGAAATCCTACTGGAAGAAAAAAATCTTATGAAGAGAAACAGTGAAAGGGAGGGCTGAAGCTGGCCACCCTCCTTTCACCTTGCACTGCATCCTTCACATGCATCTTTTTTTCCTCCATTAGATAAGCAGAAACCAGCCAAGAACTTTCACTTTTACACTGCTATTCTATTGATTTCCCCCCCATAAAATAAATTTATCCATAATCATGGGAAAAGGGCTGTGGGGAAAAACTGTTGCTCTAAGCGAGAAAAAAAAAGGAAATGTGTTGAAATCTGCAAAAATATTTCATTTTTTAAAAAGATGGGATGGGTCTTTTCTGTCCTTTATAGATTGAGGTAATAATTTAACAAGAGCAAAAATAAGCAAGTATTAACTGAGACCTTTTTGGTACAGAGTTATCAAGTTCATGTTGGTGATATAGAAAAAGAGACAGAAAAAAAACAAGAAAGAGTCAACAACAACAAAACAATATTTTTTAAACTCAGCAAAAAAAAATGTTTTCTTTTGGGATTTGGGAATGTTTGCTAAATAATGGTAAAATTTCAGAAAAACATGTTGCTCAAAAGATTGCTGAGACTTCTAAATAAGTGCTACCTTACACTCCTAGACATTTTATTAAACAATTTTCACATTGTTAGTCTTTTATCTTCACAAACAATCCAGTGAAGTAGGCAGAGCATTACCATCCCTTATTACAGAAAACTAAACTTAGAGCTCAAGTTACTATCTAAAATGAGCCATAACTTCTACCCTGCTACTTGACAATGAACTTGTAAAGATAACATAATCAGAACTGGAATCGACTTTAGCATTCCTTTTACGTTATTTTTCTCCCATTTCATAGATGAGGAGAAATGAAGCTCAGGGAAGTCATGGCACCTACTCAATGTTACAGGACACAGTGACAGACTGAATATTGGAATGCAGATCTCCTAAGTTCTGGTCCAGTACTCTACCACCCATCACCAAACTGCCTGCCATGCCACATTCACATATAAAAGTAGCCTGAAAAATATGAAAAATCACTACATAAGTGAGTGGTATTAGGTGTGGAAAAGGAAAGACATAGTTTTAATAAAAAATAAAACTTTAACCCTAGCTGGTTTGGCTCAGTGGATAGAGCGCCAGCCTGCGGACTAAAGTGTCCCAGGTTCGATTCTGGCCAGGGGCACATGCCTGGGTTGCAGGCTCGATCCCCAGTGTGGGGCGTGCAGGAGGCAGCCGATCAATGGTTTCCTCTCATCATTGATGTTTCTACCTCTCTATCCCTGTCCCTTCCTCTCAGAATACAAACAAACAAAAATAATAATAAAAATAAAAAACAAAACTTTAAGGAATTCAGAAAAAATAAATTTAAATGTGAAAGTACCTACCACTTTCATGTCTTTTCCCTAAAATCCTCCTTTATATGTTCCTACATCCCTGATTAGACAAGTTCTCTAAAATTTCCATAACCAGTACATATTAAGATCTCAAAAATTTCACAACTGATGAATTTTTTTTTAATATGGGAAACATTTTTCAGTAACCATATTACATTCCCCCTAATGAGCATTAAAGCACATTCTTGATTATAGGTCACTGAAGTATTTTTCATATGCTCACTAAAATATTTCCATTGCACACTTGCAAACAGAGCAAAGTAATCAGATCTGATAGACAATCTAATGCACACACGCATTAATAAAAATATAACTGATTGGCAGACATGTATTATATGGTGGAAGGTTTTTTTGAGGACTGTAAGAGACTGAGATTGAAACGATAATGTGGTTTACACTGTCATAAAAATGCAGAAAGCATGAGCCTTATAAACACATGGTGAACAGATCTTACTTTTTTTATTTTTATTTTTTTTGGCAAGATTTTTGAACAAATGTTTCAATCCTTAGCCAGTCTTATAGACACATCTACAGCTGAAAGATTCAAAATCTATCTGATGTATCTGTATGCAAAATTACATGAGTGCAAACCCAAATTTATTATTAAAACTAGAGAAAGATTATATATACATATATACACACACTCACACATATATACACATATATCAGATATTGTAGTCGTTCATTTCAACAAGGCCTTGAAGGTCTCATGGACCTGATAAATCCCAAAGTACTAGTAATTAAAAAATGAGTAACACTGTCCCTGCCCAGAGGGAACTCACAATCAGACAAGGCAGACAAAATATTTTTCAACAAACTATAAATGTTAAGTGCTGAAATATATAACATTTCAGTAACTCAAAATATCTGACACTTGGATATAATGATTATATTCAACTCATCTTAAATTTTACTAGTTCAATAATACAAGAGCCTGAAGTTTCTCAAAACAGGAAGTGAAAGAAAATACGCTTTTGAGAAAAAGCAGTTAACTGAAATTATAAAAATTCAAATGCCTAGAATTTAGTTTAATCTTATTTAACTTATGAAAGTGGGATATGTAAAGTTAGGGTGTATTTATACTATAAAAATGTGTAATGAATGCTTTAAAAAAAAAAAAAAAGGTATTTTGCCCAAATACCCAAATCACTTTTGATGTTACTCTCACTTCCTCTTCTGAAAACCATCATAACCATTTCCTTTAACCACAATACCACAGGTCTAGTAACTTTTAGAAATGTTTGACTTGCTTGGTGTTTTGGGATAAAGCTCATATAGAAACCAATTTCCAAGTTTGTTAAAGAATGCAATCTCACAGAAAAGTTCAGGTAAATGCAACCTGTAAGTAAATATCTCTAAAATTAAATATTTCCACCCTACATTAATCTATAACCAAGGCTCTTTGGTCAATGCAGAGGGCTTCTTTGTAATAACACCGAGCCCCTGCCACATAAAATGTAACAAACTGGTGGGTATGTTACCCTCCCGACTGCACTGGATTTAGAGGCAGCCAATCCTTTCATCCAGGTGAGCACTGCAACAGAGCGATCCTTAGACAAAATTTATCGCCATTAAGCCAAGGCCGTATTCTCCTTTAGAATTACAGTGTCTGCATCTAATTGTTGAAATAACCCAGTTTTACACTTGAACCCCATGATACGAATTTCAAAAAATACATGCTTACTTCAGCAGCCCTAAGCATTGTAATCTATTGCTATGATTAAACTAAAAGGAAATATTCGTGATATATTAAAAAGCCAACAATAATGATGAAGATATGACATTAAGTACACATTGGAAACTAAGGATCTATAGATTCTATAGCGTACCCAAAACACTTAATTTTCTTTACCAAATTCTTTAAACTTACCGACATTGTCTTACAAGGAAGTTGTTTTCTCCTAAGTTATATATATACACATACATATATATGTATATATATGTATGGGGGTGTGTGTGTGTGTGTGTGTGTGTGTGTGTTATTTCGTTACATCTATTTTTCTTAACTCCAACTCAGGCTACTATCCCTTAATGTGAGCAGCTCTGTGAAGACTTTCAATGGGCCTATCAGCCACAGCGACTGAAATGATCAGAATGTGCTCTGGATCAGTGGTAGCAGCCACATATTCACCGCTTCTATTTGCACAGAAGCCGAACTTGAAGAAATGGGGCCCGGCCTGCTAGACAGGGCGGAACACTAGGATGCGGAGCGCAGGGGAGGGAGGGAGGCGGTTATTCCGGTTCCAGTGACTCAGCCGGAGTATTTCAGGAGAACCCTGTCCACCCGCCTCCGCCCCACCTGCAGGAGGAGGTACCTGCTCCGCGTCCGCACGCCTCGCGCGCTCTGCCCGGCGACCCCCGGAAAAGCCGGGAGCGCGGGGTACGGGGTGCGGAGCGACCATCCCCGGGGCCATTCCCTCCGCATTCCTG
>NW_005871053.1:1729591-1736163 GCF_000147115.1 Myotis lucifugus | reverse complement strand
TGACAGACGCTCGGCTGAACGCGGCAGATGCTTTGCCCGGGGCGGCGGGCTCCGCCGGCCCCATCCCGCCCTGACTCCCCCCTCCGGGCGGCTGGAGGCCGGAGGTCGGAAGCCGGGCGGCTCCCGGTCCCGAGATAACCCGAGCCCAGCGTTTGTCCCCGAAAAGCACGCGTCCGGAGAGGTCGCCACCGGGAGGCCAGGCGTGCGGGAGGCAAAAATAAATGTTCGTTCAATGAACGGAGGGGCAATCCCATTTTTTTTTTTTCTTTTCTGGCCTCCACCCTAAACCCCACCCCTTCTTGGAAACATTCTACTACTTTTTCATCTCACGGTTCTTTCCCCCTGTTTCTTCCCAGCCACGCTCCACAGGCTGTTCCCTCTGCTCACATGGATCAGACGGGGTCCAAAGGTGTTTAACAAACCATGGATTTGGGTAAATCGACTGGAGTTAAGAATTCCAGCCAAGAGGATTCAAGCGTTGATGTTATGGGCGTTCATTTCCTTCGATGTGCTAACCTTTTCTATTATTTTCATGGATTTTAAGTGAGTGACAGAATGTTTTTCCACCTTCAATAAAAGACATTCTGAGAGTAAATAAGCTATCATTGCATTGATCAAAACACTCTATGAAAAGGAAATTGTGACGAAGAGTTTTTAAAACATCTTAAAAGCTAGTGTATGTACTTTTCCTGTGGAAATCTTCGTTTTACCAGCCCAAAGAGAGAAAGGTAATGGACTGAATAGACTCGATTGAAAGAGCATTGAAAGATTCCTACATCCACCAGAAAGTCAGTCATACCTGACCTTGTGCTCGTGTTTGAGGTTCTAGAACTTCATCACCCTGTATGAAGGCTTTATGCCTGAAGATTTCTTTAAAAAAAAAAAATACACACTAGAGAGATCACCTGTTGAGCTATTATAAGTCAATGACACATTGGGGGTTTAATTTATCTGGTTACTTTCCAACCTGCTGGTTGAGATTTTAATTTAGAGGAAGCAAGTATCTGGAGCTCAGTGAGAACAGATCTGGAAAAGCCAGACTTCATGAGGCTTCAGGGCAGCCAGGCAAGAAAACTGAAAGGTGTTGAATGTGCTCTTTTCCGGGATCAAAATAAATTTAACTAGCCCTGGCCTGTGTGGCTCAGTTGGTTGAGCGTCCTTTCATGCACGGAGAGGAGAGGTCACCTGTTCCATCTCTAGTAGCAGATCAATGTATCTCTCTCTCTTCTCTCTCTAAAATCAATAAAGACATTTTTAAAGGTATATTACAAAGGAAGAATTACAGAGTCCCACCAATGAAAGGTTATATCATTTTCTAGTTTTTTAAAAGTGCTATATAGAGAAAACAAGAAAAGAGTACAATATTATAATTTGAATACAACTATTACCACCATCATGTTTTCATGTGAACTTGAATGCTTCTAGCTGCTTATAACTCAGTCCCCAATAGAGGGAGAACACTGTAGATAGTGGTCTATATTAGTCAATTTTTATTATAACTAACTAGAGGCCCATTGCACGAAGAGATTCATGCAATAGGCCTTCCTTCCCCTGGCTGCCAGCACTGGTTTTACTCCGGCACCCGGGACCCAGGCCTTAGCTCCGGCTGCAGCGGAGAAGCCAAGCCTCTTCAATCTTCAGCCATCTTCAGTCTTCAGCCGTTTTCAATCTTCAGCTGTCTTCAGTCTTCGCTCTGTGCCTGCATATGCAAATTAACCGCCATCTTTGTTGGGTTAATTTGCATGCTCATCCTGATTTGCTGGTGGGCGTAGCAGAGTGACACCAATTTGCATGTTTCTCTTTTATTAACTAATTTTTAGACATATTGGCCCTACACTGATTGGAATATGTCTATTTAAGTTTAAAAGAAATTAGGTTTTGCCCAGCTGGCACAGCTCAGTGATTGAACGTGGACCTATGAACCAGGAGGTCACACTTCGATTCCGGTCTGGGCATATGCCGGGGTTGTGGGCTCGATCCCCATTGTGGGGCTTGCAGAGGGCAAACAATCAATGGTTCTCTCTCGTCAATGATGTTTCTATCTCTCTCTTCCTCTCCCTTCCTTTCTGAAATCAATAAGAATATATTTTTTAAAAATAAAAAATTTATTTTTCAAAATAAATTAGGTCTGGAAAGTAGGCAAAAATTCACAATTTTTGCATTTCTTTACATTTTACATCAAAAAGCATTTTGTTATTAAGATCCAACCCTTTTGAAGTTTGCCTGTATGTGTAGTATAAACGTATTGTGAGTGTCTTATAATATGTGAGCAATAATCATATATTTTGCTATGCATGTATGATTTTATGGCAATTATAATGAATATGTCATTTTATATTTCCTTTATGTTTTTCAGTCTTTGAAAATATACCATGTGAATCATCCTATAAAGTTCTTATGAAAAGTTGCTTCTGTTATGGATTTTTTTTCCTGGTATAGTTTTCCAGAAAAGCATAATTGTTTGAAATGATTAGGAAACTAAGTTTTAAAAAGCATAATTGAAGATTTTATTTCCTTCATTATATAAGGATAATCTTCACAGTTCCTTTGGTACAAAGATTTTCAAATAGTTTCATTTCAGTTAAGAATTTTGTCCCTAGAACATATTCAGAGATTATTAAAATTATTATAAGCCTTCAGAGAAATATAGAAAGTAGATGATAGCTTCATATTTATAGTAGTCTTAGAAAATTAATTAGTAAATTTAACTAGTATAGACCAGTATGCCTAAAAAAGTGTGAACATTAATATATAACTTTATAAAAGTCAAATTTATTGAGATATAATTTATATACAGTAGAAGTTATATATCTATGTTTGAATAATTATTTTTTGTTGAGACAAGTATAATGGTATCCACTGTAAGGAAAGTAAGCATTTGAAAATCCAATCTGGAAAATATTTAAATAGGAGAAAGAGTAAGGTCAGCTTTATAGAAAAATTTATAATTATGTTTTGTGCCCCTCAAATATATTTTACAATAATTCAATTATAAAATTCTACTCACAGATTTTCAGAAACAAATCTATAGCATATAGCTTTCTATCTAGGTATTATCAAACTTTCAAACATTTATAATAACAATCCTGGACTTAAAGAATATTTTTCAGTTAAACAGATACTTTAAATGTGCAAAGTACCATTTTCTAGAAGAAGATACGAAGCTGTATAAGATACAGATTTTATCTCCTTGAACTCATATTCTGGTGAGAATAGGAATATACATAAGGAAGTCTAATATAAGTCATCCTGAGATACAAGTCTAAAAGAGAAGTTCTAGAGCAGTGGTTCTCAACCTGTGGGTCGCGACCCCTTTGGTGGTCGAACAACCCTTTCACAGGGGTTGCCTAAGACCATCCTGCATATCAGATATTTACATTATGATTCATAACAGGAGCAACATGACAGTTATGAAGTAGCAACGAAAATAATTTTATGGTTGGGTCACAACATGAGGAACTGTATTTAAAGGGCTAGAAGGTTGAGAACCACTGTTCTAGAGAGAGCAGTTTCTGAGGGCCTTTTTAGAATAATTTACATTTGGGCTTTGAATAAGAAGTCTTGGACTTACAAACTTGTAGAAAATGACATTTTAGACAGAAGGTAAACTTTAGTAATTGCAGAATAGTAGAAAAGTGAAAGAAAATAATATGAATGTTCATTACATACAAGAAAGAAACAACTGAAAATAAAGCCAAAAAGAGAAGTGGAACAGAAAATATGTAGGCTAAGGCAGGGAGAAAATTCAGTGGAGAAGAAGAAATACAGAAAAAAAAATGGGAGAATACAAGGTGACTTTGGAGGACTTGAGGATAATAAAGATAACGTGAAATAGTTCCTGACTGTGACAAGGATTACAATATGGATTATCCTTAGGTAGCTATTGTCTCTTTCTCCCCTAGAAATAAAGACTACATTTCCTAGCTTCCCTTGTATGGCCATATGACTAATGTTCTGGCCAATAGAATATAAGCTTTCAAGAACCTTCCTTAAGAGTGCTGCTGCTCTCATTTTGCCAATTCTTCTCCATTTAGTTAATTCTGCCACATGTAAAAAAGGTTGCAATGACCACTACCTTGGACCATGAGGACAAGGATCAATTACTAAGAATGATGAAACATAGACATAGGAGGTGTGTGGGCTTTTTAGAGCAGAACTGCCATACCAAACCTGACCTCTCTAGATCTGGATTTTGTATGAAAGAAAAATTTCTACTTAAGCTTTTTTTATTTTTTATTACAGCAAAACCTGATTATAAATATAATAGCTTTTTGATCAACATTACCACTACTAAAAATAAATTCAGGAATAATAATTAAATTTAACATTCAAGTGTTTGAGCACTGTCAGGTGCTACTATTTAAGTTATATTTTTCCATCTACCTGTCTCAACAACCCTTTGAAATATTATCATCTTCATTTTACAGGTGAGAAAACTGAAATTCAGGTAAGTTTTTTTAATTGCCAAAGATCACACCCGTAGAAAGTGGTAAAGCTAGTATTGGATCCTTTATCAATCAGACTCCAAAGTTGATGCATGCTCTTAATGACTGTGATGTCACTGAAGACCAGTTGGATGGCATACCTTTGTCATGCATTCAGTGAACATGATCTGTAGTTTCTCCTAGAGTCCCTTAACCCTGCCCAAACCTTCATAAATAGTCCTTTCATTAAACTTTCTTCAGTTAACAGCTAGACATTGCCATAATTTCCCCTGACTTAAATACCAGCTCTTTTAGGGGGTTCTCTTTAGCTTTGCTTTCTCCAGAAACTAGAATATTATTTCTGTAATGCTTTTTGCTAATCATGAACATTTTTTTCAGTTTGTTTTTTTAATCACTGAGCTGACCCAGCCTGCTGTTGCTTACCTACTTAATCACTGAGCTGACCCAGCCTGCTGTTGCTTACCTACTTAAGGCAAGAAGAGAGAAAAACTGGTGAAGGCATCTTCTTGGATTCTTAGGATAAAGCCCTTTGATTAGGATGTCTCCTAATCAAATAACATCCATGTCAAAGGTAACATTCCTCTTATTCCTAAAGACAATTGCAACATTTTTTCTCCCATCAGACTTCAAACCAGGTACTACTAGGTATGTATGACCAAATTTCTCTTAGAAACAGTCTGGGAATAGTGTAGTAGACAAGTATTGTTTTTGTCTGCCCTCCATCTCTCCTTTGGGAAACTGCTACGTTCTGACAAATTGAATGCAGAAAGAGAAAAAGTGGGTTAGGCTTGGGAAGGGTCAGACATATGTAAATAGGAAATTAATGGAGTTTTGCAAGGAATTGTCATTTTTAAATTTTTTAAAAGACTGTATATGGTTAGACTACAATGTAAACAAAGGGACCAATTTGGGTAAAGAACTATGGAAAAGGACAATAGGAGATTTCACTGTTGTTTAACAGTGGTCATAGAAAGGATAGGCAATAACATATATGCTAAATCAGTACTTCAAGTTCTGTTGTCCTAGATCCAAAGACCACCAGATATGAAAATTTACTCCACTAAAAAATGATTAGGAAAGGCAATAGGGAAAAGATGGAGCAACATTGTCCCAGTATCTGTAGTAAAAGAAGTAAGGAGTTAAGACTCAGCCAGAGATTGCAACTTGGTATTGCAAAGGAGTAAGGAGGACAGGCCTAAGTGAAACATAAGATGTCTCCAGTAGTCAGCAGAAGAGATGCCAGAAACAGAACTGATCCGAAAAGTTCAAAAAGGAAACAATGAAAAATTAATTACAGTCTTGATCTTGCTGTTCACATCCAGTTAGATTCATCTTTTAGCCTGCCAGATCTGTGATAATGCATTTCACACATGTTCAATGGCATCTGCTCTGCAAAACTAAGGATAAGTTTATCTTTCTTTTTAAAGTCACTTAAAGAACTTCTGCTTCTCTGCAGAAAAATACTAATGTAATGAACAATTTCAGTTTATGATTGGTTTTAATTCTTCTTAATTTTCTTACACAGTCTGAAGGACTTGTGAGTTTTTTGGTTTTGTTTTAGAAATTTATTGTCCTTTGACTTATACTTAAATAGTAGATGATGGAAAATGACATCAGTGTATGCAAATATTGGTTGACATTTTTTGTTTGCTCTTAAGTCTTTTTTAAATATTAGAATGCTACATGGAAAATTGGCAAAAATCAGTGGTAGAACACAACTTGAGTTAGAATAGGATAAGCCTATGATGACACTCAAGTTCCAGCTAAACACGTAAGATCCATTTACATTTTTACATTTAGTCTACCCCAAAAGTGAACAATCTTTCAAAACCTGGAAGGATACTGAATACTGTATACTGAACTCAACCTCCAAGGAGAGGCCTAGATTGGAAATACAACTTTGGGATCATCAAAATATGGATGTTATTTTAAGCCATGGGAATAGATGAGATCATTTATGGAGAGAGTACTTTTTAAAAGGAAAATAAGTCCTAGTTCAAAGCCCTAAGGAACTCTAATTTTTAAGGGAGTCGGGGGAGAAAAATAAATGGAGCCAGCAAGTGAGACTGAACAGGATTGTGAAGAGAACTAGAGACTGATATAGTAGCTGCCGGCGGGGGGGGGGGG
>NW_005871053.1:1645434-1729462 GCF_000147115.1 Myotis lucifugus | reverse complement strand
GGGGGAGCAAGAGGTCAGTGAGGGTTTTTTGTTTCCTTCCAGTGGTAGTTGTCAGATTATACTGCAGAGAGGAGAGATTTATAACACAGCACAGCGAGAGGGCATAGTCAAAGCAGCAGAAGCCTTGGTAGAACAGGAAGAAAAGAGATGAAGGGGAAGCAGATGATATATAACCAGATTGATTTTTGATTGGGAGTTGCAGGGAAGGACAAGATAATGATACTGGCTAATTTTTATTGAGTACTTGGAATGTATCATGTCCTGTTCCAAGTGCCTTACATGCATGAACGTGTTTCATCTTCATCACAAACTCTTGAAGTAGGAACATTATCATTTCTATTAAACACGTAAGGAAGTTGGGCCTGTCATTACAATTGGTAAGGCGCAGAGCACAGGCTGTTCACCGCTTGATGCGTGTACTGACATAGATCAGTAGAATTGACTTGGGGAAAATAAAGTTTTCTCACATTTTCTCTGTTCTCAATGAAATAGAAATAGTTCATCAGTCTAAAAGGGAAGTCATTTGTCAGAAAATGTTAAATGTTATCTCGAGTTTGGTGTCATGTATTAAATGGTTAAAAGAAAAAAGCCTAAGCTCTGGGGTCAGAATGATAGAGTTCCAATCCTGACTTTGCCATTTTCAGCGGTGTGACCTTGGACATGTGACTAAAGCTCTCTAAACCTCAGCTTTTCACCTTAAATAGAATAATTGTATCTCTCTCACTAGATTGTTGTGAGGAATGCTTACAATAAATTTTAGCATTGTGCCTTATATAATGCAATGAGTATAAATGTTGCTTAGCATTGTCGTTGTTGTTATTATTGCCCTATCTGCCCAATTGTGTGATTTTTTACATTGGTCCATGGCACACAAAAAATGAAGGGTTGCAGATTTTTCTTTTTCTAGATAAGTGCAATAGAAAGAGAGTGATGGAGGCACTGATGAAGTGGTTAGGGAATAATATAGCTAATTCATTGTGTTTTAGCTGCATTCAACCAAAAAAAAAAATTTTAAAGCCTACCTAATTGTATTAACATTGCTTTGCTTTGCAAACTCCTATTTCAAAGTAATAATTTCTGAAAATGACTTTTTCACTATTTATGTTAGACACGCACCATAATCATTAAGCTTCTAAGTGTTATGTGCAAATGTGAAGGATATTAAATTTTTTATTATAAAATATACATTATGCTAAATATTATAAACTGATTATACGATGATTTCTCCCCATTAAAACATCACTAAAGTTCAAATGTTTATAATAAGTCAGGTATTCACTGATGCTTAAATTCAACTTTGTGTTTCCATTTAAATTCAAAACCAGTCTTACTTAACCACCATCAAAGCTGCTACTGTCAAACCCTTTATTTTTGCTTTAAAACTGAGTTGTTTGCGTGTTAAAGTTTTACCATTTCTTCACTTATTTCTAATTACTTCAACTGATTATTCTTTTCACAACCAAACTTTAAAATCAGAATTTATTTAAATTTTCTAAAATTACTTTTTGTATTTATCCTGTTTCTGGTGGTCTTTATTTGTATATTTAAAATGATAGTATTAACAAATAATTTTCAGTTTGTGAAGAGAGAGAAGCCATGCTTCCTAACTACTTTTAAATCAATTAGTTATTTAATATAGTAGATCCTACATTTACAATTTGAAAAATATATTAAATCAAATCTTAGCATATATAATTGTATGTATACCCCGTGAGTCAGGTTTTGATTACAGAATAGTTTTTCTTGAACTGTAAACATATAAGTCAATTTAAACAGAAAATAGTTGTGTTATCTAATAGATTAGCTAAAAAAAAATGCTAGTAGTCCTGTTATCCTATCTAATAAAGAGGGAATATGCTAATTGACCCTCATGCCATTGCAAAGATGGCACGCCCACAGCCAATAAGGACAGAATATGCTAATTGACTGTCCTACCCTCAAAGATGGCAGCGCACAGCCACAAGATGGTGGCACCCATTCCCCTCAGCCCCACTGGGGTGGCAGGCACACGGCAAGGCCAGGCCCACCCCCATGCCTGCCTCCAGAGTCCCCCAGTCCCCTCAGCCCCACAGCCTCCCAGGGCCAGCCCGAGGCACAGGCAAGCCTCAAATGTCAGCTGCCCAGCCACCCAGGGCCAGCCGAGGCTTGCGCTGCTGGCAGTGGCAGCAGCAGAGGTGTGATGGGGCGTCACCTTTCCCTGATCACCGGGTCGCCTCCCACCTTTGAGGGCTCCCGGACTGTGAAAGGGGGCAGGCCGGGATGAGGGACACCCCCTCCAGTGCAAGAATTTTCATGCACCAGGCCTCTAGTCTAATATATTAGCTAAAAATACAACCAATATGAAAATTTTTTAAAAGGCTAAAGAAATTTATCACCAAACCAGCACTGCAAGAAATGCTGAAGGGACTGCTACAATGAGTCCCAGAAGGAAGGTGGGGGTGGGTGGGTGAGAAGAGATCAACCAAAGAACTTATATGTATACTAGAGGCCCGGTGCATGAAATTCATGCAAGAGTAGGCCTTTCTTCCCCCAGCTGCCAGCACCGGCTTCCTTCTGGCACCCAGGACCAGGGCTTCCCTCACAGCCCTGGCTTCATCAGGAAGGTCGTCCAGAAGGATGTCCGGTCTAATTAGCATATTACACTTTTATTATTATAGATATATGCTTAACCCATGGGCACAGACAATAGTGCAGTGAAGGCCTGTGGGGATGGAGTGGAGGGGGTCAATAGGGAAAAAAGAGATATCTGTAGTACTTTTTTTTTTTTAATATATTTTATTGATTTTTTACAGAGAGGAAGGGAGAGAGATAGAGAGTTAGAAACATCGATGAGAGAGAAACATCGACCAGCTGCCTCCTGCACATCTCCCACCGGGGATGTGCCCACAACCCAGGTACATGCCCTTGACCAGAATCGAACCCGGGACCCCTCAGTCTGCAGGCCGAAGCTCTATCCACTGAGCCAAACCGGTCTCGGCTATCTGTAGTACTTTTAATAATAAAGATAAATTAAAAAAGAAAACACAGCCCTAGCTGGTTTCACTCAGTGGATAGGCCTGTGGACTGATGGGTCCTGGGTTTGATTCAGGTCTAGGGCACATGCCTGGGCTGCAGGCTCAATCGCTAGTAGGGGGCGTGCAGGAGGCAGCAGATCAATGACTCTCTCATCATTGATGTTTCTATCTCTTGCTCTCCCTTCCTTTCTGAAATCAATAAAAATATATTTTTTTAAAAAAAGAAAACGAGCCCTAACTGGTTGGCTCAGTGGAGAGAGCTTCGGCCTGCAGACTGAAGGGTCTCAGGTTCGATTTCCAGTCAAGGGCATATACCTTGGTTGAAGGCACTTCCCCAGTGGGGGGTGTGCAAGAGGCAGCTGATCGATGTTTCTCTCTCATCCATGTTTCTAACTCTCTATCCCTCTCCCTTCCTCTCTGTAAAAAATCAATAAAATATATTAAAAAACAAAAAGAAAATGCAACCAATAGATTAAAAATTATAGAACTTCCAAACATTAGAAAAAGAACCTTGGCTGTTCAATCAATTCTGGAAATAACACAGAGAGGATGAGATAGTATTAAAGGTCATGAATTGAATCAGAAGAAAGGAATGAAGTGGACAACTCATCCCCCCTACCACCCCTCCCTCCACCAAGGAGTCAAAGCAGAAACAGAAAGCTGTGATCATTTTTTCTTCACTTGTTGGTCTTTATAGGCCAAATTAATTCTTGGTTCTTACTAAAAAGCTCTTAGTTCGTTTTGGATCATGGACCCTCACGTAAATATAATGAAGCTGTACATCCTAGCCATAAAAATATACAAAATTTTAGAGTAATTTAAAAGAGTTTATGGTCTCAATAAAGCCTCTATTAAACTCCACAGATCCAAGATTCAAAATCATTCCGAATTGTAATAAGTCCACCCCAAAGGCACAATAGGAGCAATTGTATATACCCAAGCAATCCTGTGCTAAGTGTCCAGGTTTTAACCTGGCAAACCTGTTTAAAAAAAACACACTTTTTAGACCATCATCCAGAGGTGTAAAAAGTGTCTCTTTCCTGATCAATACATTACAACCAACTCTATGGTAATCTTTCACACGAGTGATAGGGTAACCTTTGTAACCAATATTTTATCAGGACTAAATATCCCACTGTGGATCCACTGCTCAGGTTCTCTATCTGCCTCCTCTGGCTGCCAGACCTTTGGCACCTCCAACAGATGATGGGAAGGAGAACTGAAAGCAGGAAACTCAAGTTGTTTTGTTTTACTTTCAATTGAATACCTTGACTAAATAGTTCAGCGCAAAAGAAAAATGGAAATTGATGTTTCACACTAAGCCTTTGAATTGTGTGCAAGTTACCATTTGCCTACATATCCTTTTCTTTTGTTGCTATGTCAGCAATTTTCAACTTTTTCATCTCATGGCACACATAAACTAATTTCTAAAATTCTGTGGCACGACAACAGGGGGGTGAGGGCATGAGTGGGGGTGGGGGGCAATGGGGAGATAAGAACACATATGTAATACCTTAATCAATAAAGAAATTTTAAAAAATAATAAAGTAAGATTCTGTGGCACACCAAAAAAATATGAATTATATTTTTTGCCAATCTAACAAAAAAAATGGTTTAATTTTGATTGATTCACACTGGACGGCTATTGTATTGGCTGTTGTCATTTTTTTATTTGGCAATCTAAGGGAAAAGAGATCAATAGCCCTGTCTAGTCAGGTATAACATGTTTTAAAAATTCTTGCGGCACACCAGTTGAAAATCGCTGCTATAATACAGGGTTGGCTGCCTCCTTAATGAAATGCACAGTGCGTTAAAGAGATCCTATGACTTTTGCATATTACATAAAGCAGTTAGTCTGCCTCAGAATAATCGCAGAAAAATGGTAAATTTAGTCTCAGAAACCTGCTGCCAGAATAGAGCCAGCCAGTTTTTCAGCTTTCAAAGCTGCTATGTATAAAACAGCACATTTGGAAATCTGTTGCTGGTACATCCTATTCATAAGAAGTAAAACTCAACATGAGGAAGAAAGAGACATAGAATATTTGAAAAGATCACAAAAATGGAAGAAGCAATGAATTATAGAAAATCCAGTATTGGTTAGGTTTTCAAATACCTAGACATTAGTATGTCTTTGAATGATGACAATATACTCTTGTTAATGAAACAAGAGTATACTGATTTCTAGGGCAGGTGGCCAATTCCCACTCTACCAGCATACAATTGACCCTATGTCTCACACTGCTATTGCTTTTCCAGGTAGGGAAAAAGTAAATATTAATTAAATACCACCACCGTCATTTAACATTTTGACACAAAGCAATAGATTTAACTACAATTATCAGTTAGGTAAGCTGCCTCAAATTCTTTGTGGAATGAGGTCATATAAAAATATAATCAAATATTAGGATTAAGGGATTTTCTTTTTCTTCCCTCCATGGGAGACAGATTAGTTTAATTTATGTGAAAAAAATTATTTTTCTTATGTCTCTTATATTTCAAGAGGTATTCCTATCTTTAGTGGGAAGGCTATTTTTAATATTAACTTTTTATTAAAAACTGTTTCAAACAAAGAGTAGAGAGAAGAGTATAATTGCCTCCCATGTACCCATTACTCAGCTTTGACACTTAACATTTTTCCAAACTTGAATGTAAAGGATTTTAATCTGTCTATAATCTAACCCAGAATTTATTGACTTGTGCTATAAGTAATAAATAATTCAAATATAAATAATATAATATAAATAACCAGAAACTCTTGGAAGAGATCACTTTGAATTATTTTTTAAAATATATTTTTATTGATTTCAGAGAGGAAGGGAGAGAGAGAGAGAAACATCAGTGATGACAGAGAAGCATGGATCAGCTGCCCCTCTGCAGGCCCCTTACTGGGGACCGAGCCCCAAATCCGAAACATGCAGTCAGGGTACAGCAACTCGGGTATATGCCCTGACCGGTAATCAAACCTCAATCTCCTGGTTCACATGTCCACACTCAACCACTGAGACACACTAGCTGGGCTGAATTATTTTTTTAAATACAAGTATTTATTCTTCCCTCCGAAAGGACCTGGAGTTATAAACAATGTTTTTAACAAGGGGTTCATTTTATTTTCACATTTCTCAATGGTAATTTTTAGCAACATTTTTAAAAGAGGAGACTTAGAATAAATATCAAAGCGACATGCCTAGCAATAGCTAAATCAAAAACGTATTAAGGTCAGTTGCATACATATGTCTCAGAAGCTAAGCTAACAGCATGTGATAATATCACGACTGTGTGAGTAGTGCTTCCTAAATCTGGTTTCTTCAAGAAGCAGATGAAGAATGCACCCAGTGCTTTCGCTGTGCTGAGTCACTGGGTTGAAAGAGAGAAAAATAAATCACCTACTGAACAGTCCACATTCTTTCCTTCCAGGTGATTCACAATTTTTTTTTCTTTGAGGACTGGCAGGCATGAAGGCACCACCAGGCCTGTGCTACCTGTCCTGTCTATAATAATTTCACCCAGTGCTTGCTACATATACTATTAGGACCTCAGGCAATTTGATTGTGGGAATTTGATTATGTAAAAAGCTCTCTGGCTGGTATGTGTGAGTAAAACAATTTTTTAGATCAGATAATATTCAGAATCATAGTGGAGTATTTTATTGACTAGAACTTTTTTAGTTAGTATTAAACATTTGCTAGATATTTACCCTAATTGGCAAGAAAAGTTTCAAAATCATTTTCATTGACTCAGTCTAAGTATAGTTTCCTCTTTTTTTATTTCTAAAGAATTATAGAAGAGTGATTTTGGCAATATTGGCTGTAGCATTGGAAAATTTAACTTTTTATATAGACTAGCTTGATTAATATACTCTTCATGCCTGGCCGGCATGGCTCAGTGGATAGAGCACTGGCCTGTAGACTGAAGGGTCCAGGATTTGATTCCGGTGAAGGGCACATGCCTGGGTTTTGGGCTCAATCCTCAGGAGGGAGGGCAGCATGCAAGAGGCAACAATCAGTGATTCTCATCTTTGATGTTTCTATCTCCCTCTCCCTCTCTGAAATCAATAAAAAAAATTAAAAAATATATATATACTCTTCATGTGATTTTTGTTTAATAAATTTTAAGTTAAGCCTAAGATTCATTGTAAGAAAAGAGCTATAATAAAATAGAGAAATATTAATTTTTTATTGTTTGTTATATCAAATGCCTTTTCTTTCTATACCACACAAAAAAATCTAAACTGTATTTTCTTCATGAACTTACAATGTGGGGGGGAAAACTTGTCTCCCTAAATTTAGAGCAGCAACACTCTATACTGTGGAAAATAAGAGAAAGAAAAATAAAGTTTAAAAATAAACTGTTTTTGTGGTAAAAAGGGCACTTTAATACAGTGCTGTAACCCTTTTGGAGATCAATTTGGACATATGTAAAAATAACATTCAAAATATCCATACCTTCTAAATATGAACATACATTGATTTGAATATTCAAATCCTGGAAATATTCTCTAAGAAAAAAATCCTAAGCAAAAGAAAATAATTGCACACAAGGTACTATTTATAATAACATGGATTAGATACTAGTACAACCTTGTTATAAAGAATAGTTATAGGAGTTATAGCACACCCACACCAAGAAATGTCTAAGCCAGGGGTGGGCAACCTCTTTGTGAGTGCGTGCCAAAACCAGCAAAATCTCTGACTCAAAATTCTTCTGTGTGCCAACCCTAATTTTTTGAGAACATGTTACGCCTACTTGATATCTCTTAAGGTGTACGTATGTGAAGAACCTTGAAGAAATAATAAAATTCATTCGAGCGACAAAAACACAGTATATGATGATGAAAAATACATTTATTTTTTAATGTATACATGTTCACTGATAGTCCGACAGAAAACTGTATGACTTCGTTTGATATTACCAGTGGGACTTTTGCTGCTGCATCACTGATGACAGAGATTTTACATCAGGTTTATATTTCATGACCTTCAGAGATATGCATGAGCTACTACTTTCATCCATCAGGCTACTCCTATTACGAGACTTAACAAATTTCATCACTGAGAACAAAGACTCAGAAGCGTATGTGGATGAAACCAAAACACTGGTCGGATCTAGGAAGGCAGGGAGAGTTAAGGCAGAGGCATAGAAATTGCTCTTCCCCTCTCTCGTCAATCCATGTCTATGATCTTTAAGATAACTTGTTATGTAAAATTATTTATTTATCTAAGATGCACCTACACTGAATTTATCTGAAAAATAAAAAAGTCGATATTAAGAAAAAAATTGTAAATGGAAGATTATAAGAGAGGGTTTCGCGTGCCAGCAAAAGTTACTGGCGTGCCAGGAGTTGCCCACCCCTGGTCTAAGCAATTTCATGTCAACGAAAAAAACACACAAATATCTAGGTCTTACTGACACCTGTTGTATACCTGCTGCTTGTTGGGGCTTTTTAAAAAAAATAAATATATTTTTACTAGAGGCCCGATGCACGAAATTTGTGCAAGGGGTTCGGCCCTTGCAGCCACTGGGACTGCCTCTGCCTTGGCCCTTGCAGCCCCGGCTTCGTCTGGAAGGTCATCCAGAAGGATGTCCAGAAGGTCGTTTGGCTGTCCAGTCTAATTAGCATATTACATTTTTATTATTATAGATTGATTTCAGAAAAGAAGGGGGAGGGAGAGAGAGATAGAAACATCAATGATGAGAGAGAATCATTGATTGGCTGCTTCTTGCATGCCCCCCACTGGGGATCGAGCCCACAACCCGGGCATGCGCCCTTGACTGGAATCGAATCCAGGACCCTTCAGTCCACAGGCCGATGCTCTGTCCACTGAGCCAAACCAGCTAGGGCTTGTTAGGGCTTTTGATAGAAGTTGTTGGCCCTCTATTAGCTTTTGAGAACAAAAAAGTATGTCTTTATTGGTAGCCTGGGCCCTATAATGAAACCAAGTAGATCACCAGCTTGGTGTGATATGAGTAACACTATAAGCTGTTGGTATTAAAAGTATTACAGTATTACTTATCCTCAGCTCAGACTCTATAATAGAAGGGAGGAAGTAGATGAAATACTAAACTATTTTTCGGGCCCCTTAAACGTACTAGAGTCATACCCCAAGATTAAGTGATTCAGACAAATGGCTTTCAGAGAGGAGTACCTGGAATCTTGCTGGCCTGACAAGAAGTCAGGACAAGGCAGGCACAGCAGTTTCAAGCCACACTTGGCCTGTGGACAATGACTGATAGAGCTGGGCCTTTGAGGTACAAAATTCACCAGGCTGTGGGGACCAAAATGAAAAAAAAACCTTTTTTTAATTTTTTTATTATCAGCAGCACCCTCAGAGCCCAATACCTAAACCATCTCTTTCATGGATTGAAGAGGCCATTGCCAAAACCCTCCCTTTTTCAGGCATTCTATGGTGCTGCTCTATGCTTTTAAATTCTTTAATTTAGCCAAAAATTGTAATGGCACTGACTTGCAAAGGGCTGCTTTCAAAATGTACTTGTATCCTAAAGGCAGATGCAAATTCTCCAGCCTCTCCTTTTCTTTTGTTAGCATGGATTAGATTGGTAGGCATAAGAGGAGTTAGTATATTTGGGAGTGAGTCTAGGTTTGGACAAGAATAACAGTGATGGTCTTGGAGGTCTGGGCAGGGTGCGCTGTTAGGAGCACCTCTGCACAGATAAGAGAAAGAAGAAATTTCCCAGAGCAGGAGGACTTGTCAGCATTCAGATATGCTGTGAGAGAAGATGTGATAGTCCCAAGGCAGGAAATGAATTTTAAAGGATTTGGGTCTAAAGTAAGGATTGCTCTCAAAGGAAAAGAATGGTGTCACAAATCAGCCTAAGCCGGCTCTGAATAAATTTAGGGAAACTACCTCCTCTTTATCCTTATAAATCTTGGAGCATAGAGAATTTAATGGCCCCAGAGGTTGTTGTGGTACAGAAAGTAGCAAAGATATTAAAATCCAAGGCATCAGCCTTCCACTTCCCAAGAACTGAGAAGGGTTGGGTAGAATCAGCCCTGCTTTTTACCATTCTCTCCATTGAAACATGTTCTAGCCCAGTCCATTTGAGGGGCACACTTTCCCCATCCCTTGGAGGATTCTGACACTAAAACTGCAACAGAGGAGATGTGCAAAATGAGCATCTTCAAAACTACAGAAAGGATTTCCCCAATACAAGAACCCCTTTCAATTTGTCCTCATTTTAGAAAATTAAGATATTCTAAAGGCTCATAGCCAACATTAATAAAGAAAACAAAAAGACTAAAATATTTTCAATTTATAGGAGTGGTAAATAGTTTTAAAATTCTCTTTTATCTAACTTAGTAAGGGGAAAGATTGCCTGACTGAGGTTTCAATTGTTTTTAATTCCCCAAGCTCACGTTCTCATAATGGTTCAAGTTGAGTAGAAAGATCATAAAATCATAAAATTTTAGAGCTAAGAAAGACCTGGGAGATCATTTCTTCCTCTTCATTTTATAGGAAAGAAATCTCATAAGGGATAAATGGCTAAAATATAGGAAGCCAAAAAGTTGCAGGAGAAGCAATAAATATAGATAATCCAATAATATAAAAATCAGATGGAATAAATTCTTTAGTGTATTAAAGAAATTTTCATTGCACTTAACCATGGTTTCTCTGCAGGTTTGGATATATGTTTGTTCTCTCTAATTTTGTTGGTTAAGAAATGGATTAAGGTTTTCAAATTTATTTTTTGCTGCTACAATGGAAATCTACAAAAACGGGTAACAGACTATTTTGGGATCATTGTTCAGAAATGCATTTATCTTAGAAATGGTTACCATGGAGATGAGCACATGTTGTGTGACTCTACAGCTTTCAAATTAGAGTCATTTATGCTACCAAGGACATAAATAGCCATATACACACATAGATGAACATGAGTCTATGCACACATGCACACTGAAGTTATATTGTTCTTCTCTTTTTGTAAAATAATAATAAAATTCCATGCAGTGCTGATCTTTGATGGTGGTAGAACTTGAAACCTCTAGACATTTTTAAAGTAATACTATATCGCCCTGACCGGTTTGGCTCAGTGGATAGAGCGTCGGCCTGAGGACTCAAGGGTCCCGGGTTCGATTCCAGTCAAGGGCATGTACCTTGGTTGCGGGCACATCCCCAGTGGGGAGTGTGCAGGAGGCAGCTGATCAATGTTTCTAACTCCCTATTCCTCTCCCTTCCTCTCTGTAAAAAATCAATAAAATATATTTTTAAAAATAAAAATAAAATAAAGTAATACTGTACAGTGATATAAAAAAACGCTTTAAAAAAAACATTGTAAAGTAGTCTGAATCAAGCTTAAAGACCAATAACATACTTGACCTTGAAAAATAAATGACAAGAACATCTTAGACATCACTGCTCTTTAAAGTAGAAATATAAAAATAAGAAAGTAAAAAAGAAAACAAATCTAGAGTATATCACAAAAAAAGTTCTTGAGTTATTTTTCCCAAAGTATCTATATATATAAAAGGCTAATATGCAAAGTGTCTCCTCAGGAGTTCAACCAAGAGACCAGGAGTTCGATCGCTCGCTATGACGTGCACTGACTAGCAGGGGTTGGCGCAGAACAAAGGAAGGCCCTGACCAGCAGCAGGAAGGCCCCAATTGGCCCTGATCGCCGGCCAGACCTAGGGACCCTACCCATGCACAAATTTTGTGCACTGGGCCTCTAGTTCAATAATATTGGGCATAGTTATTTGGCTAGTCTTTCTCCCCCTTCCTCTTTCAGTCTAGCTAGCTAGGTAATTTCTTTTTCTTTATTTTGTTTCCTTTCCTTTCTTTGCCTTTTCCTTTCCTTCAATAAATAAACATTTTAAGTTGCTTAAATTCCCAAAAGACTGGCCACTTTCAGATGATCACGAAGGTATATATTCTGATAAAGTTAATTTGGTTTTACTTATTTTACTTTTTTTGTTCACTTTTCAATAGTGGACTTTTTCAGTTTTTCAAACAAGAGGAGAAAGTATACTGTGTAAATTTTATTCCCTACATGTACTTTCTTTACAGCTAAGAAGTTTCCCCAAATATGTTTTTTTTTTCTATGCTTTTGCTCATACTGTTTTTCTTATTCTCTGATTTATTTTTTCTTGGTTGATTTTCCCCACTCCCAAATGGAATTGTAAGCTCTTGGAAATCAGAATCTATTTTTAGTTATTATTAAATTGTATTAATTCTGAAATGCATTTTTCAATATGATTAACTTCCTTGAAGTCAAGATGCATCTTATAATCAATGATGTCTTAAACATTGTAATAGTTTAATTGGCAGTATTTCTTCTTTCTTGGTGGTACATAAAATAATGGTATGCCTTATATTCTTAAATTCCATAAAATACCATTCTGAGGGGCATCGTTGCAGCCTTTAATCGAGTATGAAGCTCACTGTAGATACTCCATAAGTGCTTGTTGGTTGATTTATTTCCTAGTTATATGGTTTTGAACCACAGAAGTGACTGCAATAAAGGTAACCCACCTATCTAGCACGTTACTAATTTAAGAAAATAAAACAAAAATGATTTGCTTTTTCAGAGAAGGTAGAAAAGATGAAAAAAGAATTAGACAAATATATGGAACCTACTTATTTTAAAAAATGTATATTATAAAGGATAGAACTCAAAATTTCTGAATTATGTCCTAAGCTATTTTTCTCCAGGTTTTGAAAAGATCTCACTTGTTTTGGGTCATGTGAGATCCTTAAATATCACTTACAGACATGCAAATAATTAATATTTGAAAGGAAATATAGAAAGTTTCTGCTTCTGTTTTTTTTTACTTTTTTATTATTCCCATAACCATGCATATATAAACAAAAAATGTTGTATAATCAAAACTTTTCAGTAACAAATTCATATGAGGCATTGTATTCATAAATTTGCATTCACATTTGCTTTAATTGAACTAATTTTTTGAAAATGTCTTTAAAACGTTCACACAGCAGCAGTACTATAATCATGAGAGAAGTTTGGTTTTTTCTGTATTCATTTCAGGCTGTGTCTGCATATTTTCAGTGAGGTACAGAATTGAGACTGTTAACTCAAGCCAAAATTTTTAATGTAAAGTGTATGTTTGGTTATTTATGTTTTTACCCATATAAGTCATATCTGAATTAATGAAGATTACTCTCTCCTATGATGATTTTATTATATAAGATGTCAGAATGTGTATCATAATGGGATAAAAGTAAGCATTGGGATCCAACTAACCTGAGGTTCAATCCAGGACCCACTGTTTACTAGCTTTTGCATTTCAATCAGTTAATCTCAAAGTGGGATTTTTGCGAGGATTAGAAGTGGCACTTGGAAAATGACTAGCATAGCACTTGGCATAGACACTCTAAATCTGTTAGAAAAATGTGTGGGGGTGGTGGCATGGGAACATATTCCTGGCTGTATTCACTTCACTTCCCATTTTCCCCAGATCTAGGGTCCCTTAGGCCTTGTAAGGATGTGCCCCCTCTTTCAGGACAACCCTTTATCAATAATGTCCCAGCATAAGCAATGCTTCCTCCACGGATGGAATGCTGCCTGCTCCCTCTGGCCTGGGTCTCATAACTTTAGCCTCTTCTTTCTTCTCTATCAGGACTCCAGGCCTGAGAGTGGTGCTTCTCCCAGTCCCTCTGCATCCAGGCAAGCTATGTGCAAAGAAGTTCTGCCCTTAAAGGGCTTTTTGGAAAAGCATACAAGTCAACTTGATCCAATATTTAGCACTTGTTCTACTTCACTATGTGTAATGAGCGATGTGACTTAGGCAAATCAGTTTACTTCTCTGGACCTTGGTTCCTCTTCTGTAAAATGAAGAGTTGAGTTGGATAGAATCAATGAATAGAATCAGTGTATTAGTGCCTGATGCTACTGCAGGCATGTTAGTATTACCAGCAAGGACTGCAGTGATCAATATGCAACCTCTTCTATAGAGTGATGTGGTACTAAAAGCATGGGCTTTTGAGTAAGAGGAACTCTGTTCAACTATCCTTATAAGTAGAATCTAACAAACAAATGCAAAGTCTGTGACCAAATGCTAGGTCCTTAAGTTTCAAATAAAATGTCCTTCTCTTCAAAAATGTAGAGGATATTACCTCCTTCATGGGGTTGTCATGAGGATTGAATCCGATAGTGTTTGTATAATGCTGGGACCTCGAATCAGTTCTTACTGGGGAGGTTCAGTTTTCATCTTACTCAACACTATCAGCAGCATATGACACAGCTGATCACACTGTCCTCCTTGAAACACTTTCTTTATTTGTACTCTTAGACCTCTCTTTCCTATCTCCTGGACTTCTTCTTAGTCTTCTTTGCTGAATCCTCCTCATCTTCCTCACCCCTGAATGAGGGCACACACTGGGCTTCTCTATCAACCTTCAGAACTAGATCATCTCATTCAGACTCATGGTTTTAAATGGCAGCTTTAAGCTGATTACGACAAAATTTTTATCTCCAGCAGAGATCTCTACTATGAAGTCCAGTTTCATATGTGCAGCTGCCCATTTGGCATCTCCTTTTGGTTGAATAATAGGCATATTAAACTCAACATGTCCCAAACTGAACTTTTCATCTCCACATCATCCCTTTCTTGGTAAATGACAAATCTACTCTTTAGTTGCTTAGGCCAAAAAACTTTGGAATTATCCTAATCTCCCTCATCAGTCTACTAATAAATCCTATTGTCTTGGTTCTCATGTATCTGGAATATGATTACCCGTTACCTCCCCTCTGCTGCCTTTCTAGCTCAAGTCACTGTCATTTTCCATCTTGGCCATTGTAGTACCTTTTAACAAATCTCTCTGCTTCCATTTTACCCCATCTCCTCACAGCAGCCAAAAAGATCTTTCTGCAGCATAAGCATAGTATCATGTCACTTGTCATTGATTGGGTTTCCCTGAAAGCAGACTGAAGTAGAATTTAGCATGTAGAACTATTTTAAGGAGTGTCCTTGGGATCAATATATGTGGAAAAGAGGAGAGGGTCTGGATTGGTCAAACGGAGAATTCAGGAGGTTATACGGGCCCAATGACAGGCTTGGCCAACCACATGTTGGACTTTAGAACTAGAATGGTGTGGAGAGTGGCTACAGTGTTCAGACAAGATCAAGCCTTGGACTAAATTGTGGCAAAGCCACATACAAGTCCCAGCTTGGAGGGCAAAGCCCTCCCAGCACAATTATAGTCAAACTGCTGTGGTTGTAAGCTTTACCTTATAGTCGGACCCTGCAGGCCTAGGTAGCTAAGGGATGTGGGCTGCTGGGGTGGGGTGGGGGAGTGTGCAGCAAGTGCTGCCAAAACAAGGCTTGATAGAGTTCAGAGAATGGCAACGGGAAAGAAGCAGATTTGAAACTGGCAAGAACATTGTAAACATCTTGCCCTTGTTTTGCTTTGTGATCTGAGTATAAAATAAAGCTTCGTCTTACAGGCTGTGTCACTGTTTCCTCATCCAGGCACAGTGATCCACCTGGTCCCAACTGTATTCTCTTGTCTGTTTTCTTTAATCCTTCACCTCCCCTCCTCAGGTTCATTCCTAGCTGTGCTGGACGAGGTTCAGAATGGCCCTTCAGAGCTGCTTCAAGTTGGGCTAAGATGGCCAGGCCTTTATGCTCCCTCATCAATCATTCATGCATGTGGCCTCTCCTGCGAAGGGCACAACCTCATGCAAGGCATCCCTCTGCGAGCCAAAAGCACTCCCAGACAACAGGGAGTATCTGGGTGGTACAACACAGGATCCATGACTCCTCTACCCATTTCCTTCCAGTTGTTTCCCAACTCACTCAGAATAAACCCAAAGTCTTTATCATTTCTCTCTGACCTCATCTCCTACCACCCTTCCCTTCACTCACCCCCACAAGCCACATTAGGGACCTGGAAGTTTCTTGAACTTCCCCTTCTCCTACCTCTCACCAGTATACTCCTATCTCCAACACTTGCTATTTCTTCCGTCTGCAAAGTTCTTCCCCACAGATATCTACAGGGCTGGCTCCTTCACTTTATTCAGGTATCTGCTCAAAATTTGTTTCATCAGAGGGGTCTTCTTCTCACTAACCCGTAGCAAATAGCACACTGCCCTTTCGGTCTGTTCCCTTATTTCACAGTTTTCTTTTTAGCACTAAATCAGCACTTAAATCATGACTTAATGTGGATGCGCGCGCACACACACACACACACACACACACACAACACACTCACCGTCTGTCCATCAACCACCTCCACTTGGATATAAACTCCACAAAAGACAATATTTTGTTTTTATTCACTGCCATATCCCCAGTGACTATAACAGTGCCTGGCATTTAGTATGTGCTCAATAAGTATTTGTTAACTACAATTATTTTGGGAGCAGAACAGTATTCCACAGTAAATAAGAGCTAAGGCATTGGACTGAAACAAACTTAGGCATTATTTGTGGTTATAAACTTATGAGCAGAGTAATGTAGGATATGTTATTTGCTCGCTCTGCATCTGAATTTTTTCTCAGTTGTAAAGTGTAGATGATTATAATAGTAAATACATAATAGGCTTGTGTGAGATGTAATGGAATGATGTATATAAAGCATCATTAAACACCAGATGGATAACACTGACAATCTAAAAATTACTTATAAGCGCAATGTCTAGCTCAATAGTTGGTCATCATTTTTTTCATTTATGATAAACATATAGAATGATTTGTGGTTAGAGTTGTTTTTTATGAACCTGTGATTGTTTAAATTATGCAAATAAATTGTTCATCATTTTAGCGTGTGCCCTGTAGATAGCCTGGGCTGATTGATATATCATTCTTTTCAATTGGGAGAAATTTGTTTTATTTTATTTTTACATTAGAGCGTTTCAACCCAACAAAAATTTTCATGTGTGGTGTTGGAGAATGTTTTCATTCAGTCCAATGTGGGGAAAGGAAAATTCCAAAGGAATCTTGTGATTTCTTTTGCAGAAAAAAAAATCATCCTTTTGCAACCAGAATCATCATTCTATAATTGTTTTTGTAAATGTGGATGTATGCAAGCTTGAATTTCTGCAACTCTGTGGAAGGACTTGCTGCAATGCTTCTTACAGTGTGTGTATATATTTACTGCATAAAAGGCTCTTCGGCAGTTTTACTGATGGTGAAAATGTAGGAGGGAAGTCAGAAAATACATGTTTAAGCTCTTGTCAATCTGCATACAGAAACAATTTAAAAACTTTAAATAAAAATATCTTCGCAGATTTAAATTGTTATTTCACGAATAATTTTTAATGTAGTAAACGTTCTTCTGGGCAGTAACAGCAACAAGAGGAAGGATGAAGGGCAGAGAGTGAGAAATAACTTTGAATGTCTGCAGAAGCCCCCCCCCCCCCCCCCCCCCATTAGCCTAAAAGCAGGGAGGTTTGCACTATAAAGCGGGCGCAATACCCAGGTCACCCCTATCATTCACTACAAGTGACACCCGCCCACCTAGATCGAAAATCACTGCTTTTAGAGAGCTCGAAACACCAGCCCTCTCTCCAATGAAGTCTTATATTTTGCCATTCTGCGTGACTAACAACGCTAGCTTTAAACAGCGGCAGTAAGAGAACACTAGCGGATTCCTTGAACCGACGAGGAAAAACGCAGGCTGTCAGTTGACACGGGCATCCAATCGGCGCCCGCTTCTCAAAGGCCAATCACAGTTTGTCTTACATCGAGGCGCCGGGGAGCAAGGAGCCGGAAGTGTCAGTCTCCCGGGTGATGCTGCCGTGGTCACCTGCAGGGCTGTGCACTCCCGGGGCTGCATTCATACCTGAGCTCTAAGGGACAAGCAGTTCAGCCCTTTCTGTGCTGGCTGGGTTTGCTTGTATTTGTTCCTAGTCACCGCTCATGTAATGCACTCCCTGAACCAGGAAATTAAAGCATTCTCCCGGAATAATCTCAGGAAGCAATGCACCAGGGTGACAACGCTAACTGGAAAGAAAATTATAGAAACGTGGAAAGACGCCAGAATTCATGTTGTGGAAGAAGTAGAGCCGAGCAGTGGGGGTGGTTGTGGTTATGTGCAGGATCTTAGCTTGGACCTGCAAGTTGGCGTTATTAAGCCATGGTTGCTCCTGGGTGAGTATATCGATTTGTCATTGAGTCCTTTGATCATATTATCTTATCATTATTTACCTTAATATATTGATAGTTTGTATTATCAGCTGTCCTGCCGAAAAAGTTAAAAGGTTTCCTTTTTTGGACACGGGACTTCCCTCAGCTAGCTAGAGGAGTTTCTGCCCCCATAGAAAGTATAGATTCTAGTAGCACATAGCACCTGGTATTTGAATTTTAGGAAAAACTTTCTTCCTGTTTTTCTAACTCTGGAGAATAACACATTAATGTAGAGGGGGGGGAGTATTATTATAAAAGGATATAGTTTTTAAAAATCAAATGAAAAAAATGCTTTTATTAGGAAAAACTTCAAGTTTGAATTTAAAGTTATCGAATAGTACTTGAAATAGTCGAGTGCTTGCTTGCCTGTTCTGCGGTTACAAACCATGAGGAAGGCATGCTTCCTGTGACCACATCTGTCCATGGTGGCTGTTTATAGAATGTGAAGGAAAAGGTGGACTTTATTTTATAGCTATGAGTCTGATGATTTTATGACTTTTTGCATTATGGAAAATACTGATTTTTCTATACAAACATTAGTCCACAAATAACAAACGAAGCACAGTTATAAATGTATAAACTTGTTAGCTTGGCAAGAATATGGTACAGTAGTCTTAATAAAATAGTCAACAATTTTTTCAGGTTTGAATTCTTTTTCATTTATGAATAGAGAAATTAAGAATTGGAAAGATTAATAATTTGTCAATATTTATGCAGCCAAGCCATTGTTGAATGAAAGCACTGGACTGGGAGTCAGAAATAGCCAGATACACACAGCATCTCACTCCTTTTAAAAACTCTGAAGTAGTGATCATCAGCTCCATTTTACAGATGGGATCTGGATTTCAGATCAGTTAAGTAACTTGCACAAGGTTAAAACACTAGTATTTAATAGCTGGACATCAAGCTCAAGTCTGATTGACTCCTGCTCTCTGTGAACATATAGACTGCCTCAGGGAGTCCAGGTTTTCAGCCCTGCTGTGCCTCTAACTTAACTAGATGAACTAGTGCAAGTCATTTATCCTCTCTGGTCCCCCTAAAAGCCATCTGTAAAGCTGAAGTAACAGTGTCTGCTTATCTCATAGGGTTGTTCTGAGGTTGTTGTAAAAGGGCTTTTGTGTTGTACGTGTATCTGTTTGTGTGTGGAAGATTTTTGAAACAAACCAATTGCAGTATATATATGAGATGTGATTGGTTGTGTATTGTATGAATTGTTACATGAGCTATCTTTAAATTCACCAAATAAATATCTCCAACTAGTTTGTGCAGCAGTGAAAAATTAAGTGGGTTTATCTAGCTAGTCTGGAAACTTCACCCAGGACTTGCACACCTAGGAAAGGATATATATCCAGGCACATTTTTCAGTTATTTGGCTTCCATTGTAGTAATAATGGTTTAACATTATTGGAGAATTTTAAATTTTGCTTATTATTACTTTTTTATCTAGACGTATCCAAAGGGAGCTGATCAAGGTAGTGTTCTCATAATGGCATTGGGATTCTTCCCAGGATCCTGGGAGAGTTCTGGAGGGGCTTGTGAAACTGGTACCTTATATGGTCCCCTCTCTGGACCAGGAAATGGGATCTTTTCATCAGGCACAACCTCCTGTCTTCTGAGAGGAAGCGGGACCTTTTCCTGCTTAGTTACAAGTGCCTCATTCCTGAGGGACCTTGGACGGTTACATCTAAAGTTCTTCCACATGAATGATGCAGGGGTTGTTTCTGACCAGACTAGGTTTCTTTCTGGAGATGGGGGTTGTTTCTAGGTTGCCTCCAACAGCTTCTTTCACCTCTACAAAACTACACAACTCCAACCCAGCACTACCTGCCAATTAACTTTTGTTTTTGGTGGAGAATAAAGACAATGTAGAGCTAAATATAATGCATATATTTGTATAAAATATAATCTGTCTTTCTAAAATATAAGTTTAAAATATATTCTGTCTTTTAAAAATATAACCTGTCTTTTTCAGTTAGTTCATAAATTCAAACAAGCTTCTACCTTTCAAAAATCTCACATAGGCCCTTGAACTATCTGACAGGTTGCTAAAAGATGTTAGTGAGAATTTTTGTCCTAGGCTTTGCAGATTATATTTTTACAACTTTTTAAAGGACTTTTCTTCAATTAAACTTCATTTGTAAAAGTCGAAAATTTTGTCCTAGCTGGTGTGGCTCAGTTAGTCAGTTCCCGATCAGGGCATATGCCCAGGTTTCAGGCTCGATCCCCAGTGAGGGGCATGCAGGAGGCAGCCAATCAATGATTCTCTCTCATCATTGATGTTTCTCTCTCACCCACATTCACTTTCTCTCTGAAATCAATAAAAAAATATATTTTTTAAAAGGATACTAAATTTGTATCAACATACTCATATTCTGGAAGTCACTTTAAAAATATGGCAGACAACTCTGAAATATAATAGACCTGTTCCTTTTGGGGTGTGTGTGTGTGTGTGTGTGTGTGTGTGTGTGTAATGGAAATGATCAAAGTATCCAGCTTTGATAAATATAATAATGACAGTTTAGGGTGAAAATACGAAAGAATGTCTAGTCCATGTTTCTTTCTTTTTTTTTTTGTAAGGACTTGTCAAAGTAGAATTATTATTTAAAAAATGAATACATGTTAAACCATCATATTTCAATTAATTTTTTTGATCCCATTTCCCCCCCTCTGGAGATGGTAAGGACTTCTGATAGAGAGCTGAGAATTTTTTAAATTATGAACTATTTCAAATGCACAGAAAATTTCAGACAATACTATAACAGGCAATTGTGTATCCACCATTCAGCTTTAACAAATGTTAATATTTTGATAGGCTAACTTTTAAGCAAAATAAAGCTCAGTGAGGAGCCTGTGAGCTTTGTATTACCAAGAGAATATTGACCAACCAGCCCACTTACTGGCCTTTCCGCTACCTAAAACCATGTCATAGAAGCTGGCAGATTTCCCCATTAGGTAAGGTAAGAAAAACATTGTTTATGGAAATAAAACCTAATTCAGGAAAGTAAATACTTGAATAATAAATATCCTATTTTTTCATTGTATATATTTTTTCACTTAATTTTAATGAGTTATTCACTTGTAAGAATTTGCTTATTAACTAGAGTCCTTTTCCAAGTGTGGGAAATCTGGAAAGCAACTTTGACAGGAAGAAACTGTAAAAGGGTACAGTGCTAGCGGTGCACAGAATGTGGGTGGCATTCTATAGACCAGCAGTGCTTGCTTTAATCTACTGGGTGTTCCCAAACCAGCTGGTAGTAAGTCTTTTTAAAGATATTCTTTTTTTAAATTTCTAAACAAATATTTTTTTGTAAAAAATACAAATGAGCTGAAAGAAGAAAAAAAATCACCTGTAACCCCACTTTTAACATTTTGTTCTATATACAGCCTGTCCCATTTTAAGCGTACACATTTTTTGTTATTACAAAAATGGATGATGGTATATTATAACCTGCTTTTATTACCTAATATCCTGGGAATATATTTCCATGCCCTATCTAATATCTGTTTATATTTCACTACACAATTGAACCATCTTTTATTTAACCCAATCCCTATTATTGGATTTTTTTTTTAAATCTAGATTAAAAACAGCCTATTATTGGTTTTTTGCTTTATTTTTGTGGTATCACAAACAATACTATGATGAACATCCTGATAGCTGATCTTTGTAACATCCAGAACTTTTAGGACAAATTCCTAGAAGTGGGAAATCACAGTCCAAGCGTAGACACAGATGAATATTTTTATAGCTGTCACCAAATTGTCTTTCAGAAAGTTGGAATGAGGTCCTCCCAAGTTGTTGTTTTTAAAATAAATAAATAAATAAATACATAAATAAATAAATAACAGAATTGTTGCAAAAATTGGATAAAAAGTCAGGATGATTATGTTCATGTTCAAGGTGATATGACTTTATTTCTTATAGGATCACAAGATGCTGCTCATGACCTGGATACACTGAAAAAGCACAAGGTAAAAAAATATATATCTATGTTTACTGAGGATAATAATACAAAGCAGAGGTGTGAAGAGCTATAGGAGAACAAAGTGTTATGGGACCAGAAGGAATAGATTACTGAACTTGCAGTCCCCTTGCCCTGAACTAAGTATGGCCTACTCTGTCATAAGGTCTCAGTTGAAAAGTAATACCTTCAGAAAGGCCTACCCTGACTCATGTTGCCGCTTCCCAACTCGCCGCATTGCCTCCTTTGAATTCTTTCAGAGAATGTATTCTCATCTCAAAATCTTCTTTTAAGAGCAAGGGTCTTACTCCTTGCTCATTTCTGTATCTCCTGAACCTAAAAAGGGGCCTAGCACTCATTTACTTCATGGGTGAGAGGCAGGGTTGCATTCTTTTCGATACTCCCTGCCTCTCCCAAATCACTTTGTTCCACCCTCCAGTAAAAATCGTTGCTCTTGCCTGGCCGGTGTTGCTCAGTGGTTGAGCATCCACCTATGAACCAGGAGGTCATGGTTGGATTCTTGGTCAGAGCACGTGCCTGGGTTTCAGGTTCGATTTCCCAGTAGGGGGCTTGAAGGAGGCAGCTGATCAATGATTCTCATCATTGATGTTTCTACCTCTCCCTCTCCTTTCCTCTCTGAAACTAAGATGCAGCCTGACTGGTGTGGCTCAGTGGTTGAGTGTCGACCTATGAACCAGGAAGTCATGGTTTGATTCCGAGTCAAGGCACATGCCTGGGTTTTGGGCTTGATCCCCAGTAGGGGGTATGGAGGAGGCAGCTAATCAATGATTCTCATCATTGATATTTCTACCTCTCTCTTCCTCTCCCTTCCTCTCTGAAATCAATAAAAAGATTTTCTTATTTTATTTTTAAATATTTTTTTAAAAAACTAAGACATACGCTAAGAAATAATAAATACAATGACAAGCATGCTATGACAAGAAACTGACTCATTTGGACTTTCCATGGCTCCTTCCATATGCTTGGCGGGCTCTAGGAAAGGGGCTTGAGTGCATATATGGAGTAGGAGGTTGCTTATGTGAACCATCTGAAAGAAAATCTGTCATAGCCATCCCATGTTTCACCCACACTAATTCATCAGAGCCTTTGGGTTTGATATTTTTTTAAAGCTCACCAGGTGATTCTAATGTGCATCCACACTGGAGAACCATGTACTTACGAAGAGGAAATAATTATCAAAAGGGAAGTTTGTGCTGCTGACACACGTCTCTTAAGTTTTTTATATGGACATCCATTGACTTATTAAACAAACATTTTAAGTACTTTCTGTGCCAAGGTCACTGCTCATTCACAATGCTTACTTATAATAGTGAGTAAGCGCCCTTGCCAGTTTGGCTTACTGGGTAGAGCGTCGTCCACAGGATGGAAGGATGCTGCGTTTGGTTCCGGTCAAGGGCACATGCCTGGGTTGTGGGCTCAATCCCTAGCGGGGGGCTTGCAGGAGGCAGCCGATCAATGATTCTCTCTCATCATTGATGTTTCTCTCTCCCTTCCTCTCTGAAATCAATAAAAATATATTTGGGGGTGGAGGTGGCCAGGGAGAGGACAATGGGGGAAATAGGAGACTCATGTAATACTTTAAACAATAAAGAATTTAAACTTAAAGAAATAATAATAATAGTGAGTAAGCTACACATGCTCCCTACCCTGGTGGAGTTTCTAATACAGTGAAGGAGACAGACAATGTCTAAGAGGTAAGGGTTATAATGGGAAAAGTAGAGAGTGCTATGAAAATATATAGAAATAGCACCTCGATGAGGGATGAAGCATCAGATCAGGCTTTCTTGAGGAAATATTACTTAAGTATGCTTCATGGTTAAATTGTGTATTCTTGTTACAATCTCAACATCCCAGCCTCTTTTTAATTAACCTACTTCATGAGAATTTTTTAAAATCATCCTTTTTTTTTTTTCCTCTTTAAGGTGACTCATATTCTCAATGTTGCATATGGAGTTGAAAATGCTTTCCTCAGTGACTTTATATATAAGAGCATTTCTATACTGGATCTGCCCGAAACCAATATCCTGTCTTATTTTCCAGAATGTTTTGAATTTATTGAACAAGCAAAAATGAAGGTAAGTTTGGTTTTGATCCAAAGTTCTTCAGAAGCAGGAATTTTAAAATATGGGTCCATTACTTAGTTTTTATTCTTTTTGTAGTGAATATGTAAAGAACCATTATGAAACAACATGAATTCCTACAACTATTTAGTTCTCTAATTGCTCTTTTCTCAATGATATATTCATTTTCAAAATTAATTTCTCCTCTTCCTATGCCCGTGTATATATGTACTTAGATTTCCTCTGACAGTTTAATAACCCACCTGCCACTGATCAATTTGTAAGCTACTCAAGTGGACTGTAGGATAGAGGTAGCTCTAGTCCTGTTAATGTATTTATGAAAATTAATATGCATTTATTTTTGTGGCCACAGTAGGGATTGTGAATCTGTGCATTTTAACAATAGAATTTTAGGGTGCTCTAAGGACTGAATGGGTATTGCTTTTCTGAGATTGTATGAAAATGCTGATAAGAAGCTGTTCATTGGGTCTCTGGCTATAGAAGACCAACTGATGGTATAATACTTTGATCTTGGTACTGGATCCAAGTCAACATGCTGACAGGCCGGGCTGCTGCTTTGGCTGTTACCCATAATTCGACTGAAATGACATCATTTTTAATCAGCATGTAATTCTTACAAACTTTATGTGAGATGAGTAGATGGGGATGTAGAAGCACTTACAGAGAAAAGCTAACTCTCCAGGAACACCTGATTATTAATGACAGTTAACATTAGACTCCAGTTTAATTGAATTTTGTCTAATGATCTCCTTTCTGCCTTTTCCATCCCTTTTTCCCTCCTCTCCCTTTCCGTCTCTCTCTCAAATCAATAAAAACATGTTTTTAAAAAAGAAGTTCATTTGAAAGTTTTTATCAGATATTACACTATGATTATCTTCAGTCTCATCAAAATGAACTATTGTACAAAGTGAGAAAAGTTTCATATGTGTATAGTGAATATTTGTGCTTTGCTTTTCTTGTACAAAAAGTTAATATCCGGAAATGACTCAAATATATATACATACTAGAGGCCTGGTGCACGAAATTCATGCACTGGAGGGCGGGTCCCTCAGCCCGGCCTGTGCCCTCTCACAGTCCAGGAGCCCTTGGGGAGCAGGCCTAAGTGGTCAGTTGGACATCCTTAGTGCTGCCACACAGGTGGGAGAAGCTCCCGCCACTGCCGCTGCACTCACCAGCCTGTGAGCTCAGCTTTTGGCCGAGCAGTGCTCCCCCTGTGGGAGCGCACTGACCACCAGGGGGTGGCTCCTGCATTGAGCGTCTGCCCCCTGGTGTCAGTGCGCATCATAGTGACCAGTCGTTCCACCATTCAGTCAATTTGCATATTAGCCTTTTATTATTTAGGATAAGAAAACAATTGAAATTGTCTTTTTGATATGAGGATTTTCAAAATATTAACTAATTTTGTTGTGGATCACATGGATTTCTTGAAATGAGATGCACTTGCAAATTTGTTACAACAGATCTAGGCAAGGAATTTTGCAACGGATTTATGAATCTGAGAAAAATGCCTTGCAAAAGTAAAATAAGTCAATGAACTATAAACATAGTATTGCTAATATATGCTTTGGGTAGAGAGTTTTTAGTTCTAAGTTGTTTTTTTCCCCCTTCCTCTGTTTCAATCTTTTACCACAAGAAGAATCAGGAAATTAAGTAACTAAAATGTCTAGTTCTGTAGTGTGTCCCACAGTTCACTACATTTCATTCAGAACATTAACTTTTTAAAAGCCTGAAACAAGCCAACCTGTATCAGTGGTGTTCCATCAGATCTATCACATTCATTATTAATGCAATATTACCCCCATCAGCATTGGTCTTACACTGTGTCTCTTTTCACTTACAAAGTATCATTTTCAAGCTACTTGAAACGTTATTCATTTATTGACCTCATGCTGGTGTCTAGTTACCTTTTCTACTTCACATTGTCATGCGCTATTTGTGTCATTTTACTACATCATAAGTTTAGCTTATTTTTTTTAATTTTTAATATTTTCCATTACCATTTATCCCCCCTATATCCTCCTACACCTCAACCCCCCCAATCACCAGACTGCTGTCCAACTTCCCTCCAGAATATATCTAAAGGTAGAAAATTGTTTTCCTTGCTGATCATTTTACACAGAGATTTCCAAACTAATGCCACTATCTTTATGGGAACACTCTGTGTACATGGAATAAATCAGGCTTTCTGTTTAGTTTATGGTTATGTTTTCTTCATTAAGCTTGTATGTGTACTTTACTGGGTTATTTCAGTTTAACAAAGGATACTGTTTCAGAATTCCAAAGACCTCATCAAAGCACTTCAATCCTAGCAGTTGGAAAGAGGAGGTGTTGGTTGATCGATTGATTAGTTTTTCCATTCTTTCCTTACAATGAATTGTATTTTGATAATTGAATAAATTGATAGGATGAATATCTATATATATAAAAGGCTAAGTGACTAGCCGACTGGCCAACTGGCCGGTAGGTATGATGCGCATTGACCACCAGGGGGCAGACGCTCAACACAGGAACTTTGCAGAGTGCCCTCTTGCACTCCGGGACCCATTGGGGGATGTTGGACTGCGAGTTTTGGCCCGATCCCCGCAGGCCAGGCCAAGGGACCCCACCTGCCAGAGGGACCCCACTCACTCCGCAGATGCCCTTCAAGCCCCAGCGCCACCACAGGTGCAGCCGGCGGGGGAGGGACTGGGGGAGGTTGGCTCCAGGGTGTGTCTGGCCTGTCTCACCCAGTCCTGCCCCGCCGGCCGCCTTCTAATTAATTTCCTTTCAATGTGCACGAATAGGTGCACCGGGCCTCTGGTTTTTTATAATTTTTAATAGTATAAGAATGTACTATTGATTTAATAACCTTTCTTAAATTAATAATGAAGAGTTTTGTTTGATTTTTATTGCAGGATGGAGTGGTTCTAGTCCATTGCAATGCAGGGGTTTCCAGGGCAGCTGCAATTGTGATAGGCTTCCTGATGAATTCTGAAGAAATCTCATTTGCCACTGCTTTTTCTTTGGTGAAAAATGCAAGGCCTTCCATATGTCCAAATGCTGGCTTCATGGAACAGCTCCGTACATATCAAGAGGGCAAAGAAAGCAATAAGTCTGACAAAATACAGGAATTAGAAGGAGACAACAGTTCATGAGTTACATTCTAGCAGATGATGGACAACTAGTTTCTGAATTGGCTTCTATAACCACCTTTCCCCTTTTTGTAGACTAATAAAAACTTCCTTTTCTCTTGCCTTTTTTTTTTTTTAGTGAAAATGAAGGTCAATTGATTGTCCTGAGATAGCATATAAATAATTTTAAAAATTATATCATGTTTTCTTTGGTATTATAATGTGTGATTAAATGCTTCTTTGATTTGCTAAGGGAGAATAACAATGTATTACCAATAATTGATTTCTGTAGAAGAAAAAATGCTTAAATTTAAAAATCTGTGTTAGAGCATGGAAAGGTTAAATCAGTGATTAAGACTTTTCTATTCCAGCAACTGTATCCAGGAAGGAAAAAACTTGAAATGCTACTTGACTTACCATTTCAGAAGGAGATAAATTTCTTCATAAATAATTTAAGATTAAAAACCAATATTGTGCCCTAGCTGGTTTGGCTCAGTAGATAGAGCATCGGCCTGCAGACTGAAGGGTTCCAGGTTTGATTCCAGTTAAGGGCACATGCCCGGGTTGCCGGCTCGATCCCCAGTAGGGGGCGTGCAGGAGGCAGCCAATCAGTGATTCTCTCTCACCATTGATTTTTCTATCTCTTCCTTCTTCTCTGAAATCAATAAAAATATATATATTAAAAAAACAACAATCAATACTGTAAACCTTCCAAAAGAAGTAACCAAAATGTGAAGGTTTACACAATATTTACATAGTGGTTACAGTATTCACAAAATTTTTATGTCCTTTTGTACCCACTTTTTATTTTGATTTTTAAAATTATATACCCTGCATTTATTTATAAGTTTTTGTGTAGATTTTTTCTCTTACATTATTGTGAGCTTATGGTTCTTTAATTAGGTGATCTAGTCTCTTGCATTGTGTGTTTTTCATCTTGGGTCCCTAGCATTCTGTTTTTTGGGTCCCAGGCATAATTTTTTTATCTTCTTAGATCTGTGGAAAAACATTTTGTACTGAAAGTTTGTTTTTTAGTTGTCATTTGTTCAATGATCTGTTTTCTAGTTCAATATTCTACTAGATAACATATTTAAAGGAAACAAGGATTATGGCTTTATAAGAAATTTTAAATATATTGTTAGAAAGCCTAAAATTATTTATAATGTTACCTCTGGCCAGAGGCTTTGAATGGTTTGTTTTTTAAAAATAAAGTCTCCATATTGGCAAGGCTGACCTCCACATTATAAATTTGCTTAAAGATATTCTTTGACTTATTCAAAATAAAATGTACTTAAAATTAATATAATTATAAAATGATTTATTCAATAGCTTTCAAGCAACCTTCCATGACTTAGAAAATATCATAGCCATTAAGATTTTATTAAGAAAGTCGGATCTTCTTAAATACATATTCTAGAGAGCTAGTATACTGCCATATGTAAGTTGGAAAGTGCTCATTGAGCCCAGCTGTGCATTTGAGAAAGTAGGCCTTCCTGTGCTGCCAGGAGCAAACAGGCGTGATAAATGCAAATTATGTCTCGAGATTGCTTATAGCTTGATAAGATGCTATCACGTGCAAAACTATGAACTCTGCTTCTGTTGAGAAGCAGTGTAAATGTCATCAACCTACTGTGAGCTGTCTGAAGCCAACCAAGGCAGACAGAATCCTCTTAAATATGAGACTGATGTTGTCCCTGTAGTCAGTATTGCTGAGGGTTTGCAGGGTGAACCTTTTCCATTCACATGAAACCATTTATTTAAACACATTTTCTTTTGCTAGGTGCTATTTAGTTTTCAGCCATTAAATGTTGTAACCTGAAGCCTGAATAGAACTGGTTCATAATGGGTAGTGTATTACTTATGTCTGTATTTTGTGTGCTTAGCTGTTGCCTGTAGTGATCTGGTTATGGTGTAAGCGCATATCTTCTGTATCATCTACAGAAGTGCTTTGAGCATCTGTTTTATTTTATCTTAAATGATAGCAGTTTGCTATATCTAAAATAGATCAACAAATGTAACTCACTCTTTTAAATTAGGGGTACTATGGAAGGCAATGATGGGAAATATGTATATAGTATGTTTATTGTGTTTTCCATGGATATGTCACTCTGTCACACCTGATTATTTATAAAAAGGAATGTTATCATTATAATTCTTTATCTCATGTATTATACATTTAAAAATATATACCAAATATAGATCTGTTTTGAAGGAAAGGGAATAATATTTTAAGGAGTTTTAACCTCTATTTTAAAATAGAATTTTCTACCATTTTTAAAGGAAAGAGGAAATGAAAGTATCATTTGTTTTTAAACATTGGAAAGAAATAATAGAGCCTTCCTAGCAACTTGAGAAAGATGAGCAGAAAAAATGGTACTGGGATATATGATAAAATTCTATTTATTTGAAGTTAATATTTTTTGAATGTTTTGCTGACTTTGTGCTTTAATATAAGTTTGTGATGTCATATAGTTTGAACTGAAAACCACTAAATATTTAAATTTTTGGAAAACTGAAGAAATCTTTTTCTTAAGTTCCTTTGGACAAAATTTAGACCATTATATTAACTTAAAGATTTCAGAGGATATGGAGTATAGTATTTGAAAATTGTTATTGCAGCCTGGCCTGTGTGGCTCAGTGGTTGAGCATGGACCCATGAACCAGGAGGTCATGGTTGGATTCCGGTCAGGACTCATGCCTGGGTTGCGGGCTTGGTCCCCAGTGCAGGAGGCAGCCAATCAATGATTCTCTCTCATTGATGTTTCTCTCTCTCTCTCCCTTCCTCTCTCTGAAAGCAACATATTTTAAAAAGTTGATTTTTCTGCCCAAAGGATCCTGAACATATTTAGTTACTCAGTAGTTATTTAAGAATTTAAACCAGAAGATTTTAAAGTTTTATATTCTTGCAATACATACAATGGCATTTGCAGTTAACAAATTTGTGGTTGTTTCCATTGATATACTTTTAAAGTAACGTAAACTTTTCTATTTCAAGTGAAGCTTGACTTATTTTGTAGCTGTATTTATAATGTACTCTTTATTGTTTCCAAGTATTGAAATACTTTAATAAAATAATAAATTGTATTATTTCCCCTTAATACCTTTATTTCTTTGAGGTTATTTGTTTTAAAAGATTTAACAACTGTTGTCAAATTCTGGGTTCAAATATCTGTTGACAGGATACAAAATTATACACTTTGCAATTTAAATGTTTAAGTTCTATAAAGATTTATTTGCTCCAGCCACTTTAAGAAATGAAAAGCTAAAGTAAGATATTATAATTGGCATTACAGTGGATAAATTGGCATTGAAAATACAATAGGACATCCTAGTATTTTAAGTCAGGAGAAGATGCTGAATTATTCTCAAGTTAAACTACTTGAAAATTCTAACCATGACATCATTGAGATAAGTGAGACATCATCCAGCACCCGCCTACCACTTCACACATCATTACTCCTCTGACATACTCATTGCCCACTGCTTTCTCCCTCGCTCTCCCTGTTTTAACCAAACTGGCCTCTTGGCTGTGCATTCCTTGAAAATGCATAATCAAGGTTCCACTTCATTATCTGCTGTTACCTCTACCTGGGACACTTTCCCCCAGAAACATCAAGTGTTACCTTCTTGGTAAAGCCTTCTCTAATCACCTTGTTTAAAATTGTTCCCATCTCTAACATTTTTATCCAGCTTTCTTGTTTTATATATGGCATAGCTCTAATTATCACCAAAATTCTATATACTTATTTTATTGTTTTCCTCATCAAAACTTGGGCTCCCATGAGGATTTTGGTATAGATAAACATCATTTACTGTGGTGTATTCCATAGTAGGCATTCAAAAAATTGCTTATTAGAAGGGAGGGAGGATGAAAGAAAAAAAATTGATGCATTCCTCCCCAGGTTATATAAGTTTTGATGTTACTTTTTCACTTTCAATGGGTAATAAGAACCATTTAATTGAGTAAAAGATAACAGGCAAATCAGCAGCTAAACTGATGCTTCTTTTGGTATTTGGCTGCCCCTTCTCTGCCAGTTGTTTACTGTAATGAAATGATTAGGAAAAAACATGTTTCCAAATGTAATATTTATTTTAATTTATAAAGACATAGCTTTGGTCATTATTTATAGAGATCAGATAATGCAAATTACAATTAGTGGATTTGTATATTTTGGACATTCCTACCCTCCTGCCTCAGTCTGTTTGGGCTGTTATAATGGAATACCACAGACTGGGTGACTTATAAACAACAGAAATTTATTTCTCAGAGTCTGGAGGCTGGGAAGTCCAACATCAAGGCACCAGCAGATTTGGTGTCTGGCGAGAGCTGGCTTCCTGGTTCACATACGTAGTCTTGTTGCTGTGTCCTCACATAGCTGAGGGGGTGCCCCGCCCAGGGATCGAACCCACAACCTTCTTGGTGCATGAGACTGCCGGAAGCCGGTCCATCCTTGCTGCTTGACACAGTCGCCGCAGGAAAGAAACATCTGCACAGCATATGTTTCAAGGGACCTGGCATATATAGCATATTGTTCTTAATATGTTTGCTCTCCTTAGCGCCATGTGTTTTAACCAAGGTCACCTCTCTGAGAAAGGTTGTTTCCCCAGGTGGGGATTTTTCCCTGAGGTTAGGGAGGAGATACAACCCCTTAATTAAGTGCCAGGCGGGTAGTTAAGCTACATAATCTTTACTCCCTGGAATGGAGATAAGAAACGCCCTAACCTTTGTAATAGAAATTGACAGGATTAAAATCGGCTGGTATAAATACGGATGTAACAAGACAATAAACATCAGATCCTCATCAGTTCCTAACCAGAACTCCGACCAGAACTTTGGCTGGAGATCCTGGCTAGAGGTCCTGACTAGGCTGCTGATCAACTGAAGGCTGTCTTCGTGTCATTCCTTCTTTGCCAACTCCGTCCACACCTTTGGGGACCCCTGGACCCGCTGGGATTGGACTCCAGCATGAGACAACACTCCAAGCAACTGAACTTTTTTAACAGGTACATAATGTTCTTTTGCTTGGCTAGATAAACATTTATATAGAAATTCCTTCATTGGTGAACCTTTCTTGTGACCTTAATTCTAAAAAGGGAATTGCTGGGTGTGGTGGGCTGAATGATAGCCCTCAAAAGATGTTCCCATGCTAACCTCTGGATCCTTTATGAATGTTTTCTTACACAGCAAAGGCTTGTTTATGATGTAATTATTAACTTAATCACCACCACTAGACATTGAAATGGTAAGATTATCCTGGATTGTATGAGTAGGCTCTAAATGTAATTACTAATAATGTCCTTCTAAGAGGGAGGCAGAGGAATATTTTACTCACAAGGAGGCCATGTGATGACAGAAATAGAGAGAAGCAGTGTCAGAGACATATATGCTACTCAGCTGGCTTTGAAGGGGGAGGACAGAGCCTCTAAGAGCCAGGAAATATGGTTAGCCTCCAGAAATTAGAAAAGGCAAGAAAACATTCTCTCCTGGAGCCACCAGAAGAAACCAGTCTTGCTGACACCTTGAAACTAGCCCCATAAAACTCATTTCAGATTTCTGGCACCCAGAATTGAAAAAGATAAATTTGTGTTGGTTTAAGCTGCCAACTTTGAGGTAATTCAGTATGACCTCATCTGAACTTGATTACATCTGCCAAGACTCTATTTCCAAATAAGGTCACATTCACAGGTACTGAAGGTTAGGACTTGAACATATCTTTTGGGGACACATCAACCCATACACCTGTAAAAAAAAAAGAGAGTCAACTCATCTAAGTGGTTTTAAATTTTGATCTTTGGGAACTTTCCGTTTATCGCTGGAACTGTTATTGCCTCACTGAAATTACAAAATTCTTGCTGGACTTGGATTTCAGGAAATACCAGAGGAAACAGTGAGGGAGGATGGGTGGGTTATTTTGAGGATAATCAGTTTGGTATGAACCAGAGAATATCCCACAATATATACATGTAGCACATCACTTTTATCAAGTTAGCAAGTGAGTAAAACTAAGCAATTTATTTTTGCGCGCACATACATAGAATATGTGTGTGTGTGATATTCGAATACGCTCTAAAGAAAAGCACAAAGTTGGGGCGGGGAGGTTAGGAGGACAGTCGGGATCCTATGGGGAGGATTCCGCGGTACGGTAGGTGCACGGGTGTTTGTTGACTGTTAGCTCCCATTATTTCCTCTCTTTTGCATTATTTACCATATTTTGTATGTAAGAAAACAGCAAGCACCAATTATGCTCTTTTGTAAAATTGTGTCTATATAACACATTTTAAAAAATGGCATAGCGACGGTAGCAAATATGCGCGGAGAATGAGCTTCACGCACTAAACCCAGAAAACGACATTGGGAAGGGCACCAACTGCTTCTCCAAGCCAACTTGTCCAGGTGTTACTCGGAAAAGCTGACCGATGACAGAGTCTTGGGGAAGCTCACGCTAGTTAAGAAACCACGAATAACAGGACTCGCGCGTCTCTGAAACTCAAACACCAAACATCAGGAGACTCAGGGCGTGAGCAGAAGCATCCCGAGAACCGTAGTTCCCACGCAGGTTCCCACCTTCCCAGGGAGCTCCTGGGAGCTGCTGAGTCTGCGCAGAGACCTTTGCCCCATTCCAAAAGGACGGCTCCGGCTCCCGGAGCGTCAGGACGGCGCATATCCGGAAGTGACGTCACTCCGTCAGGCAGCGCGCCCCTACCCGCGGGAGACTTTCCGCCATTTTTTGAAAATCGGGAGGGTCCGGAGCGAAGTGTAGCCGCCGCCGCCGCGATGGCAGCCTTTGCCGTGGAACCCCAGGCAACCACGTTGGGTAAGTGAAAAGCTGCCCTTCCTCGCTGGCACTGCGATCCCCGCCGCAGGCCTGGAAGCGGGCAGAACTGAAAGGCCGGAGCCATCAGGCTCTCGCCTGCTAGTTTCCGTCTCGAAGGGGGAGCCCTCGGGCCGCCCGTTTTGTGCCCCCTTAACGCCAGCCCGCCGGACGTGCAGGTACCTGAGCCACCCACCCCCCGCGTCCTAGACAGGATCCGGGCATTGTTGGTAGGAAGGGACCTACCCGCCTACACGTGGGTGGGGGTGGGCGGTGCCCCGCGGTGTGGTTGCCTAGCACCGCTGCTGGGTCGCCTGCGCTTGTCGTTCCTGCTGGATTTCACCCCTCTCCTGGCCTTTGCCGGGGAATCTGTTTGATTGAAGGAGCTTGAGTCGTGCGACGGTAATAAACCAGACGATGGCACCCATCGAGATGTGGCCTGAATAAAGGAAGCCCGGAGTTCGCACCTTATTCCCGGCCTTCGTCTTGGGAAAGGGGCCCAGTGTTGTAGGTCTTTTCCTCAGGTTAATCGAGTAATGAATTTTTAAAAGTTCATTCCCATTGCGGAAATATGTCGTTTAAAAAAATCTAAAAAACCTCCACAGGATGTCGATTTCCTTTTTGTCTGCTGAGTTTTGGGACTTGTGAGACCTGTGGAAATTTTTTAAACAAACCGTTTACTATAGAGACATATTCGAAAATTAGGTTACAAAGTTTCTGAGTTTGGAAAGAGAGGAAGTGTGTTATGCATCTGCAGAATGAGTTTTTGTGTGGGTGTTTTGTTTGTTTTTTTGTTGTTTTAGGTTGGAATGGCATATAATGCTTTGCATGTTATTGCAAAATAAATTTCTTTTTAGAATAGAGTAACGTGAACTGTTTTAGTATTGTTCATAAAAAACTAAGTGTATAATAGTGCAAATACATACTCTGCTACATTTAAATTTATGTACAGGTGTTGGCCTACGTATTTGTGTTTTGCATTATGTTAGAGGTCAGAAAACTGCTCTAGTTCTACAGTTTTCTACTCAAAAAAAATTTCGGAGTGCAAATTTCTTGGGGTTACAAATGTGAGTAAACCAGACCCTTCCCTGTTTATTGTCTAATCAGAGATCCGACATTAGCTGATATTACATGTTCAAGTTCTCATATTTCAGATATTCTAGGTGAGGAATAAACATTTTCCCAAAACCTAATGGTATATTAAAAGTAAGCGTTAGGCCCTAGCTGGTTTGCCTCCGTGGATAGAGCGTCGGCCTGCGGACTGAAGGGTCCCGGGTTGATTCCCGTCAAGGGCACATACCCGGTTGTGGGCTCGATCCCCAGTGGGGGGGCGTGCAGGAGGCAGCGGATCAATGATTCTCTCTCATCACTGATGTTTCTATCTCTCTCTTCCTCTCTGAAATCAATAAAAATGTATTTAAAAAAAAAACAAGCGTTACTTCAACCAACAGTGCTACTGAATAAGACGACAGGAACTTATTTTAGCAATACAGACTGTGAAATGGAAGCTAGCTCTCTCTTTAAGTGAAATTTAGCCTGAAGGGTGGTTAGTGACAGTCTGATAGAGTTCTTTTTGCCCTTACTCTATTGCTTTCTACTGTATCACCATATATATCCACATAATATCAGAACTTTTTTTGACTTGTTACAATTGCTATATATTTTTTTCTTTTGTTAAATGGGAGAGTGAAGGTAGATGGTGCTACCTAAAACTTTTATTACTGAATATCTGTTCAGAAAATGCTTTTGGTTTGACTTTAGTGTTTGTTCTTTGGAAATATGTAATAGTATCATAGTAACATAATAACTAGCATTTGAAAATAATTACAATGTAATTATAGTTCTTTCTGCCTTATTTCAGTATTTGCTTTATCTTTTTCCTAAATTACTTTGCCTTTTTCCTCTTTTATGCACTTGCATTGCTAATATCTAGGTCTGTTATAACAAGATGTAAGAGGAAGCATAAACGTGACAGCATTTGGATAGCAAGAAACACATTTTTGAGGCTGTTTAGAAGTTAAGTAATAGTTAATAAAGATCATATAAATAACATACAAAACGTTTGCTATTTCTAAGTGCCATGAATCACATTTAGCTTGTCACATAGTTGAAAATTAAATTTTCATAAGTAGAAATTGCATATTCTACATTTATACATTTATCACTCAGTTTTGGCTATTATAAAATACTGTTATAATAATAACGAATATTTGCTGAACATTTGCTATATATTCAGTACTGGGTCAAGTGCTTCACTTGCTATAATTCTAATCAAAACTCTGTGAGTGGGTGATACGATTATGCCCATTTTGCTGAGACACTTGAACGCAGATCTCTGACTCCAGAGCCCATGTTTTTCTTACTGTGCTATTTTGCTTTGAAATTAGAATTAAGTTATAGCTTCCTTATCTCCATAATGGGAATAATAATACCTACCCTGTAAATTGTGAAAACTAATTTTGAAATGATGATTGTGAAGTATCTGTTCTCTTTTTAAATTGGATTTATATCAGGGATACTTATTGATTATTCATATTTTTAAAATAAATTATTTTTTAAAATCCAAAAAATACCTTTCCAAATATCTTAAATATGTTTCTTAGTTGGGATGCTAATCATTACTATTATTTCATATGTGCTCTAATGTATACATGATTATACTTTTATTACAAAAAATATTTACAGTTTTTGTGTGTAAGTAGAAAAAAATGGGACATATAGGAAGCTAAACTTGTGTACCTTGTCCTTGTTTTGGTTGTTGCATAATAGCTGTATTAGGGATTTTTAAAAATATATATTTTAAACTAAAATTCTTTTTTTTTTTTTTTTTAACCCAGAAATTTGGGGCTTTTAACCCAGAAATTTAGGGCCATTCTCTCTCTCTCTCTCTCTCTCTCACTCTCACTCTCTTTCTCTCTCTCTTGGCTGGCCCACTCCTTATTTGGAATGTACCTTCAATAAACATTTTGCTTTAAAAAACTTAAATTTAAAAATAAGTGTTGATTCTTAAACCTGTGAAATGTTAATGAAAACAGTTGTCAAAGATTAATATTGTTAATACAAAATACTCTTACAGTTTTCTAGAAATAATTTTATTGGTTTTTAAAATAATAAATTCAGCTATGGTTTTTTAGTAATTAACAATATTGATTAGATTTTCAAACTTATGCTAGATACTTGCATCTTTTTGTTAGCTATTATAACATTAAAGTCCTTATTTTATATCTGATTCATTTAGGATCTGAACCAATGATGCTGGGTTCACCCACGTCTCCAAAACCGGGGGTTAATGCCCAGTTCTTACCTGGATTTTTAATGGGGGATTTGCCAGCGCCAGTGACTCCACAACCTCGATCAATTAGTGGCCCTTCAGTAGGAGTAATGGAAATGAGATCACCTTTAATAGCAGGTAAGTAAATTGCCTAAAATAGTTTCATAGTAATGTCAGTATATGTACTAGAATTTTTTAAAGAGTAATGGTGCAGCATTCACTTTTGTCAACCCATTTATTAATTTAAAGCATTAAGTAAATAGCTCTATTTTTTAATATAGGAGTCTAAGAATAGAGGTGTAAGCAGTATAAACTACAGTAGCCCCTACCCTTATCCTCAGGGGTTAAGTTCCAAGTCCCCAGTGGATGCCTGAAAACACAGATAGTATCAAACCCTGGATATACTATGTTTTTTTCCTATAAATATCTATGCTAAAGTTTGTAAATTAGGTAAAGTAAGAAATTAACAATAACACAATAAAATAGAACAATTATAATAAATGCTGCATGTGGTTCTCTCTCTCAAAATATCTTATTAACTTCGTACAGCTGGGATACATTGGACAAAGGGATGGTCCACGTTTCAGTCTGGATAATGTGAGATTTTATCATGTCACTGGCGCAATTTAAAACTTATGAATTGCTTATTTTTAGAATTTTCCATTTAATATTTCCAGACTGCAGGTAACTAAAAGTACAGGTACCAAAATCTCAGTAAGGGGGGGACCACTGTATTATAATTCTAAGAACCACCCATTAAAAAATATGCATATTACATTTTATCCGATCTAAGATGCCATTGATTGTAAAACTTACCATTATTTTAAGTACCACTAAGAAAGAAGAACAAATATGATAAAATGCCAAGATCAATTTTTTTATCAATCATCCCTTTTTCAGATATGGTAAAGTATGTTTGTGTGGGTAGGAGGGAATATGGTCGTTTAACTTCAGCTGAATTCAACTTAATTCATCTTAAATATAATAATAGCAAATACTCAGTCAAACCAAGTGTAATTTGAAAATTGGTAAATAAGAATTCTACTTCTAGTCAGAGTTATTTAAGGTTCTCATAGTATGTTTAGTGAAAGGACTTATTTCACAAACTGGGGAAACTTTTTACACAGGCTATGTAAATCGTCAGCGCAAAACGTTATTGCCTAAATACCACGTATATCTTTCATAGGATGCCTTTAACAAAGAAATATTTTAAAAGATAACTGAAGTTTTGACTATGAGTAGTGAGAATTAGCTACAAAAATCATTGAATTCCAAATGTGAGCTAATATTCTTTTCATAGATGTTTAAAGATAAACTCTTCTTACTTTAATTGTCTTTAAGGTATTATTTTGTTTAAAGTGGTTATATTATTTATATATATGTAAAAGATCAGAGGGAATTATAAATTATATTTGAAGTAATTAACTTAAAAACATTCTGGACAGATTTGGGGTATATATATATTTTGGTATATATTTTTCAAATGTGTTAATATTGTAGCTACCATATATTGGGTACTTAAGAGCTAGGAAGTATGCTAAGTATTTTGTTACTTTTTTCTTTCATCAATCTTGAGGGGTAGATAGTATCTCAATTTTTCAAGAGGAAACTGAGGCTAAATGCAATAAAGAAATTGCTGAAATTCACATGTTACTAAGTGACAGAGCAGGAGGGTAAAGCCCAGGTCAGTCCTGTTCTGTAGTCTGTCCTCTAAATAGCTTATGCTGTACTGTCTAGGCTCCGTCATTAGTCTTACAGAGGACACGGACTGCTTCACTGCTTGGCATTGCTAATTCTCTGACTTATAAAGACATCTCTATAAAGACTTATAGAGATTTTTATGTCTCTAAAAATTGGTTCTTTTAAAAATATCTTTATTATGTACTTAAATCTCTTTTTACTGTGAGAAACATGAATGGGATCTGTTTAATTTTGACAACTTCCACATTATGGGATAATATTTAATCTATACAGACTGGAGTTGTTTAATACTTACTTTCAAGTGAATAATAGGATCAAGTTTTGTGCTGAAATGCTAAATAAGCATTTTCTAGAGAAAGCAAAAGTTACATGTATTTATTAAAAACTAAAATTTCTATTTACTTATTCTGGAACCTTTTATTCAAAGTGCATTCTGTGAATCACCACATTGGCATCAGTAGGAACTTATCAGAAATTCATAATCTCAGGCTCCACCCAACAACTCCTGAATCAGAATCTGAATTTTAACAAGATCTCCTGGTGACTTTCATGTGTATTAAAGTTTGAGAAGCACTAGGAGACACGAGTTTAAGTCAGTATTTTAAAAAATCTTATTTCCTAGCAAGGTGCTCCTGAGCAATTTCTGCAAAGCAACTCCCTGTCTCTCAGTTTCCTCAGTTGTTAAATAGCAGTCATTACTAAGTCACAGGATTGTGGTCAGGAGAATTACATTAAATAGTAATAGCAATATGATTATTTAAAAAAATCATATCAGAAAGATGGAAGGCTTCTTTGTTTTCTCACCTATTATTTTTGTACATTGTAGGCGGGTCACCACCACAACCAGTTGTACCAGCTCATAAAGATAAAAGTGGAGCTCCACCAGTTAGAAGTATATATGATGACATTTCTAGCCCAGGACTTGGATCAACACCTTTAACCTCAAGAAGACAGGTAATACACATACCCTCACTCATATCCACAATTGATAATTTCATGTTTTTAGGTGGCTATACAGTGAGGGTCAGTAATTTGAAATTTTCTCTGAGTCTGTTGTAGTGTAACTTTGTTGCACAGAATAAGCATTAAGGACATTTATCATAGAATCTACTTAAATTGTGTTTATCATGAAATGCACTTAAATATGTAATAGAACTCCAGATTATTTTTTCATGTAGGTAATTCTGTGGTTTTTATAGGTATGCCTTTATTTGCCTGTCCATGCCCCCAACGTACTTAATATACATGTAGAAATGTTTATGGTTTAAGCCATTCCAATTCTTTTAAAAGTTTAATATTTATACATAATTCTGTGAAAGAACAAATGAAGATTCAGGGTTTTATCCAGATGTAGGGTACTTTGTAATGATTTGAGATCTTTGTTTTAGGAATTATTTTATTAACGTAAGACCACTATCCTTTTAGAGCTATATTTACTGTTTAAGAATTTTACTAAAAACACTGCCTCCTGCATATTTATGAGCTGATAGTATAGTACAGTGATTTTTCAATGAGTGTGCTGCCAAATTTTCAAAACATGCAGTACCTGACTATTTAGTCAGGGGCACTGACCTCTTTTCCCTTAGATTGTCAAATAAAAAAAATGACAACAGCCAACACAACAGTAGCCATCTAGTGTGAATGCCCTGTTTTGAACCATAAATACATAGGTCATATAAAAGAGTTTCATCTTATTGGTCATGTCTCATAATAAGGTTACATCTGATTGGTTAATTCTTGGTACCAGAAATCCTTATACACAAGTATAGGCATCTGATTTTTTAAAAAGCCACTTTGAAGCAAAAAGGGTAGCTAATTACTATTATTATTATTTTTACAAATTAAACCTATTTTTTGTCAGATTGGCAAAAATATATTTTTTGGTGTGCCACAGAATTTGAGTAATTCGTTTATGTGTGCCATATGATGAAAAAGGTTGAAATTGCTCGCTCTGGCCAGTGTGGCTCAGTTGGTTGAAGGTCATCCCACGCACCTAGAGGTCGCTGGTTTGGGCTCCATCCCTAGTGGGGAGTGTGCAGGAGGTAGCTGATCGATGTTTCTCTCCTCTCTCTCTTCTCTTTCTCCCCTCCCCCCTCTCCCGTTCCAAAATCAATGAAAACATTTTTTTAAAAAGAGAAAAGAAAATTGCTGGTTTAGTATATTCCTGGTATAGGTATTCTGATGGTGATGTAAAGCTTTGTTTGGTGTAGGTATATGTGTTCTGTGGTGGTGTATTCAGTCATAGATTTTGCAAGATAGAGGTCTCTGGTTTGATGGGACTGATTCTACAAGAAAGTGTCTAATACTGATGAAGTACCTATGGTACACAGGCTCTGATCTTACAGCTTAAGTGATTTGTCAAGTGTAAGGCAGCTAGCTAGTCTAGCAGAACCAGGCTTTCAACCTAGGCAGTCTTAAATCTAGAGCCAATGTTTGTAATTCTACCATGATAATTCTTGACTGTCACTGGAAGGGTAGTATAGATTTTTCTTTTAAGTAGGAAGTTTAGTAGCTTTTACAGTTATGTGTTCTCTCCTATCACATTATTGTGCTTAGTAGGACATGCAAACAAAGTAAAGTGTGTCAATTAAAATGACACATTCTTTGTATAAAGACATTTCTGCTGTTTCCTTTGGAGAAATGTTTTATGCCTTTCCCTACATAAAATATAGCATAGTTGTTGGAAAGTTTATTAGAAAGCATATTTCAGTAAATTTTGACTATAGGCTTGATATCGCTGGCATATTAGGCCTACTTGTCAAGCAAAGCAAAGATAATGCATTATGTTTAGACAACTACATTTTCTATCCAACACTTCTAGACCTGCCCAACTTTCCAGTACAGTAACCACCAGCCAAGTGTGGCTCTTGACACTTGAAATGTGACTAGTCCTTTATTTAATTGAGATATACTTGTCTACTATAAAATTTTAAATTGCTTATATGGCTTATGTTATATTTGGACAGTAGTGTTCCAGACTTAACAAATCCGAAATATTCTGTTTGGGGATATTTTTCTAAAGGTTAGTAAGTAAATATGATGTTCAGTTTGGTGTGAGAACCACTGGCTTAAAGTTTATGTTTTCATTGCTCCTCTGACAACACATGAAAAGAAAGGTAGTTTATAGTAATTGCTATGTTCAAAATGTTTAAAAGGCTATGGATCATAATTTGTAGAGAATGTTTTTGACTTGAAAGTTGGTTAGAATATTATAATTAGGTTAAAACCCAAATTAGATTGGCCTCCTGAGACTTTGCTCAACCTCTCTCTAATGATAAAAGATGTTGTTATTACAAATTGAACAGTACATTTTGTATCTCTCCTAAAATTCTTTCAACATTTGGTTCTCAGTGCTAGATGATAAAATCTGGTTGCTAGATTTTAGATTTCCTTAGTTTGATCAGAATCTGTTTTTTAAAAAATCTTTATAGCCCCAGTTTGGCTCAGTGATAGAGCGTTGGCCCTCAGACTGAAGGGTCAAGGGCACGTACCTCGGTTGCAGGCTCGATCCCCAGCCCTGGTTGGGGTGCATATAGAAGGCAACCAATTGATGTGTCTCTCACATAGATGTTTCTCTGTCTTTCCCCCACCTTTCCACTCTCTCTAAAAACCAATGGAAAAATAACCTCAGGTGAAGATTAAAAAAAAAAAATCTGTATATATTTACTTCTAGAGAGTCTTGTCATTCTTGATTTGGTATTGTTGTCTTTGTGTATAGAAGGACTTCTAGCTACTTTAATTTTCTCACATTTAAAAGAACTACTATTGATTATTTTGTAACTGTCTACCAGTAGCAGCGGAGGTATACTGTCTTTTATTGTGTAGACTGATTTGAATCTATAATACTTCATGGTTTGTGTTTGTTTAAAAATAAAATTTTGCCATCTTTCTGTTTTTCTATGTGAGCTCGGTGATTTGAAGAATCACCATTACCTGGGTTAGTTCAAATATTGTACCTTAGGAACTAAAACCAAATACCAGTGTTACTTCCTACTAAAAATAGTATCTTTTTACCACATGTGACTTTACTTAATTTAAACAAATGGTATGATAATGGTCTAGCATATTTTCAATTAATACTGCTCAACTAAAAAAAAAGGGGGGAGTACTGTTTGATTGTTGAGCTAGTTATAGGCATCTCTAGTAAGGTAGATATTCAGTAGTCTATTGAATGAAGCCCTTTAGCACTTATTGTGTATATGTTATGGTTAGAACTTTGCATTTTTACCATGCACTTTTCTTCTGTTTTTATGTAGCCAAACATATCAGTAATGCAGAGTCCTCTTGTTGGAGTTATGACAACTACTCCTGGCACAGGTAAGAGTGCCTTTTAACACCAAAGACCGTTCTCTACTTTTTTGAATGAAGATAATATAAGACCTTTATTGATAATTGCCAACTTTATTTCTTTTATATTTCAAACTTGGAGACTTTTCCAAATGTAAGTAATTTCTTTCAGAAAGAAAATACTTTGCATATTGATTCTTCTCTGAATTTAAAGGTAAAATGTGAATTATATTCAAAATATTAATAATTTAAAAATATACTTGAGAGTGTCTACTAAGTAAACAAAAACTATAATAAAAAAAGGCCATTGGAATTCGGAAGAAGAAGAATACATAAAAGAGTGAATAATAAAAGGTGTTTTGAGAGATATTAATGCATATTTATAAATCTGTCATTAACTACTAACAGCCACTGGTTATACCTAGTTTTTTGTTTAAGATTAATGGTATTTTTTTATCACATCAACATCATCATTAGCACAACTCTTCTTACATATTCATATATTTATAGTCTATCTCATGTTCATTCAGCAAATAATTGAACACATGATCATGTACCAGGTCCTGAGAAACTGAACAAAATAGATAACCCTTGCCTTTATAGAGCTTACATTTATTTACAGAATTTACATTTATAAATAAAGTAAGTAAATTATACAATTTGCTAGAAGCTAATACATTTTATGGAGGACAGTCAGTAAAGGGGAGTAGGGAATGAGGGCTTACAGTTTTTAATAGGGTGGTGTATTAATTTCCTATTGTTGCCATAAAAACTTGCCACAAACTTAAAGGTGGCTTAAACAATACAGATTAATTATTTTACAGTTCTGGAGGTGGGAAGTCTGAAATGGGTCTCAATGGGCTGAAGTTAAGGCAATCATAGGCTGTGTTAATTTATGGAGGCTCTAGGGGAGAATCTGTTTTCTTGACTTTTCCATCTTCCAGAGGCTGCCCACATTTCTTTGCTTATGGTCCCCTGCCTCCATTTCAAAATCAGCAACTTTGCATCTCTCTGATCATTCCTCTTAGTCATGTCTCCCTCTCGCTTTTAAGGACCCTTGTGAATACTTAGGGCCGTTCTGGATAACCCAGGATAATCTCCCTATTTTAAGGACACCGATTAGCAGCCTAATTCCATCTGCAACCTCATTCTCCTTTACATATAATGTAATGTATTCCCAGGTTCCAGGGATAAGGACAGGGACACTTGGGGGTAGAGCATTATTCTGCTTTCTATAGGTAGGGGTAAAGAAACATTTGGCCAAAACCCTGAACTTAAGTAAGGGAGGTAGGGGAAAGTGTTATAGACAGAGAAAATAACAAGCACAAAGACCCTGAAGTGGGAGTGTGTCTAGGGTGTTAAAAAAAAGAGTAAGGAGGCTAGTGTGAAATGAACTGAGTGGGGGAGAGAATAGTAGGAAATGAGGTTAAAGAGGTAGTGGGGGCTGATGTTACAGGGCCTTGAAGGTCATTGTAATAACTGGTTTTTCCTCAGAAAAGGTAGAAAACAAATAGAATGAGACTGCTGCTGTGGTGAGAATAGACTTTGGGGTAAGGGTAAGGGTGGAAGCAAGGAGACCAGATAGAAGGCTACTGCATTAATTCAGGTGAGGGATGGTGGTGGCTTAGATATAAAGGAGGCGGGCCCTGGCCAATGTGGCTCAGTTGGTTGGAGTGTTGCCCCATGCACATTCCAACCAACAGGTCGAGAGGTCGTGGTTTGATTCCTGGTCTGGGCACATGCCTAGGTTGTGGGCTTGATCCCCGGTAGGGGATGTGCAGGTGGCAGCTCTCCCTCTCTCTCTAAAAGCAATAAAAACGCCTTTTAAAAAAAGAAACAATAGCAAAATTTAAAATGAACCAAATCAACAATTATATAACACAAATTGTAATAAACACCCAGGTAAAACATTGTGTCAGAATGCATAACAAAAGCAGTATCCAAATCCAGATTTCGGTTAACCAGCCTGTGAATCCTCACTGGCAGTGTCCTTAAAGTCCAGATTTCTACTTGCAGTTTGTTCAAAGCTATTTAGGCTTTTTCTATTATGCTCCTCTAATTTCTTGCAACCTCTACTCACTGCCCGATTCCAAAGCCACTTCCACATTTTTAGTTGTTACAGCAGTACCCCACTTGTACCAATATATGTATTACTTTTAAATTGCTGCCATGACAAATTACCACAGCCTTATTGACTTAAAACAATTCACATTTATTATTGTGTTTCTATAGGTCAGATGTCTGGAAACAGGTTGGTTCTTTCTTTAGAGCTCAGGTGCCAATAGGGCTATGTTCCTTTCTGGAAGCCCTGGGGATGAGCTGCATCCAGACTCATTCAGGGTATTGGCTGAATTCAGTTTCATGTGGTCATAGGACTGAGGTCCCTGGTGTTTTGCTGGCTGTCACCTGGAGGTTGTGCTCAGCTTCTAGGGGCTGCGTTCATTCCTTGGCTCGTGGCTCTCCTTCCATCTTTAAATATAGCGAGTGGTAGCTACATCTTTTGTGTGCTTGGAATCTCTCTGACCTTTCTTGGTGGATCTTTGACTTGACATTTTTGCCAGCTGCTGCTAATTCTTGCTTTTCTGTTTTCAATAATGCTATATTTAAGGTGATTGGAGATGTTACATCTTATCTCTCCCACATTATCTCAATATTATATCAAACTTTATTCCTTTGTTATTTTTATATTATTACGACTATCTAAAGCATTGTCAGTGCTGATTCAAGTATTATAATTTATCCTTTCTGTAAAATTTTTTCTTTAGTTAATAATTGTCTTTTTCCCCATTTGTCTAATTTTCTATGTGCCATTTGCTCCCCTTTTTTAAGCAAATGTTCTTTTGCTGTTATACATCTGTCTTTTTTTAAATGTTCATATTGTCAAACACATTTTTAAATTTGTTTTCAGCTAAGACCATCTCTCTCGTAGCCTCTCTCGGCAGCTATCATCCTAGGACTTGCTTTAGCAAGTTTCTAGAGTTTAGCTTTTCCCTAGATGACATGCATTCTTAGTTTATTTCTAAAAATAATATGTTTTGGTGAAAAACATATTTGAATAGCTTTCTAGGAAAGCTTGCATGGGAAGTGAAATTTAAGACCTCTTCTGAAATCCTTTTTTTCTGTCTTTACACTGAATTGCTAACTTGGCTAGGTATTGTATTTTGCATCAGAATTTTGGAGGCATCATTCCATTGTCTTCTAGCTTCTAATGTTCTATAGAAGTTATTTACAGTGTAGATTCCTGAGCCTTTGTATGTGGCCTGGTTTTGAAAAATTTAAGCTCTCTCTGTGGTTTGTGTTCCCAATTTCACAAATGTGCCTTGGTTTAGGACTTTTCCATTTGTTTCGCTAGGGAATTAATTGATGGATCCTTTAATGACACCCATAGTTCTGGGAAACTTCCTTGTACAGTATTTGATAATTGTCCTCCCTCTGTTTTCTCTGTTCTTTCTTCTTGGAGTTCCTCCTAATTATGAGCACTGTAGATTTTTCTAATTTTCTACTTTTTCTCCCTTACATTGTCTTTTTATGTATATTCTACTTTCTGAGAGCTGTCTTCAATCTCAGTTTCCAACTCTTATTTTTTTGTCATTTTAATTCCCACAAACCTTTTCTGTTGTTGATTTTTTTAATATACTTAAAAATGTAGCTTCCTATTCTTGTTTCATAGATGTAGTAATAACTTACCAGTGAGATTAATGTTGGTCTTTTTTATTCCTGCTCATATTGTCTATTTTCTTCTGGTTCTTTTTCCCACCTCCTATCTTTCTTGGTGAAGGCATAGTTATTGAATGAGTCACTAAAAAGCTACTTGGAATTAGTATATTTCTGTGCATTAACATCAGCAGGAGGGGCTGAGAGGCTCTTTATCTCTATTGGGCTTCACTGTAAGGGGATTAGATTAGACAGTTAATTAGATTTTTGTTGGGAGATTATTATTTTATTCTAGAGCCTCTTGTTCCAACTGCTACTGCATTACAAAAAAATAATGAAACTTAGTTTTGAGGAAAAGGAATCTACCATTCATCATCACTTCAAAATTTTAGTCCTGTTATGTCATCCTTTCTCACAGTTTACCAGTGGCATCCCAACTCATCTCAGGTAAAAGCCTAAGTCTTTACAGTGGCTTACAAAGTTTTTTTTCGTGACCTGGTATCTTGTTATCTCTTTGTGCTCATATAGTTGTTCTGACTTCATTGTGTAATCTCCCTCATTACTGTGCAAAGACTGGCCTTTTTTTTTTTTATTCTTTTCTTTTTTAAATATATTTTTATTGATTTCAGAGAGGAAGGGAAAAGGAGTGAGAGATAGAAACATCAGTGATGAGAATCATTGATCTGCTGTTTCCTGCATGCTCTCTACTGGGGATTGAGCCTGCAACTCAGGCATGAGCCCTTGGCCAGAATCGAACCTGGGACCCTTCAGTCCGCAGGCGGACATTCTATCCACTGAGCCAAACCAGCCAGGGCAAGACTGGCCTTCTTGCTCTTTATCAAACACCAGTCCATGTCCTTTATCAGGGCCTTTGTGCTCACTTTTTTCCCCAACTAATATTCACATCTTCACAAATTGGCATGTTCTGCATCCCATCTCCTTCAGGTTTTGTTTTAATGGCATTTTAGTGAAAATTTTTTTCATTAAACCTTTTCACAGATGTACCTACATAGTCCTTGTCTCCCTTTTCTTTTCTGTAGGATTTTCTGTTTTCTGGCATATTAGGTATTTACTTATTTGCCTCTTTCACTAGCATATAAGCCCCATTAGAAATAGGATTTTTTGTTATTGTTTGGTCCTCATCCATTTATACCTTTTTTATTTATTTTAGAGAGAGAGACATAGAAAGAGAAATGTCAATTGCTTGCCTCCCATATGGGGATCAAACCAGCAACCTAGGTATGTGCCCTCATTGGGAATCTAACCCACATCCTTTTTGGTGCCTGGGATGATGTTCCAACCAACTGAGCCACCCAGTCAGGGCTGTTGTTTTTTTGTTTTGTTTTGATTTTTAATTTATTTACTTCTTCCTTTTTAAAAAAAAAATTTTGATTTCAGAGAGGGCAAGAGAGATAGAAACATCAGTGATGAGAGGAAATCATTGATTGGCTACCTCCTGCACACCCCACACTGGAGATTGAGCCTGCAACCTGGGCATGTGCCCTGACTGGGAATCGAACTGTGACCTCCTGGTTCATAGTCGACACTCAATCACCGAGCCACGCCGGCCGGCCGGGCTGTTGTTTTTAAGTCTAACTGTTTACTACTGTATCTTAGATACCTGGAATTATGCTTGGTACATATTTAATACTGAAAAAATATTTTTTCTTTTCTGAAAAAATATTTCTTTATGAGTGAATCATTATTACTACTCCAGAGACTAAAGACAAATGGTCTCTCTCTACTGCTCAGAAACATGTGGTCTCAATAAGACAGTACCTCTGAGATAAAATGAACATGGACAGCATTTAGCTTGGCATGTTGGACATGTAGACATACTCATTAATTGGTATCTGTCATTGAAGGATAAGAAAAGAATCAGACATTTCAGATGGAAATGACGTGAACAAAAGAAAACTGCATTCACATCTTAGGAGTTAGTGTAGGGACCATTTAGTAGTATATTGGAGAAATAAGGGTAGAACATTAGAGTGGAGGCCTGGGCATTTGGATTTTGTTCTGTGGGTAATGAGTTGTTACTGAATATTCTTAAGGCAGAGGAGCCATGAGAAAAGGTTTGGAAGATGAACCCAACAGAAGTCTTTGAGGTTGACTAAAGATCCTTCTGGTGTAGGCTTAACCGAAGATTAATAAAACATTTGCAAAATCTTAAGTTATTCTCACTTATTAATGACTTCTCAAATTGTATGGTAGTATAAAATTATTTCAGAACAGTTGTGTATTTTAAATTATTTATGCAATTGCCAATTTTTAATATATTTTTTCCTTCAAAACTAAAAGCTTTGATTTAAAAAATAACCAAAATGTTTATATTGGTAACTAACTTACTAAATATACTAATATAGGGCAAAGTATGTTTAGTCCAGCAAACATTGGTCAACCACGAAAGACAACATTATCTCCTGCGCAGTTGGATCCTTTTTATACTCAAGGAGATTCTCTGACTTCTGAAGATCACCTCGATGACACATGGGTAACTGTGTTCGGGTAAGGTTTCTGGATCATTTACCATTAAAAAAATAATACCCCCTCGTCAACATTTTATAATGAGTTTTCTCAAATATACAAAAAAATTAAAAGAATTGCACAGCAGACACCCAGATACCTACCACCTAGATTCTGCACTTAACACTTTGCTACATTTATTTTTTTTGGTGCATTTCAGAGTAAGGTGCAGACATCAGTACAGATCACCCTGACACTTCACCATGCACATTGTTTTCTAGAGTTTAGATTATTTTCTCTTCTGTGTATTTGCTGGACATTGGAACAGGGTTGCCCCATTAGACTTAGGAAGCTCCTTTCTATCTTTCTGGTTAGTGACTGTTTCTCTGTTTAATAGTGGACTTTATCAGTTTGGAACTGACAAATTGAATTTCATATAAATGCTATGTCACAAGTATACATATACTTTCTAGTCATGGAATATTGAATATTAATAAAAATTGTGCCTGACACATCTAGATGCATTTTGAATAGATTTTTAAAAATTTTATCTTTATTGTTGAAAGTATTACAGATATCCTGCTTTTTCCCATTGACCCCTCCTTGCCTGCATCCTCCCCACCCCAGGCCTTCACCACACATTATATCTGTGGGTTATGCATATCTATATATATAAAAGCCTAAGCGACCATTAACAACAGAACAGCCGGTTGCTGTGATGCACACTGATCACCAGGAGGCAGATGCTCAATGCAGGAGCCTGCCGGCTAACCTCCAGGTCCCTTCCCCCGGCTAGCAGGCCCCAGGGCTGAGCCGGGGAACCGGGGGTGGGTGGCAGCGGATGTGGCCCCTTTCCCAGGGGGGATGAAGATCCCTCCCTTCAGCCAGCAGGCCCCTATCGGCCCGCCTGCTGCGGTGGTGGTTGGCCCCTCCCCCCAGCCAGTAGGTCCCGATCACCCGATCCGGTCTGGCCCCGGGCTGGAACGGGGAACCAGGGGTCGGTGGCAGCAGACATGGGCGGTGAGTGAAGGAGGAGGCGGGGAGGCGAGGAACCTGATCCGCCCTGAACGCTGGCCAGGCTTAGGGACTCCATCTGTGCACGAATTTCGTGCACTGGGCCTCTAGTATGCATATAAGTTCTGTGGTTAAACTCCACCTACCTACCCACCCGCCTCTGCCTTCACTCTGTGATTTGACAGTCTGGTCCATGCTTCTATGTCTGGATTTGTTTTTTAGATTCCACATATGAATGAGGTCATGTGATTCTGGTCTTTCTCCGACTGATTTCTTTCGCTTAACATAATATTCTCCAGATTGAATAGATTTGTAGATCAAAAAAGTACTTTAAAGCATCTTGAGATATTGCATCATTTACTGATGAGGAAACTGATATATAAATGGATTGATTTATTCAGAGGTTTATATCTAGTTATTAGTAAAGCTTCAGCAAAAATCCCAGGTCTTCTGATTTTTAAACTGTTATTGTTTATACTGTACTATATAAGATTTGTTTTTGAAAGTGTTATATGTCATACTGATATCAGACCTAATTATATTTCATTTGAGGGGTAAAAAAATATATAAAAATAACACATGAGCTCCTTGAAAGAAGAACAATGCACAGTAAATGTTCGTGGACTTTATTCAGTTTATTTAAAATTCAAAAGAATAAGAATATACAGTGAAAAGTTTTCCTTCCCGGTTTGGTCCCAAGCTACAGTTTTTTCCCTTTAAAGCAATAATTGCCACCTATATTTTGTATATTTTTCAGAGAGATTCTATGTTTTACTGATTCTGTGTATATAAAAAGTTAAAAGCAGGACCATTGCTTTTTCTTGTTCTGCAGAAAACCTGCACTCAGCTCGTTATTCATAACACTTGGGCTGGCTACTTGATTTTTGTGTGTGTTTGTTTAAATTTTTATGTTCTCTCATGAATTCTGTTTTTTTAATTTGGACGTCCACTCCAAAGTCTGTTTTTTATGCTCAGTAGTAATGGTGTCAGTTATAAGATTCCTCAGTAATTGTGTAAATTACTTTAAGTACTTCTTCTAGTCCTTTTTTTTTTTTTTAAAGACATACACTTTCTCAGCTATTTATTTTCTGTTGGTTTTATTTTTTAGTAACCCTCTATATGAGTTTAGTTGCAGGAATTAAAGCATTTCTTCTAACGGATAAAATATTTTGATCATTTATAGAGAAATACATCAGGGTCAGTATGGTATACCATTCGTTGCTTTAGGGTGATTCTTTTACAGGATATTGGAATGTTCCTATTCAAAGTGGTCCTAGACTCTTAGAATCATGTTTTATTTCTGAAGTACCTTCCTCACATGCAACCATTATTTTCCTCCTTCATTTGTTAGGCACCCTGTCTCATTTGTTGTTTTTCTTTAGGGTTAGAAATCATATTCAAGCTTATCTAATCTAATAAAATAGAAACATGCAAATTGACCGTACCTTTGCTATGCCCCAAGCCACGCCCACCAGCCAATCAGAGCGACTATATGCAAATTAACCCAACCAAGATGGCGGCAGGCAGCCATGGAGCTGGAGTAAGCAAGAGGCTTGGTTGCCCCAGCAATGGAGGAAGCCAAGCTTCCCGCCTGCCCTGACTGGCTGTGGCCTCTACTAAAGGCAACAAAGTTTCAATTATAGAAGATAAATAAATCCCAGATACCTGCTTCCAGCCAGCGTCCACTGGGAGCTTGGGTGGCTGGGGGCCATGGACAGCCTGCAAACAGCCATCAACCCCTCACCCAGGCTGGCCAGGCACCCCAGCGGGGACCCCTACCCTGAAGGGGCTGTGGCCAGCCTGCAAACAGCCATCAGCCCCTCACCCAGGCTGGCCACACCCTCATGGTGTGAGGGTCCCCGCTGGGAGGGTGGGCAGCCTGCAAACAGCCCTCAGCCCCTCACCCAGGCTGCCCAGGCACCCCAGCAGGACCCCTCCACCCTGAAGGGGCTGTGGCCAACCTGAAAACGGCCCTCAGCCCCTTACCCAGGCTGGCCAAGCACCCCAGCAGGACCCCCCTCCCTGAAGGTGGTGTGGCCAACCTGAAAACAGCCCTCAGCCCCTCACCCAGGCTGGCCAGGCACCTCAGTGGGACCCCCACCCTGATCCGGGACACCCTTCAGGGCAAACCAGCGAGCCCCCACCCATGCACCAGGCATATAATAAAAGGGTAATATGCAAATTGACCCTAACAGCAGAACAACTGGGAATGACTGGTCACTATGACACACACTGACCACCAGGGGGCAGATGCTCAATGCAGGAGCTGCCCCTTGGTGGTCAGTGTGCTCCCACAGGGGGATCTCTGCTCAGCCACAAGCCAGGCTGATGGCTGCCAGCACAGCAGTGATGGCGGGAGCTTCTCCCATCTCCTCAGCAGCGCTAAGGATGTCCAACTGCAGCTTAGGCCTGCTCCCTGCTGGCAAGTGGACATCCCCCGAGGGCTCCTAGGCTGCCAGAGGATGTCTGACTGCCAGCTTAGGCCCGATCCCCTGGGGAGCAGGCCTAAGCCAGCAGGTGGACATTCTCCAAGGTGTCCCAGACTGCGAGAGGGCACAGGCCGGGCTGAGGGACCCCCCCCCCCCCCCAGTGCACAAATTTTTGTGCACCGGGCCTCTAGTATAACATAAAATTCCAGTCCTGAGTGCAGTGAGTATTTTACTCACATAGATTTTAATGTGTGGTGTTTCTCATTTATTTTGGGGGACTCAGATTTTTTTTATTTTTTCCTAATCCTGGCTCCAGATAACTGAATTCCTGGCTAAGGAAACACCAGATTTTCAAATTGAAATAGCTTTTTGGACTATATAAGTATTAATGTCTTGTAAAATATTCAAATCATAGAGAACTTGATAAAGAAGAGAGTAAAAGTCACTTAGAATTTTCCCATACAGAGTATATGGCTATTAAAATTTTGGTAACCATCCTTTTAAATGTTTGTAAGCGGTTGATACTGGCACTGACTATTATTTTTGTTTCAGGACTAAATTTATGAATTTTCAGGTGCTCAGTATATAATGATATGACTATATAATTTTAAATTCTTTCCGTTTTAATAACTGTAGTATACCTAGCTCTAGCCGGCTTGGCTCAGTGGATAGAGCGTCAGCCTGCGGACTAAAGGGTCCCAGGTTTAATTCCGGCCAGGGGCACATGCTTGGGTTGCAGGCTTGATCCCCAGTAGGGGTGTGCAAGAGGCAGCTGATAAATGATTCTCATCATTGATGTTTCTATCTCTTTCTCCTTCTCCCTTTCTCTCTGAAATCAATAAAGAAATATATTTTTTAAAAAAATAATAATAATAACAACAGTAGTGTACCTAAATATTTCTCTCTCCTCTCTCTCTTTTTCGCTGACACACACACCACCCTTGTAAAATAAATTATATACAGAACTGCAACTTTATAAATTTATTCTGAGGGCTGTGATAGTGGCATTGAAAGAATTTCAGAGGTTTCAGGGAAGGTATCTGGAGATATAGTAGAATGGCTGAGTCAAAACTAATTTTAACATTTACTTTTGGGTGATTGGCAGTGATAGATTCAGCTGATGGGGGAAATGGGATGATCAAGGATTTCCTGTGGTTCTAGACCAGCTATTTTCAGCAGGTGTGCCACAGCACACTAGTGTGCCACAAGAATTGTTAAAGCATGCAATGCCTGACTAGTCAGGGGCACTGACTTCTTTTCCCTTATTTTGTCAAATAAAAAAATGACAACAGCCAGTACAACAATAGCCATCCATTGTGAATCAAATTTATGCCTGTTGGGTTTTTTTTTGTCAGATCAGCAAAAGACATATCTTGGTGTGCAGCAGAATTTTAGTAGTTTATGTGTGCCATGAGGTGAAAAAGGTTGAAAATTGCTGTTGTAGACAGGTGGAAGGAATTTATTTTGAAACACATGTAAGTGTGGTGATTTCCATTCATATTTATTGTTGGACAACTCTCTTTTTCAGGTTTCCTCAGGCATCTGCTTCCTATATATTATTACAATTTGCACAATATGGGAATATCTTAAAACATGTGGTAAGGCTTAATTCTTTTCAAGATTTAGGCTGAGGACAGATAAGCTATGAATAGAAGGAAACTTTGCTGCTGAATTTTGTCTGCTCCTACTTTTTTTTAAGTTTCATGGACTATTTCTGTTAGAGTCTGGAAGGCTGGAAATTGTATAGTATTTGTCAAAAAGAGAAAATAAGCCAGAGAACTAGAATTTCAGGCTTCTCTTCTACCCTTTTCTTAATTAGTTTACAGTCTTTTAAAAACATAAATTATGCCAAATATTATATTACTGTTTTCCAATTTGAGCTTGTTTTATTGGGGATAAAAGGAAAAGAAAGGTGTTCCTGACTTAGAGTTCTCAAGGCTTTTTAGCTTATAGAGAGCTTTAACAAAAAAAAAATCCTTATCCAAGGATATGTGTGTTTTTTTAATTAATTAATTTTTTTTTTTAAATAGAGAAAGAGAAGCATTAGTTGGTTGCCTCCGTATGGGTCCTGACCAGGAATGGAACTCAAAACCTTTTGGTGTACAGGGCGACGGTCCAGCCACTTGGCCAGGGCGTTGTTGTTGCTGCTGCTGCTGTTGTTATTATCTTAGCCTTACACAAGTTATAAATAACAAAGTTTTTTCTATTACTAGAGATTGACTTATTTAACTTCTACACAAAATCAGGTGATGAATACAGTTTTAAAAATTTCATAGCAAGTATTGATAAGAACTTTTTTTTAAAATATATTTTATTGATTTTTTACAGAGAGGAAGGGAGAGGGATAGAGAGTTAGAAACATCGATGAGAGAGAAACACCAATCAGCTGCCTCTTGCACACTCCCCACTGGGGATGTGCCCGCAACCAAGGTACATGCCCTTGACTGGAATCGAACCTGGGACCCTTGAGTCCACAGGCCGATGCTCTATCCACTGAGCCAAACCGGTTAAGGCATGATAAGAACTTTTTACTAGAAACTTATCTTTTGAGAATTACTTTACTTTCAGATAATCTTTTTCACATATTCTTTATATTAGAGAATTGAGAGCTAGATAGAGATTATTGAAATTGTTTAATGGGTTTTATTGTTAATGGGTTTTAAACTATATAGCTTTTTATAGTGCATCAAATAAAATGTGGAAGCAGATTTATCTTCGTATATTTCTAGTTTCTAATGTAATTCATTGAGTTTAGATTTTATATATTCTACATTTTAAGAGACAACTTTATTCTTTGCAGATGTCTAATACCGGAAATTGGATGCATATTCGTTATCAATCTAAACTGCAGGCTCGGAAAGCCTTAAGCAAAGATGGGAAGATTTTTGGCGAGTCCATCATGATTGGTGTAAAACCATGTATAGATAAAGTAAGTTATTGCTGATGTAAGGGAAATGCCTTAATCCAGTGGTTCTCAACATTCCTAATGCCACGACCCTTTAATACAGTTCCTCATGTTGTGGTGACCCCCAATTTCATTGTTACAAATTGAACATAATTAAAGCATAGTGATTAATAACAAAAACAATATGTGATTATATATGTGTTATCCGAAGGTTTTAGGCGACCCCTGTGAACGGTCGTTCGACCCCAAAGGGGTCGCGACCCACAGGTTGAGAACCGCTGCCTTAATCCATATGAAGAGCACAAATCTAAATATTGACATTGGTGGTTCCGTCACTTTGCTTCAGTAGGCCTCTTTTTCTTAGTTTGTAAACTGTGACGATATTATTGTACTCTTTTCTTGGTAAGCCAAATATATTTAGTCACAAGACTTTAAAATTTAGAGGTAATCCATCCCAACTATTTCATTTTAAAGATAAAGGTGAGTTGAAAAGGACTTAAGTAATTTATCCAGAGTTGTTAAAGATGAGGTCTCGATTCCATTCTAGGTCTCTTCTAACCCATTCTCTGTCTTACGCAAAGCAGCTTCGAATTCTTTAATTACTTTAAAGGAATAGTGCTATTTCAGAATTAAATATTTCACATGAGGGTTAACTTAAAGGTGGTAGCTTTTTATTTCTATTTTAAAATATTTAAAATTTATTATATATTTATATATTTATAAAACAATACTGAGCACAACTTAAAGTTTTCTTTGTGACTTAAAGTCATCCTGATCATTCTTTAAATAAATAAATGTGACATATACTACCTACCAGGGACTGCTTGGAGATTATATACATACTTATGTACAAAGTTGACATGGTTCTTGGTGCTTATAGTCTAGGATCACTGTACCAGATGTTCGCAGAGGTTAGATGAGAATTTGGGGTTACAGGTACTAAATAGCACTGGACTTTAATTTTCCCTCCCCCCAGATTTCCCCAAAGACTCTTTTTTTTTTTTTTCTTGCTGATTTTCCATAGTGTTTGTTAGGAGATTCTTACTCCTGTGAGTCTGTAGTTGTCTTGAGGATGTTTGAAGTCATAGAAGTTAAATACTTGGCTGAACATTAGATCTCAAATGCTAGCCAAGAAGCATACATTGTTTAATCAAGCCCAAAATTATTTAAAATATTACTTAGATCAAATAGAGTATATCTTTTAATGAAGTTTTCTTTGTAAGTAGATTGTAATAATGTATTGTTTTTATAACCAGAGAAGTTCTTTATCTTTGTTCCTCTAGAGCGTTATGGAAAACAGTGACAGGTATGCTGTATCATCTTCATCTCTAGCCTTTACACCACCAATCAAAACCTTAGGAACACCATCCCAGCCTGGGAGTACTCCTAGGATTTCTACCATGAGACCTCTTGCTACAGCATACAAAGCTTCTACTAGTGACTATCAGGTATTTTAAGGATTGGATAAAAAGAATGTACTTTAAAGGTTGAAGTGCTTACTTAGCATATTTGACTTTTTCATTGGATTGATTTGTATGCTATTAAATATTTCCCACTGAAGTGATTGACTTGATGAAACCTAACACTTTACATTCTTTAATTTCCTATTTTAAAAATGAGAACTTTGTTCAATTAGAAACATCTTGAATTTAAAAAAAAATTCTTTGCTATTTTAAAAAACATTTTGATAGTCTAATTTGTTTTTTTCTAAGTTATCTTGGCATATATAAAAAGTTTTTCTTGTGGCATGAGGGAATATTTAAAAACCTATTAAATTGATAACTAAATCTGATGGTATCACAAATGAAGAGCCTTCAGTTCTGTTGGAATAGCCTTTGGTTATCAAAGAAAACATTGACCAGCTTCCATTTCAAATTTTCTCATTTCAAAAATGTTTAAAGGACAAATTTATTTATATTCATTAAAGAATGGTAGGAGTATTATGACTCTCACTCAGTATGTTATCCCCTAACTAATAAGGCAGGAGTTCTGAACTTGCCTAGCAACAGACCTGGGCTCTAAAAGAGCAAATAAAAAAGTTGTCGATTTAGTCTTTTCACTTCCTCTTGAAATGTGGAGAAAATTCTTGAACTGGTGACATTTTTTCCCTTTAGTTTCTTTTTTTTTTTAACCAATATTTTAAAGCCCTCATCTCTAATAACTTTTGTGTTTCTCCAGTTTTCTAATTTAAGGAGTAGATGTAATTTGCTTTGCCAAAGGATTATAAGATTTTAACATTCTTAAAAACATACAGACGTTTTAACCAAAGCCATGTTTTAACCTTTAAATATACAGTTAATTTCTACAAATGCATTTTAATGTTTGGCTCTATTAAATTAGCCATTAACTAGAATTAACTATGATACTGAAGAAAACATAACCTTAACAATTGTGTTTTTTCAAAACAGGTCATTTCTGACAGACAGACGCCAAAAAAAGATGAAAGTCTTGTATCCAAAGCAATGGAGTACATGTTTGGCTGGTAGTATAGTGAGAGCTAAGAACTCAACCAACTACAAAGGAAGAGGCTGCTACACTAAAACAGCAGGGCACTGCCGGTTTTTTCTTCGGTTAGTTATATAACCACTCTTGGCAGTGTTGGACAGCTATCTCATACTTCTTTTAGAAGCCTTTTTCTTTAAGGACACAGCATATTTGTATCTCGCACTTTAAAAGATGCTTGAGACCTGTTTTAAAGAAACAAAAAAACTCTGTAAATAGGATTTTGTGTTTTCTGTAGTAATGCATGTGTAAACACAAAACATTCAGCATTGGTAACTAAATTATATAATTGAGTGCATTGAGGCTTTGTAGTCATGAGTTGGTGGGTGAATTTCTTGAAGGGGAACTGTACAGCTGCTTCTAACAAGACAGAGATTGTTAACAATTTGAATTATGGTCTTTTAATTTAGATAGTATTTAATATTTTAATTATCCTTGTTTGTATATGTCTTATCGTGGATTGTCATCTTTCAGTATTCTTAAACCAAAACCGTCTTTTAAAAGACCTAATGTTCTTGATAATAAACTTTGCCACTTATATGTATTGAATGTTTTTGAAAGAATGATTTATTTTATTATTACAAAAAGTTCTAAGTGCCTGCTGAAATAGAGCAAATCTGTCATAAACCTCCATATACCCGTAATCCAGCTTTAGTAACCATCAGTATGTTGTCATACTTTTTTTTCTCTCCCTCTTTTATTTTGTTGAAAGCATATCTCAAATGTGATGTCAGTTAATCTAGATACTTTAGGCTATATCAAAAAAGAACATTTCCGTATGTGATTACAATGTTAGTATTATACGTACAGAATTAATAATGATTTCTTAATATCTAATATCCAATTTGTTTAAAAATTTCCCAAGTGACTTAAATGTATTTATGATTGGTGTACACATGTATTTGGTTGTTTAGTCTTTGGGGTGTCTTGAAATCTAAATTAGTTCCCCTACCCCCAAACACACAGTAACTTGTTGAAGGAACCATGTGTGAGTTTCCTATAGCGCCTCATGGACTGAATTTGGTTATTTCTTGTTTAACTTGTTCATCATCTATCCTATACCCTACAACAGTGATGGCGAACCTTTTGAGCTCGGCGTGCCAGCATTTTGAAAAACCCTAACTTAACTCTGGTGCCGTGTCACATATAGACATTTTTTGATGTTTGCAACCATAGTAAAACAAAGACTTATATTTTTGATATTTATTTTATATATTTAAATGCCATTTAACAAAGAAAAAGCAACCAAAAAAATGAGTTCGCATGTCACCTCTGACACGTGTGTCAGAAGTTCGCCATCACTGCCCTACAAGCATGTCAAACTTGTCGAGTTTGACATGCTTGCTGGAAGTTAGATCTGGAGAGGATTAATTAGATTCTGGGGTTTTGTTTTTTGTTTGTTTTTTAGCAAGAATATTTCACATTAGTATGATGTACTCTGTCAGATGAATTCAAGAGACACCTAATTCTGATATTCCCCCTTTTAATGATGCTCAGGTTGGTCACTGGCCACATGGCAGAAGAAGCCTTTACACCTTCATTGGAAAGTCCCCTGTAACATTTTTACATAATTTTTTAAAAGCATACATTTAGCCCTAACCGGTTTGGCTCAGTGGATAGAGCGTCAGCCTGCGGACTCAAGGGTCCCGGGTTCGATTCCGGTCAAGGGCATGTACCTTGGTTACAGGCACATCCCTGGTAGGGGGTGTGCAGGAGGCAGCTGATCGATGTTTCTTTCTCATCGATGTTTCTAACTCTCTATCCCTCTCCCTTCCTCTCTGTAAAAAAATCAATAAAATGTATTTAAAGCATGCATTTAATGACATGTGTGTGAATCGGTTATTCCATTAAGGTTTGGAATGATGATTTTTCCAAATATATCATTCCTGATGTATTTATTAGCTGGAATTCTTTTATATAGAGGAACCTTGATCCATCCATGAATAGCACTATTTGGTTAGCATGGAACACATACATGATAGAATGGCAGGATAAATATTTAGTCCTTTCTCTTTATTAGTTTTCAGAGTAATTTTTGGTGCCCTAGCAACCTCCATTGGTGTCCATTGGTAATTAAAAAATTTCTCCCCTTCATTATCACTGTGAGCTTGGGACTTCTTTTTTCTTAATTTACCCTTTCAGTCATTTGCTGTCATTATTCTTTTCTTCAAATTATCCCTTTGGCTGGTGAGAACCTCATTACGGTGGTTCTTATGTGTAGAGGAGGTTTTTAATTGAAATATATTTCACCGTATTACAAGTGTCTAGGTCAGCCGTGGGCAAACTACGGCCCACGGGCCGGATCCGGCCCGTTTGAAATGAATAAAACTAAAAAAAAAAAAAAAGACCATACCCTTTTATGTAATGATGTTTACTTTGAATTTATATTAGTTCACACAAACACTCCATCCATGCTTTTGTTCCGGCCCTCCGGTCCAGTTTAAGAACCCATTGTGGCCCTCGAGTCAAAAAGTTTGCCCACCCCTGGTCTAGGTAATCTGCATCTTTAATACAGCTTTATAAAGTATAAGTAAACACATTGTATGAAAGGTTTTGATACGCTTTTTAAGTCCCAGGCAAACTACCATTGAAGACTTGTTTAGTTCTCTGAGATAAAGTGATTCTAAGGAATGTACTGGCATGTATGAAAATCAATTTGTCGTTTCATTTATAGAGTATTTTTCATCTAAAACTTTTATATTGAAGGCTTTCTCTTTCAATGTAAATAGAATTATACTAGTACATGCAGGACTCAATTATTTAAGGTAGAACTGGCTACTAAATCTCATTAAACTCACATTTGAGTTACACACACTTTTGTAAAAAAAAAAAACGGGTTTATTTTGAGTGGGCATTTTATTTATATAGACCTCTGTGGAGCATGAAGTTTGTTATCTGCTAAAAATATTTATTTGCTATGTTTGTTCTTTACTTAATATTATATTATACTAGAGGCCCGGTGCACAAAAATTTGTGCCCTCTGGAAGGTCCCTCAGCCCGGCCTATGCCCTCTTGCAGTCTGGGACCCCTCGGAGGATGTCCACCTGCTGGCTTAGGCCCACTCCCCCTGGGGGGATCCAGCCTAAGCTGGCAGTCAGACATCCCACTGGCAGCCCTGGGGGATGTCCACTTACCAGCAGGGAGCAGGCCTAAGCTGAAGTCGGACATCCTTAGTGCTGCTGAGGAGGCGGGAGAGGCTCCCACCACCACCGCTGTGCTGGCAGCCATCAGCCTGGCTTGTGGCTGAGCAGAACTCCCCCTGTGGGAGCGCACTGACCACCAGGGGGCAGCTCCTGCATTGAGCATCTGCCCCCTGGTGATCAGTATGTGTCATAGTGACCAGTCATTTCAAGTCATTCTGCTGTTAGGGTCAATTTGCATATTACCCTTTTATTATATAGGCTAGAGGCCTGGTGCACGGGTGGGGGCCGGCTGGTTTACCCTGAAGGGTGTCCCGGATCAGGGTGTGGGTCCCGCTGGGGTGCCTGGCCAGTCTGGGTGAGGGGCTGAGGGCCGTTTTCAAGATGGCCAAGACCCCCGGCGTTGGAAGCTCCCAGCCTCTCCTTTTTTTCTTTTTTTTCATTCTGGGATTTATTTACCTTCTATAATGGAAACTTTGTAGCCTTGAGTGGAGCTCAGAGGCGGCCAGGGCTGGTGAGAAGCTTGACTTCCTCCATCACCAGGGGCAACCCAAGCCTCCTGCTCACTCCAGCTCCATGGCCATGGCCAGCTGAAAGCAGGTATCTGGGGTTTATTTATCTTCTATAATTGAAACTTTATTGCCTTGAGTGGAGCTCAGAGCCGGCCGGGGCAGGTGGGAAGCTTGGCTTCCTCCATCACTGGGGCAACCAAGCCTCCTGCTTGCTCCAGCTCCGTGGCTGCCGGCCGCCATCTTGGTTGGGTTAATTTGCATATAGTCGCTCTGATTGGCTGGTGGGCGTGGCTTAAGGCATACCGAAGGTACGGTCAGTTTACATGTTTGTCTTTTATTAGTGTAGATGTGTCTTTGTATCCATCACAGCATTTATTTAAAGAGTGAGGAAATAACGTGTCAAAGCAGCATGTTGAACACCTCAAACTTATACAATGTTATATCTCAGTTATGTCCCAATAATAAGTAAAATTATTAAAAACCAACAACAAAAATGAAAAAAGCTATGAAAATCTCAGAAAGTAAGCTGCCATACTTCCCAGTACTTTACAAAAACAACAGAAGGGGCAACTCTGGAGCTAGAGAAGTTATCCTGAAACAAGCCTCTTTCTAAAAGTTCAGAAAAGCTCATTTCACACCAAAATAAGCAACATAAAACTATATAGTCCTGCAAGATTTTTACATCCTATACCCATTGAAAGCATGTCAGAAAGGCATGCCCATAAAGTAAGTAAAGACTGTAACCTTTTATTTAAAAGTGGGTTATATGATGTTTCAAAAATGATTCAAAATGTGGAAGAATACCAAAAACCAGAATCTGGAAAATACTATAAATAAGGGAAAAAATAATTCAGAAATGAAGACTAAACTAGAATAAACACAAAGGCAGATAAACAATAGATAATTCCTTAAGGAAAACAGAATTTTTAAAAATGTTTTTATTGATTTTTAGAGAGAGGAAGGGAAAGAGAAACCATTGATCGGTGACCTCCTTGTTCCTGTGTCGACACTCAAACAGTCACAAAGGCTGAGCGAAAATAGAATTTTTTTAAAAAAGAGGATGGCTTTAGAAATCATAAAGGATTAGTGGGATAATGTCAATTTTAGAGATTTAAAAATATCAGAACAAAATTACATGAAAAATACTTGCTGAAAAATAAGTTATTTGGAACTACATGTTGAAAGAACACCCTGCCTACCTGAGAATATTATCCCAGATATAGTGAACTGTGGGTTTGGCTGTGTAGACAAAGACAGCAAGTGACTTAGAAAGCAAGACTAAATAGCACTATGCCAGGAAAAATTACACATTTAAGATATTGAGGGCGGGGGAAATGAGCAAAAGATTTTATATCTAACAAAACATTTTTAAAAATATAAAGATCACTGCTCAGACGTTCTCAACATGCAAGAATGTAGAAAACATTTCCCTTGAGTGCTTCCTGAGGAGTGGACTAGAGAACATGCTCAGACAAGGTAAATAACTAGAAATATGTTGACATAAATAAAGTCTGTGGTGAGCGTTAACTTTGACATCACATCACTGGACCAAAGTGCCAACCAGGTTTATTGCTGGAAGCTCAGCTCACGGGGTGGGTTTTCCCTCACCACGGACTTGTAGCAGTCAAGTTTTGACTTACAGCAACATGACAATCCGATCCATTTGTGAACCAAGCCTGGATTTTTTTTCTCCTTTGAACTCCAATGAAGTCATAGACTGTGAGTAGAGAGAGATGTTGGTTTCCTGGTGGTAAGTGACATGGAGTTCTGGGCTACCTTTTCATGAAACTTGAAGGCTTAAACCTGCTTGGGTCCCAGTCCTAAATGTACCATGGGTTCTTACTCTTTTAGCTCATGGCTTGGTGGATCTGACAATACCAAGCTTATGATGAGCAGTTCTGGTCACACAGTAAATGCTATAATATAATTGATGGTGAGGCACTAAGTCACTTGTTCTGTGTCCTTTCTCACTTTCTTCTGGTACCCTCTCTTACTTTGGGTCCCACTGAAATTTTCCAAGTCATCTGAGAAATGGTTTGAAGCATTTTTCCATGTGTATTTTGTGTTGTCACCAAAATCCAGAAAGCTACCAAGGGCTGGTATCTCATAGTCATCAGAGGAGCAAGGTGAGTAATTTGTCCTTTAGGAAGGGATGTCTCAGCGTGCCCCAGACCACTTGACTCCTCATGACTTCACCAGTGTGATAAGTCTTTGAATTTTGGTGGTGTGTCTCTACCCTCTGGTGCATGTGTGCCTTATCAGGATGCCCAGAGTATTTGCCACTTATTTCTTGCAGGTTTGTGTGTGTGTGTATGTAGAGTTGTTGGATGTTTTCACAGATGGAGAACTATGGTGTTTTGTTCCCAGCTATGTTTTTTTACCAATTAAAGAAATGTAGGAATGTATTTAGGAGCTGAAGTTCTACAAAGAACTTCATTTTTGAATTAAAATGTAATAGTTTGCTCTAGCTGGTTTGGCTCAGTGGATAGAGCATCAACTTGCAGACTGAAGGGTCCTGGGTTCAATTCCGGTCAAGAGCATGTACCTCGATTGCAGGCTCAATCAGGCAACCAATCAATGTGTCTCTCTCACATCGATGTTTCTCTCTGTCTCTCCCCCTCCCTTACACTCTCTTAATAATCAATGGAAAAATGTCCTCAGGTGAGGATTAAAAATAAATAAACAAACAAACAAATACAAATGTAATTTGTAGCTTGAAAGTTTTAAATTCCTCCTTTTCTGAAATGTTGTTTTGCCTTTTCTCAAAAATGTATTATCAAGTTCTTATAAAATGTAAATCTAAGGAGCCCTTTCCCTGCCATCCTTCCTCTTGTTACCTGATCTTGACGGAAAGTTCTTGATCATTTTTCAAATGTTTGTTAGGTATTTATTATATCTTATTATGTTAGGTACTAGAGATTGAGCAAAAATAAAACATTTTGATTTTTTTTTCTGGGACTCAAAATGATTTAGTGCCTCCCCTTCATCCTCCCCCCCCCCCCTTTTTACCCTTGTTTACCCGATTTCACCGTATTTGCCCTTTCGTCTCACTACCCTTCTAGGTTATCCAACCCCCATCTTTTCCCAACAGTATTGTCTGGGAACGCCAGGGGTTGCTGAGACCCTTTGTGGGTGTGTCTATGTGATCAAACCATTTTTCTAAAAATAAGCCATTATTTGCTTTTCCATTCTTACATGATTGTACACTGGAGTTTTTCAGAGGCTACACGATATATCTCTGATAGCTAATGGAATAGGTGCTTGTGTATGTTTGTATTTTAAGGGGGGCTTTCAATTTCTAAGTTGTAAAGGAGTTCTGACACTAAAAAGTGTGAGAAAAAAATGCTTTATAATATCTCAAGGAAATTCTGTCATTTCAGCTTAATTTAGTGTGAGCTACTTAGAAGTTCATAGATTTTTCTTAAATGTTTTTATATTTTTAATTTCACTGATTTCTGCTCTAATATTTATTTTATTCCTTCTGTTTGCTTCAGGTTTAATTTTTAAAATTTTATTCTTAAGGTAGCACTTAAGCTGTTGGTTTGAGATCTTTGTTCTTTTTTTAACTCAGTGAAATTGCACGCTGCGGAAAGGAGAGAGAAAGAGAGTTAGAAACATCGATCAGCTGCCTCATGCACACCTCCCACCGGGGATGTGCCCGCAACCCAGGTACATGCCCTTGACCGGAATCAAACCGGGGACCTTTCAGTCCACAGGCCGATTCTCTATCCACTGAGCCAAACCGGTTCTGGCTCTTTGTTCTTTTTATAACTCAGTGAAATTGCACGCTGCTTTGCGTGGCGTAGTGAAATCTCGCGAGATGTCTAGCACTCTCCGCGTGTCCACGCTGCCTGAACGCCATCCTCCCGGCGTGGGCGTGGGCGTGGGCATCTCCGTCTCCCCGCTGTCCACCCTCCCGTCTCCGGCCACGTGCAGTGATGGCCCCGAAGCGGAAGAGCAGTGGTTCCGGCGACTCAGATACACCACGAGAAGCGGCCGAGTGGGTCCCTTCCGTGGGAAGGTGAGTTACTGAAATAAGATATTTTGAGAGCGAGAGGCCACACTGACGTAACCCTGAGTATAACATGTTGTTAAAATTGTTCCATGTTAGCCCTGCCCCCTGTGGCTCGGTTGTTCGGGGCGTCATCGCTGCTACTGGAAGGTGGTGGGTTTAATCCCGGTTGGGGTGTGTATGGGTGGCACTTGATGGATGTATTTCTCTCACAGGGATGTTACTCTCTCCCTCCATCTCTAAAAAAAAATTTTTTTAAATTGTTCTATGGTATTATTATTGTTGTTCGTCTCTTTGCCTAATTTTAAATTAAACTGTATCATAGGTATGTATGCTTAGGGGAAAACACGGTGTTTGTATAGGGTTCAGTACTGTCCCCAGCTCCAGGCCCCCAATGGGAGTCTTGGATATCCCTCATGGATAAGAGAGAGGCTATTTTAATTTTTATTTCGTTCAAAATATTTAAAAATTTCCCTTTAGCCTTCCTCTTGGGCCTATGTGTTGTTCGCTTTCCATGTATTTGAGGATTTTCCAGATACCTTTCTCTTTACTGATTTCTAGTCTGTCAGGGTCTAAGAATGTACATTGGATAAGATCTGTTTTATGGCCTAGAATGTAGTCTCTCTTGTTGCAGGTTTCATATATACTTGGAAATACTTGGGAACTGACCCTGTATTAGAATGTTTCAGAGTAGTGCAAATGAAAACGCGCGAAAGGGTAGATAAGTCACAAAAAAAGCCCAGTTATTCACCTTGTGCCCATTTCCCCTTGCAATGTGACTTTGCAGCTTCTTGCATCACAAATTGGGGTCTATTTCCCCACCCCTTGAATCTGGGATGACCTAGTAAGTCGCTTTGGCCGATGGACGTGATGGAAATTATAGTGTAAAAGCCCCAAGTCTAAACCTCAAGAAGCCTTTCGTTCTTTTCTCTCTTGAAACCCTGCCATCAGTGTAAGCGAGCCTGGGTTGGCCTCCTGGAGGCTGGGAGCAGCTGGAACAGGGCTGCGTCATCCCAGGTATTTTGAATCAGCCCAACCTGGCGGGATCCCCAGAGTTGCCGAGAGGTGACTGCCTGAGACTAGAACTGCCTGGCTGGCTGACAGGCTTAGGAGCAACAATAAATGGTTATTTTAAGACTCTCCCTTGTGGGATGTTTATTTTGCAGCATTACTGTGACAATTGTCATTGATACATGGCCCATGCCTAAATATAGTTACCCTGTATGTTTACAGGGAAACATATAGAGACACTAAAAAACGAGTTACAAAGACTTTCAGGTAGTTAATTTCAAGGAATCACAAATTATTTAAAGGGCTATTAGAATAGTACAGGGCATGTAGTAAATATTATATAATAAGTAAATGTTAAGTAAGCTATTTTTAGTATTGTTAAAGGTAGACTTTCTGTTAGTGGAATATTACAGAGCTTATTTACTTAAAAATTACTTCATAAAGAGGTCAGTCTTTGGGAAATAATTTTACTAGTGAGTTGGATAAATCTAAATGTGTTTCAAACATTTTTTTTTTCCATTTGCAATCTCTGCACTCAACTCCACTGGGATATCTAACACACATCTCAAATGTAACATGTCCAGGTGGAACCTTCTTCATTGATAACAGCATCCTGTGGTTGTTCAGGCCACAGAACCTTAGAGTCCTCCTCAGCTCTTCCTTTTCTCTCCTAATTTATATAAGACCCAGCAGCAATCCAGCTCTTTCTCACTGCTCTCACCACCACCACCAGTTTTTACTATTTCCACCTTTGTTTCTCAAAAAAAGATTCTTACGTAACCAGAGCGATGCTTTTGAGTGTGAGGTCATGTTGCTCCTCTGCTCAAAACCCTCAAGTGGCTCCGTTTCCCTCAGAGTAAAAGCTAAAGTTCTTGCCCTGGTCCATAAGCTTCCTGCCTCCTCTCCCCCACCTCTTTGCCTCATCCACTACTTCCTGCCCTACTCACTCTGCTCAGCCACACGATGTGCTGCTTTTCAAACACACGACACATTCAGATCTCAGGGCTTTTGCATTTGTTGTTTCTTCTGTCTGGAAAGCGCTAACCTTAATATCTGTATGCCTCAAACTCTCACTCCATTTATTTTTATTTCTCAAATGTCACATTCTCAGTGGAGCCTTCCCTGGCTACCATATTTAAAATTGCAATCTCTCAAAAAAAGTATAAAAAATAAAATAAAATTGCAATCTGCCCCCTATCTGGCATTCCCTTTTTCTGGTTTTGTTTTTCTCCATAGCTTTCTGGCTTTCTAATACACTGTGCAACTTATTTTGTTTTTAATAGAGTTCTAATTTAGTATTGTGTGAATATGTCTAAGAAATAGAGGTTGACTGTAATTTGTTATAGACATAGCATTCAGTTCACAACTAGACAAGGGTTGGTCTAAGTACTTTTCTTAATTTTATTGATTTTTTACAGAGGGGGAAGGGAGAGGGATAGAGAGTTAGAAACATCGATGAGAGAGAGACATCGATCAGCTGCCTCCTGCACACCTCCTACTGGGGATGTGCCCGCAACCAAGGTACATGCCCTTGACCAGAATCGAACCTGGGACCTTTCAGTCCGCAGGCCGACGCTCTATCCACCGAGCCAAACCGGTTAGGGCTGGTCTAAGTACATTTAAAGGGAACTCTGTTATCTGGGGAAAGGTGAAGAAGCAGAATTTGTTTATTGCACAAGAAATTTCCAGGTTTATTGATTTATATAGATGTAAAACAAAAAGTGAGAGAACTTAATGCAGAAACCTGTGCTAGTTTCATTCTTTCTAGGTAAATTAAATTTGCATTTACTGCAAATTTAAGTTTATTGTCCTTTTCTAGGAGTAAGGGAAGAATCCCATAGATATCATATGATCCATTTTATTAGTGCTGTCACACTCTATCTAGAGCAGGGCATAGGGGCTAGTGAGGACTGCAGCTAGGACTTCCCAAACCACAGTGGTTCTTGAAAATCAGTGTGGGTGAGAATCCCGTGGAGGAGCCTGTTAAAAATGCATGTCCTAGCCCTACCATAAGGCACTCTGAACTGGAAGGTTGGGGGGCCAGGTTGGTCATCTACAGTTTTACCATCCTGCTGTGGTGATTCTGACGCAGGTGGCCCATCTACCTTCCTTTGTGAAACACTATCCCAGTGATGTGTGTGTGTGATTTAGCAGGATTTATTTTCTTTTTATAAATCTTTATTGTTGAAAGTATTACATATGTCCCCCTTTCTCTCCCCCCCCTCATTGACCCCTTCCAGCCCACCCCCACCCCAGGCCTTCACCACCCTATTGTCTGTGCCAGTGGGTTATGCATATATGCATACTAGGTCCTTGGTTGTTACCTCCCACCCACCCACCCTCCCCTACCCTCCCCACCTTCCCAGATTCCACACTGTTCTATGCTTCCATGGCTCTGGATCCACTCCGTTCATCAGTTTATTTTGTTAATTAGATTCCACATATGAGTGAGATCATGTGCTACTTTGACTTATTTTATTTAGCATGATACTCTTTAGGTCCCTCTATGCTGTCTCAAAAGGTAAGAGATTCTTCTTTACTGCTGCATAGTATTCCATGGTATAAATATACCATAGCTTTTTTTTTTTTTAATTCACTCATCTACTGATGGGTACTTGGGCTATTTCCAGATTTTAGCTATTGTAAATTGTGCTGCTATGCACTATAGGGGTTCATACATTCTTTCTGATTGGTATTTCGGGTTTCTTAGGATATATTCCTAGAAGTGGGATCACTGGGTCAAATGGCAGTTCCATATTTAATTTTTTGAGGAAACTCCATGCTGTTTTCCATAATGGCTGCACCAGTCTGCATTCCCACCAGCTGTGTACTAGGGTTCCCTTTTCTCCACATCCTCACCAGCACTTGTCATTTGCTGATTTGTTGATGGTAGCCATTCTGACAGGTGTGAGGTGATACTTCATTGTTGTTTTAATTTGCATCTCTTTGATGATCAGTGACCTTGAGCATTTTTTCATATACCTCTTGGCCATCTGTATGTTTACTTTGGAGAAGTGTCTATTTAGGTCTTCTGCCTATTTTTTAATTGGATTGTCTTCCTTTTGTTAAGCTGTAAGAGTTCCTTATATATTTTGGATATTATCCCTTTATCAAATGTTTCATTGCCAAATATGTTCTCCCATACAGTGGGCTTCCTTTTCCTTTTGTTGATGGTTTCTTTTGCTGTGCAGAAACTTTTTATTTTGATGTAGTTCCATTTGTTTATTTTCTCCTTAATTTCCTTTGCCCTAAGAGATGTATTCATAAACATATTGCTACGAGAGATGTCGAGATTTTGTTGCCTGTGGTTTCTTCTAGGATTTTTATGGTTTCCCAACTTACATTTAAGTCTTTCATTCATTTTGAGTTTATTCTTGTGTATGGTGTAAGTTGTGGTCTAGTTTCATTTTTTTGCATGTGTCTGTCCAATTTTCCCAACACCATTTATTGAAGAGACTCTCTTGACTCCATTATATGCTCTTGCCTCCTTTGTCAAATATTAATTGAGCATAATGGCTTGGGTTGATTTCTGTATCCCAGTGATGATTATTATAGAATTAAACACATAGAAGAAATCTGAAAGAAATTTCTAGAGAACTTTATGTTTGGTAGAACATTGATGGATTGAGGGGTCCAAATTGTGTTCTTATTTCTTCTTCCTGTTGATGATTTTTTTTGTAAGAGAAGGTGAGGAAATTGAATAGCTGGAGACATTGGTGATGTCAGAAATCTAGATTTCACTTCCCATATCACTGTTTATAAAGTCAGAATGATGGAGTCCTAGCAAGGGGCTGAATTTATTTTACAAACACCAAAACAATGTGTTTGACTGAAAACTAGCACCTGATCAAAGTCAACATTTGAGATGGAGAGAAAAATTTCCTGAGAAGGCTGCAAAACTGGATATGATACCGTTTAAGAGAAAATGAAGCTGCATAATGGAAAGTGTTTTGAAATAACAGCACCGTAAGCTTTTCTTTTGTTTGAATTATTTATAAGCGTACGATACCGTTTGTAAGTAAAATATTTAAACAAATCCATTGATACCTAAGGAAGTGGGCATAGGCTGCCTTTCCGGCCAAGCAGATAATGGTTCTCAACCTTCCTGATGCCGCGACCCTTTAATACAGTTCCTCATGTTGTGGCAACCCCCAACCATAAAATTATTTTCGTTACTACTTCTTAACTGTAATTTTGCTACTGTTACGAATCGTAATGTAAATATCTGATATGCAGGATGGATTTTTAGGGGTCGCGACCCACACGTTGAGAATCACTGAATTTTACAGGGACGTGAACGTTGCTTCAGTTTTGATTCGCATCCTAGGCTGGAGAGGCTGCATCTTGGGCCTAGAAATTTATTTCAACCTGCAGTTTCTCAGGTTCCTCAGTGTAAAATATGGAAATATGCGATGTGGCGTATTTGGGGATAGAATGAACTGAGCCCTGTCAGAGACATTTCAAATCTGGAAGCTACTTATCCCATCTAACCTGCTAGGAGAGCATACTTCTTTTCCCAGCTAATTACTGATTGACCTTAACATGTCACTAAATCTCTTTCAACCTGTCTGTCCATCCATGAAATCACATACGTGGATTATGTAATCTATACAAGGATTCTACCTTAAAAACAAGTTGATGAAATTAAAATACAAATCTTTAAAAATTAATTTCCAGCTCAGAGATAATAGTGTTTGTTTTCTTACTAATTAACTTTTTAAAAAATATTATGTTTAAAATGAGACTATTGCATATTAAAATTCCAATTGTATTTTTAAGGAGATACTATATATCTTACTGAGATAATTTTTTTCTTTTGCCTCAGCTTGTTAGCTTATTAATTTTGAATTTCCTGGTACTCTTTTGAGCATTACTCACTTCTACATATACCCTTCATATTCCAATAAAATTTTAAGTGTATGTCACTTCTCATGTAGGAATGCACAAGCAAATAAACAGTATATAGCCCTGTATTTCAGTAGAATTAACTGATCTGAAGTTATCCTTCATGCTAGCACTGTAATAGGCTTTTGACCTCAGATTGCATTTTTCTGTTTCTTTATAAATGAATTTTGTCCCCAAATGAAAGAGCATATTCATTTTCAGGTTGCGTGCAGTGAAATAAAAGCTGCATCTGGGATCACTTTTTTCATGCGCTCAGTGGAGGACTAAGCCTTTCATAGAATTAAGCATGGAAAACTGACTAAAAAAACTGCTTGGAAGAGATTTGTGTGTTTTTGTGTTTGTTTTTTTTCAAAAAAACAATTTTAGATATTAACTGTTTAGAAAATTCTGCATTATATCTACAGAACAGAATATGTGCAAAACTATACAACTTTCCTCTGTAAAAACTAATGGAAGATATGCTGCAATTACATAAATTAATCCATCTATAGGAACTAAAAGAAATTAAGACTGAAGAAAATAAGACAGAGGGTTTAATAAAAAATAAAAAGGTCTTTAGGTAGAAAATAGTTGTCTGCCAAAACTAGAGGAAATTTTCCATCTTAGGCTAGACCTTCATTTGATTTTTTTTTTAAACAACCCCAATAAATTTAACTTAAAAGTAAAAAAAGTCCTAACCGGTTTGGCTCAGTGGTAGAGCATCGGCCTGCGGACTCAGGGGTCCCAGGTTCGATTCCGGTCAAGGTCATGTACCTTGGTTGCAGGCACATACCCAGTGGGGAGTGTGCAGGAGGCAGCTGGTCAATGTTTCTCTCTCATCGATGTTTCTAACTCTCTATCCCTCTCCCTTCCTCTCTGTAAAGAATCAATAAAATATATTTTAAAAAAATAAAAAAGCAAAACACCCACATGCAAAAACAATGAGATGGAAGTTTAGGAAGACTTTTATGTACCCTTTATTCTCTATCAAATGCAATGCTCCCAATAATTTTCAGATACTAATCATAGTGCTTTCATCCCTCTACCTGAAGATCAGAGTCTTTGTCCCCAAGGTCCTGCGTCCCAAAGCTCTTACTTGGATATTGTGTGCAGATAACAGAGACTATTGTTGAAACAGAATGGGGTGTTTCTGACCCTTTTTATTGCTCTCCTTTGGTGGGGGAGGGGAGGGATAAAGTGCGTGATGAAATTCAGTTACAAAGAGTCACTCACTCTCCAGGTCTCTTTTCAGATCACCAGAGAAACTTCCCTACTTCTCTTGCCCAAAGTCCTTGAAACAAACTGCTGCGAAAGTTGTGTGTTTTGTTCTTCACACGGAAAAGGAAGAGCAGAGGAAGCACTTAGGTGAGAGTGACAAATTAACATATCCAGTCCTTCCCGTCAGAGGGCATGAATGCAGTAGATGCCCACAGTGTCCCGTCATTTTCTTGTTCCACTGTGTGTTCTCCTGTGTGGTTGTGGAGGTCCTCACTTGTTAGTGAAGTGCTCTCCAAGGTTATTACACATGGTTGCTGAGGAATATTCTGCAGGAGTGAACATTCATTTTATTCTTAAATTTGTATGTATTTATGTTTGGATATGATGTTCATGTTCAGTAAGATATCACTAGATGGCCCTAGCTGATTTGGCTCAGCAGCGGATAGAGCGTCGGCCTGCGGACTCAAGGGTCCCAGGTTCGATTCGGGTCAAGGGCATGTACCTGGGTTGCGGGCGCATCCCCAGTAGGGGGCGTGCAAGAGGCAGCTGAATCGATGTTTCTCTCTCATCGATGTTTCTAACTCGCTATTCCTCTCCCTCTCCCTTCCTCTCTGTAAAAAAATCAATAAAATATATTTTAAAAAAAAAGATATCACTAGATGGCTTAAAGGTTGAAATTGGGGATGGTGTTATTTTTCTAACGTGTTTAATATTAAATTTTAAAAAATTAAATTTAAAAGAATTTTTATTCAAAATTGATTCCACTAATAATTATGTCTTAATTTTAAGAAATAGTTTTGAATATTTTAAGAGAAAAAATATTTGAAAATATATGAGGAATAATTTTTCAATTTTTAAACATTTTTAACTCACATTTTTTATAGAAATATATCCATATTTGAACACTTTGAAAACAATGACATTTACTTCTTAATTCTTTAAATCATTCGGGATGAGTATGTCAAAACAGTGATAAAAATAGATAGGATAAAAATAAGAAAAAATAGTGTTGCTTTATAAGTACTTCCCTCAGGAAAGATGAAAATTGGGGGGAAAAGAATAGAAAATTTGCAAAAGGCCGTCTATTTACATTTTTAAAAGCTAGAAACAAAGCAAAAGTTTCTTTTGAGCAGGACCCACATAAAAATCATAAATAGGACATTATAAATTTTTATTTAATGATTAATTATTGATCAAAACAAAATAAGCAAGAAAATTATTCTCATCAAACCTACAACTTGAATAGATGATGGGAATTCCTGAAACTTCATTTTCTTTACTAAAGACTTAACTACTAGTTAAAATTATGAGAATGTGTATTAGCCTCCTTTTGTACTTATGCCCTGGTTTCTCAAATGTTAGGGATAGACCTTTCTTCCTCTTCTGTTCTCTGTAAGCTCACCCTTCTCAGGCTTTGGTCTCCAGAGCCCCATGAAGCTACATGGACCAGGTTACTAATGCACCTTCCTAATTCCATGGTCCATTCTCAGTCCTCGTTTTACCTGACTTAGCTGCAGTCCAAGATATAGTTGATGAATCACTCCTTCCCTTTAATATACATTTTTATTTCTCCTAGGACAGCATACTTTTTATTTTATCTTATCGTTACTCCTTCTCAGTCTCTTTTGCTAGTTTCCCTTTTCTCTCTGTCTTCTCAATGTTGGAGCTCCCCAGGGCTCAGTCCAAAACCATCGCCTCTTATATCTGTACTCATTCCTTGGGTGATTTCATCTATTCTCATACTTTTAAACAAATTTCTATTTCCTCCCCAGCTGTTCTCCTGAACTTTATATTCAGATATTCAATTCCTTAATTGACATCTCTCTGGGTCATAGAAGACATTATAACTTTGGCTTCTTTCTCTTGGCCCACTTGTTCTGGGGGAAACCAGATGCCGTGCTAGGGACACTTGGCAACCCTATGGAAAGGCCCCATGGCAAAGACCTGAGTCAGCCTCTTGTCAGCAACTTGGAAATGAACCCCCTGGCTCCAGTAGAGCCTGGTGATGCCCACAGCCCCAGCTGACTTCTCTACTGTAACTTCAGGAAGGAGAGACCCTTGGATTTAGTAGGTTATACAATGTGAAAAGAACATGGTCCCTTTCAAATGGTTAACAATCAAATTTTAAAAATACAAATAGTTCTGGGTTGAAGCAAAAGCGAGGCTCTTGCTGTTGACATTTCTTCTCCTTGCATTTACTTTGCAAGCCTCAGCAATTGGCTTCACATCCCACCAATTTCTCCCTTCCCTTTGAACTTATGTACTTCCCTCCCTCCATCCCTCCATCCCTCCCTCCCTTCCTTTCTCCCTTCAGTCCTCCCCCACCCCTTCCTGTCTCTGCAGGCTTCCTTTAGATTCTAGCACAGCTTCCTCCACTCTCTCAGTGGTACTTGGTAAAAGAGAAGCATATAATTTCAGTTTGCACATCTTTACTTCTTCAGCCTACTGCAAATTGACTTTTGACTTCATTAATCTACTGAAATGGTTCATGCTAAGGAGACTTCATAAAAACCACATAAAATTAGTATTTAGGGTTGTTGTTGTTTTTTTACTTTCTACATAAATATCTTTATACTAAAATTAAATCACCCATATAGTGCATGATGATTTGCTGAGTAGCTCACTTTGTATTAGCCAAAAGGAAATTTGAACCTGTCAGTCAAATTACATTGTGTAAGAAATAATATGTTTTTAAAAATCAACATGCAAAATGTAAATCTTTGGTCATCTTTACTCTCACTTTTGGAATGGTAAATAAAAGTTTTACATCTAGAACCTAAATTAGTAGGTTGTTCCATATTTCATTGATAAAATCATTCAGCCCCAAACATGTTACTTTTTTAGATAAATTGTTAAATTTTACTTCAGAACAGGGTGTAGATGTACTTCCAAAATTTATATTCTATAAAATATATGATTACTTGCTTATGTGGGGGAGAAACAAACTTCCCTTTAAACTCACGGTTCTTTTCTGGTCTAATAAGCAAATAACATGACACAGATTAGCAATAGAAATTAACCAAATTTAAGGCATACATATGTATGGGAATCTCACATACATGAGAGAATCAGAGACTCACATGCAGGAGAGGTTCAAAGACAGGAAGAAAACATGGGTATACAAACATTCTGAACTAGGAATGATATTAGGTGCCCTGGGGCCTTCAAGGATCCATGCAAAGTGATATGAGCAGATATACTAGTAGCTTTGTAGATAGGTGCTATTCCTTAGATGTACACTAGATGGCAACAGAGAAAGAGAAGAGTATTTGGGCAGGAAGAAAAGGGAGAGGAGTCAAAGGTTCTTTCTGAGCCTTTTTTCTTGATAAATAGCTTAAAATCAATATTCCAAAAATTGGCATCAGGGTGGCAGAATTTTGATCTCTTCATAAGGAATTGCGAATTGTCTGTGATACCAGTATTCTTTAGATTGGTAAATTTATTAACCAATTTCTAGAAATATACTTTCTCATAGTACAATTTTTTTAATGTTCCACAGAACACAATTGCTAATAGTCACAAATGTCAAAGCATAAGTAAACCTATGTTCAGTAACCCTAATCCTCACCCAAACTCTCATTATATTAACACACAATAAACTTTTAAAAAACCCACAGTTTTCCACACCAAGCCATTCCTCTGCTGGTCCTCTGTGGACTAACACTCTTTCTGCCTCATCTTTTCCTCAGGGTTTGTGTAGGCGCCTCCCGGCCCTGTGGAGTCACCTCCTGAGTGTCTGCTGAAGTAAATTGAACCATCTCAGCAACATGGTGCCACCTGAAGCAGGCAAAAGTGTCTCTGGCTCGCTTCCTGGCAAGGCTAAGCTATTGGAGGCATTCACTGGACACCAACACCACAGACTCAAGACACAAGCACCACGTGGGTCAGAGAGGAAACTCCGGCGCTCCTGCAAAGAGTATCTGACACCTTAGGAGACCGAATCACGTGCTGAACCAATGTAGCTATCTGAATATCATTACTTTTCTTTTCATTGCTCATAAATTACTCTTTAAAAGCTGTGTTCTAGCCCTAGCCGGTTTGGCTCAGTGGATAGAGCCCACAGACTGAAGGGTTCTGGGTTCAGTTCTGGTCAAGGGCACATATCTCAGTTGCAGGCTCGATCTCCAGCTCCGGTCCGGGTATATGCAGTAGGCAACCCATCGATGCAAAGTTTCTTTCTCTCCCTCCCTTCCACTCTCTCTAAAAATCTATGATATATCTTCTGGTGAGGAATAACAACAACAACAACAGCAACTATTCTGAACTGTATCTAAGAATCAGTAATCTTGGTCTTTTAGTTTCCAGAATTCACCAGCTGAAGGTTCCTCCTTTGAAAGTGTAACATTTGTAATAGTGTGAGTTTCTCAAATTACCTACAGGGACACAATTTCATTTACATAATATTTATGATTTCTAGAACGCCATGAATCCAGACCCTGAGCTCATTTTAAATGCTAAGAACACCATTACTATTTCATTCAATCATTAATACATTTAAAACTAACAAAATGAATTTTTCTACCTCCTCACATTACATTTCTTCATGGTTTTTCTAAGCTTAAACTATATAATTTTTTCCCTTTAATCTTCACCGATTTTAGAAAGAGGGAGGGAGGAGAGAGAGAAACATTGATGTGACAGAGAAACATTGGTTGGTTGTCTCCCCATAAGCACCCTGACTGGGGATCGAAATTGCAACCTTTTTTGGGTACAGGACAGTGCTCTAACCCAGAGGTCACCAACCGGTGGTCCGTGAGGCCCAAAAGGTTGGCAACCACTGCTCTAACCAACCAGGCCACATGGCCAGGTTCTATACATCCTATCTAATAAAAGACAAAAAGGGTAATTAGCCGTACCTTCGCTACGCTCCCCAATGGCTAATCAGGGCGATATGCAAATTAACCGCCAACAAAGATGGCTAATTTGCATATGTAGGCACCAAGCAATGGAACGAAGCCCACTGGCCCTGGGCAGGTGCAGTGAGTGAAGGCCGGTGTGGCAAGCGAAGAGCGAAGCCCGCAAAGAGCTAAGCCCCTCGCCCACCGTGCCGGCCCCGCCCCCCCCCGGGCCTGCTTGGCCAGCGCAGAGCTAAGCGCTGAGCCCGCCGTGCCAGCTCCGCCCCTGGGGACCGCACAGCGGGCGCAGAGCTATGCGCGGAACTCGCGCGCAGGCCCCGCCCCTCGTGCCCATGCAGCCGGTGCAGAGCTAAGCGCTGAGCCCGCTGCACCGGCTCTGCCCCCAGCCCCCAGCGCCAGCGCAGATCGGAGCCCACCGTGCCGGCCCCTCCCAGGCGAAGAGCGAAGGCCTGGGTTCCGGGCACCGGAGGAAAACTGGTGCCAGCAGCCAGTGGAAGGGCCCCCGGGGCCCCAGACTGCGAGAAGGCACAGGCCGGGCTGAGGGACCCACCCGAGTGCACAAATTTTTGTGCACCGGGCCTCTAGTCTATCTAATAAAGAGGTAATATGCTAATTGGTTGGGACGCCATCACAGTAACGACCAATCAGCAGGCTGTGTGTGCAATGGGTGTGCTGGGACTTGCAGTGTTGGGGACGCGATGACGGCTGCCGCTTGCCCAGGGCTGGCCCAGGCAAGTGGGGACGGGGCAGGGGAGGTGGGGCCCGTCGGAGGGCGGCCTGTACTCCCCACATGGCGGCGGCGGCTGTGAGCGCTTCTGATGGCCGCTGCCGCTTGCCCAGGGCCAGTCCAGGGCTCCAGCGAGTTGCCGATGGCCACTGCCACTTTGAGGGCCCGAGCCTCAGGCAAGCCACAGTGGCTGCGATGGCCGAGGCTCAGGAAGCCTCTCGGCCGGCAGTGGCAGCAGCAGAGGCATGATGGTGTCGCCTTCCCCTGATCGCAGCCGAGGCTCAGGAAGCCTCTCGGCCGGCAGTGGCAGCAGCAGAGGCATGATGGTGTCGCCTTCCCCTGATCGCAGAGTCGCCTCCCACAGAGGGAGGCCAGAGGCGGCAGCAGTGAGGAGGTGATGGGAGCAGTGCCTTCCCCTGATCGGCCAGTTGCCTCCCACAGAGGGAGGCCAGACTGTGGCTTAGGCCCGCTCCCCACAGTGACATCCCCTGAGGGCTCCGGGACTGTGAGAAGGGGCAGGCTGGGCTGAGGGACCCCCCCTCCAGTGCACGAGTTTCATGCACTGGGCCTCTAGTCTATATCCTATCTAATAATAGACAAACATGGTAATTGATCGTACCATCACTACGCCTCCCATTGGCTAATCAGCGCGATATGCAAATTAACCACCAACAAAGATGGTGGCTAATATGCATACTGCAGGCAGGGTGGGACAGCGCCATTCCCCCTGCCCCGCCACTATCTGGGCCTATCTGCGACCCGGGGTGGCGGGCGTCCCATGTGTGCCCCAACTAGGGGCGGCCGGGCGGTGCAGCAGCGATTGGCTGGCCCGCCTGGCCGCCATCAGGGTGTCCCCTGTGCGACCCGGCCCAGGGCGGCCGGGCGGGGCAGCGAAGGCTTGAAGGCGGCTCCGGCTGGAGCGTCGGGTGCTGGAGGAATACCAGTGCCGGGAGCCAGAGGAAGGTAAAGCCTATTGCACGAATCTTTTCGTGCAACAGGCCTCTAGTCCTATCTAATAATAGACAAACATTGTAATTAACCGTAACTTCGCTACGCTCCCCATTGGCTAATCAGGGCGATATGCAAATTAACTGCCAACTAAGATGGCGGTTAACCACCAACAAAGATGGTGGCTAATTTGCATACTGCAGGCAGGATGGGACAGTGCCATCCTGCCTGCCCTGCCACCATCCGGGCCTGCTATCTGTGACCCGGGTGGCAGGCGACCCGTGTGTGACCCGACCCAGGGCTGGTGGGCATGACCGCAGCGATCCGCCAGCACTCACGCCCCCAACCGGCTCTCCCACCAGGAGATCGGGGCTGGTGGGGCGACCACAGCGGTCCGCCAGCAGTTACGCCCCCAACCGGCCCTCCCGTGGGAGATCTGGCATTGGCAGGCACCACCGCAGCGGTCCGCCAGCAGTTACGCCCCCAACCGGCTCTCCCGCCGGGAGATCGGGGCTGGTGAGGCGAACGCAGCTGTCCGCCAGCACTCATGCCCACAACTGGCTCACGCCAGTGGTCGCCATCGGAAAGCTGGGCTGCAGGTAAAGCGACACCCCCTGGCCGGCTGCCTGCGGCCCGTGATCCCCATGGCGATAGGAGGGAGAGAGAGCCAGGGCGCAGGCCAGCCGGAAAACCCGGGCCGCCTTTGCCGTGCGCGAACTATGCAGCTGGGATAGGGGCGTGGGGACGCTGTGAGCAGGACGGGAACTTCCTGGGGTTTGCATCAGGCAGCCGAGAGCAAGGTGGAACTATGCAGCCAGGAGAGGGGCACCTGGCCGCTGGGAATAGGGTGGGAACTTCCCGGGGTGGGTGTCAGTCAGCCTGGTGTGGGGCCGGAACTTCTGCTGCGTTGCCATGGCAATGCGGCAGAAGTTCCCGCCCTGTAGCTGTTTGCTCATTCACTTACTCGCTCATTCATTCACTCATTCACACACTCATTATTCACTCACTCACTCACTCAGCAAACCCTCTCAGGTCCCTGGCACCAGGCCAGACACTGAAGTTGAAGCAGGATAAGACAGAGCTATGTCCTCAAGATGTTAGTAATTCAGTAGGCGAAGCAGGCACATGAACGAGGCAGTTGTACACGCAGATGCACTGTACTGGGTTCGGTGAGGGCTGTAACTAAGGCCGACTTTGTTCTCTTGATAAAATGGGGCCTCCGGAGCCAGGCTGCCCCAAGCCTGTAAGCCTGTGCCTAGGCCAGGAGTGGCCGGGGTCCCGGAACATGACAGAGGGTGCAGGTTGGGCTGTGGGGTCTGGCCCCACCCCTAACCCCTACCCCCGAGTGCACAAATTTTTTGTGCACGGGCTATTAGTCTACACTAATAAAAAGAGACCATGCCAAATTAACCCGTCCCCTCCTGCCGATGCCCCACCAAGCCACGCCCCCCCAGGCAGTCAGGAGTGAGTATGCAAATTAACCCTGACCAAAGAATGGGGGTAACCTTGCATACACCAGGCCGCTGGGGGTTGGGGGCAAGGAAGGAGCGCACAGGCGCTGGGGAGACGGGGTCAGGGTGGGAGCTTCCCCCACGTCGCCATGGTGATGCTGGGGAAGTTCCCGCCCTGCGGCCGCTTGCGCTGCCACCGGGGAGCCAGGGAAGCTCCTGCCCGGCTGGCACGTCTGCGCAGGCTCCAGAGAGCCAGGGTTGGGGTGGTATGTGCTGGAGCCGTGGGCAGTGCCTGGAGCTGCCCCCACCCCACTGTAGTGTGGGCACTGGCGGAGGTTCTCACTTGTGGCCGCTTGCGTGCACACCGGCACCAAAAGGCCTGTGTCCCCAGGACAGGCATCCTCAGGATCCAGGCCACCCTGAGCCTGTAGGCCCGCGCCTAGGCCCAGAGCGGCCAGGGTCCCGGAACATGACAGAGGGTGCATGTTGGGCTGAGGGGACTCCACCCCCCCGGTGCACAGATTTCGTGCACCGGGCCCCTAGTCCTATCTAATAAAAGAGTAGTATAGGAATTAACCATGACTTCGTCACAAAGATGGCAGCACCCAGTCCCCTCAGCCCTGCCGCTGAAGTGTCAAGCCCTGTTACCACTCCGGTAGGCTGATTGCGGCAGTGTCCAGGCCTGTGGACCCGGCTGGGGGCCGCGGGGGCTAGCAGGAAGGCATGACCCGGATGGGGGCCGCAGGGCTGAGCAGCGAGGCACAACCTGCCCACTCTGGCGGGCCGATGCAGCCTCGCCGCTCTGCTGCCACCACTGCTGCCGCTGCAGTGTCCGGGCCTGTCAGCCCCTCCATGAGGCTGAATGCTGCGTCCAGGGGGCACACGCAAGTGGGTGGGGACTTGACTCTGGGTCTTCTGGCGCAGGAGGGCTTGATGCTATGTTCCCATTTGTGCTGGCCAGCAGGTGGACATCCCCTGAGGGGTCCCAGACTGCGAGAGGGCACAGGCCAGGCTGAGGGACCCCCCTCAAGTGCACAAATTTTTGTGCACTGGGCCATTAGTGTATATATAAAAAGAAGTAATATGCAAATTAAGCTGGGATGCTGGGATGCTGTACTGGTCGCAACCAGCTCAGGAGGAGGGGCCGCGCGAGGCCTGGAGCCTGAGAGAACAACATGCAGGGAGGCATGCCCAGGCTGCCGCCGTCACTGGCCAGCCCCAGCAGGCCCTGCAGCGGGAGCGGAGAGGCAGGGTGGTGTGCTCAGGCCACGCTGCCAGGAGACAGTACCCCAGGAGGCCCAGGAGTGGTAGTGGAGAGGTGGGGGGCAGCCCAGGCAGCTGCCGCTGGGAGACGGCACCCCAGCAGGCCCTGGAGCAAGAGCAGAGAGGCAAGGGGGCATGCCCAGGTGGCCGCTGTCGGGAAACAGAGCGCCAGCAGGCCCTGGAGTGGAGAGGCAGCGGGGGCGTGCCCAGGCCACCACCACTGGGAGACAGCGCCCCAGCAGCGCGTGAGCTGCAGAGGAAACACCTTTTCTGACTGCTTATTGGCTAAGCTCCCCGTACGCCACTCACTGTATTCTTGGTAACTTGGGTAATAAGAATCCAAGAAAGTGATCTAGGGTTTTTCCACCTCACTCGTGGAGGAAAAAACAAAGGTCTGCTGCTGGAGGGGCTAAGAAATGTCATATCCTGCCCTACCTGGTTTGGCTCAGTGGATAGAGCCTCGGCCTGCAGACCATAGGTTCCGGATTCAATTCTGATCAAGGGCATGTACCTAGGTTGCAGGCCCCTAACTGGCTGGGGCCCAGGTCAGGGCTCATGCAGGAGGCAACCAATCAAAGTGTCCCTCTCACATTGATGATTCTCTCTGTCTTTCCCTCTCTCTTCCACATTCTCTAAAAATCAATGGAAAAATATCCTCAGGTGAGGATTAAAAAAAGAAAGAAGAAAGAAAGAAACGTTAAATCCTATGAAAGAGACATTTTGAAAATGCCTAAAGAAGGTTGTCATTTTTCGTGGTGAAGGGACTGGAATCCGTGTTGATGAAAACACCTTGGCGGCTGGCAGTGGCAGCAGCAGTGAGGTAATGGGGGTGGCGTTTTCCCCTGATCAGCCCACAGAGGGAGGCCAGACTGCAGTTTAGGCCCGCTCCCTTGTGAGAGGGGACAGGCTGGGCTGAGGGACGCCCCCCCCCCAGTGCATGAATTTTGTGCACCGGGCCTCTAGTCCTATCTAATAAGTAATATGTAAATTAACCATCACTCTCACAAAGATGGCGGTGCCCAGTCCCCTCAGCCCCGCCATTGGAGTGTTTGGGCCTGTCGGCCCGGCCAGGGGTCGCGGGGACCAAGTGGAGAGGTGGGATCTGCCCACTCCAGTAGCGGATCAAGCCTCGCTACTCTGCTGTCTCTGGAGTGTCTGCGGCCAGCAGGGCCTGCTTGGCCGTCGCCACGGCGACCCAGGAGCAGCCAAGCGCAGCCCAGGAGCAGGCAAGCACGGTCCGCAGGCAGCACCCAGTAGGGCCTGCTTGGCCGTCGCCATGGTGTGGAGCAGGCAGGCCCTGCAGAGAGCAGAGAACCACAGGGAGTGGGCCCAAGCTGTCAGTAGGACATCTCCTGAGGGCTCCCGGATTGGAGAAGGTGCAGGTCGGGCTGAGGGACCCCCACACAGATTTCGTGCACCGGGCCTCTAGTCCTATCTAATAAAAGAGAAACATGGTAATTAGCGTATGACTGCTACCCTTCCCATTGGCTAATCAGGGCGATATGCAAATTAACCACCAGCCAAGATGGCGGTTAACCGCCAACAAAGATGGCGGCTAATTTGCATATGTAGGCACAATGCTGGGAGGCGAAAGGGAAAGGACGGAAGAAGCCCCCTGCCACTGACGGTGATCGGAAACCCAGGGGGGAGCTAAGAAGCCGGGGGCAGGGGAAAG
>NW_005871053.1:1642607-1645334 GCF_000147115.1 Myotis lucifugus | reverse complement strand
ACCTGGGGGCCGCCTTTGCCCTGCCCCCCAGCTGTGATCAGAGAACCAGGCGCCTTTGCCGCCCCCGGCCAGTGATAGCGGGAAGCAGGGGTGGAGCCAGCAATGGGAGCTGGGCAGGGATGGAGCCGGCAGTCCGGGGAGCTAGGGATCTCTTGTCCAGACCTAAAGCCTTGGCCAAAGACGTTAGGCCTGGGCAGGGGTGGAGCCTGCAATCGTGGGGAGCTGGGGGTCCCCTACACAGACCTAACGCCTTGGCCAGAGGCGTTAGGCCTGGGCAGGGGCGGAACCAGCCATCGCAGGGAGCAGGGGCGGAATCAGCGATCCTGGGCAGCTGGGGGTCCCCTGCCCAGGCCTAAGGCCTCGGTCAGAGGCATTAGGTCTAGGCAGGGGCAGAGCGGGAGATCACGGGGAGCTGGGGGTCCCCTGCCCAGGCCTAATGCCTTGGCCAGAGGCGTTAGGCCTGGGCAGGGGCGGAGCCTGCAACCGCGGGGAGCAGGGGTGGAACCAGCCATCACGGGGAGCAGGGGTGGAGTCAGCGATCCTGGGCAGCTGGGGGTCCCCTGCCCAGGCCTAAGGCCTCGGCCAGAGGCGTTAGGGATGGGCAGGGGCGGAGTCAGCAATTGTGAGCAGCTGGGGGTCCCCTACCCAGGCCTAACGCCTTGGCCAGAGGCATTAGGTCTAGGCAGGGGCAGAGCGGGAGATCGCGGGGAGCTGGGGGTCTCCTGCCCAGGACTAATGCCTCCACCAGAGGCCTTAGGTCTTGGCAGGGGCGGTGCCAGAGATCGTGGGTAGCAGGGGCGGAGCCGGGAATGGTGGGAGCTGGGGGTCCCCTGCCCAGGCCTGACACCTCTGCCGGAGGCCTCAGGCCTGGGCGGGGGGCGGAGCCAGCAATTGGAGGGGGCTGGGGGTCCCCTGCCCAGGCCTGATGCCTGGGCCAGAGGCATCAGGCCTGGGTGGGGGGCAGAGCCGGTGATTGGGGAGATATGAGGGTCCCCTTGCCCAGGCCTGAAGCCTGGGTCAGAGGCGTCAGGCTTGGGCGGGAGGTGGAGCAAGTGTTCAGAGGGAGATGGGGTTCCCCTGCCCAGGCATGATTCCTGGGCCAGAGGCATCAGGCCTGGGCGGGGGTCAGAGCCAGTGATCGGGGGGAGATGGGGGTCCTCTGTCCAAGCCTGACACCTCTGGCGGAGGCGTCATGCCTGGGCAAGGGGCCGATCAGGCGATCGGAGGGTGATGGGGGTCGACGCCTCTGGCCGAGGCATCAGGCCTGGGCGAGGGCAGAGCCGGTGATCGGGGGGGGCGAGGGGGGTCCCCTGCCCAGGCCTGAATCCTGGGCCAGAGGCATCAGGCCTGGGCCAGGGTGTAGCCAGCAATCGGAGGGGTCTGGGGGTCCCCTGCCCAGGTCTGATGCCTCTGGCAGAGGCGTCAGGCCTGGGCAAGGGGCCGATCCTGCGATTGGAGGGTGATGGGGGTCAACGCCTGAGGGCTCCCAGTATGTGAGAGGGGGCAGGCTGGGCTGAGGGACACTCCCCCACCCCCCCACCCAGTGCACGAATTTCGTGTACTGGGCCCCTAGTCTATTATATAAAAAGCCTGTGGTCATGACGCCATCACACTGTAATGACTGATCAGCAGGAGGCTGCGTGCGCCGTGTGGGTGGGGTTGCGTGTGTGGTGAGGCACATGCAGGTTGGCGGAGACTTGACTCTGAAGGACTTGACTGGAGGCGTGGGTGGGTTTCTGGATCCCTCCAGGGCGGCAGCCGAGTTTCTGGGTCCTGCCTCCTGTGGCGGCGGCAGTGTCCGCGGGACTCTTTCTGGGTCCCCCTGAGCCGCAGGTCTCTGGGTCCTGGGTCTCGCGCAATTTCACATGCTGGGCCCCTAGTGTTTTTATGTAGCTAAAACAAAGTGTCCTTTTTTTAAGAGTGCATTCATTAAAACAGAGGGCGGTGAAACAAAAAGGGCTTGGTGTAGAAGAAGCAACGGGAGAGCCTGGGATGGGACTGCTTTGGCTTACTGAGAAATAGAAGTCGCAGTGATGAAACTTAGCTGAGATAGGGCTGCCTTCAGACCTTGGGTCCCCACCTGTCACCTCAGGTCCTCCCACTGCTCGCCTCATACCTCAGAACCCGGCAGCGCTGCTCCCAGGCCCCTACTCGCCTCAGATCTGCCAGCTGCCTGCCTCATATCCACAACACCCCCCCTGGCTCAGGTTGGGCCACCTGCCTCCTCGTGTCCATACCTTTGCTCCTCTCAGGTTAAACCCGCCTCTCCCCGAAATCCTCCCTGTGTCACACACATCATGGCTGGTCTTTCTGCTTCTGGGGCACATCACTTCCTGTTTGCAAGGTCACTTGCCTAACTTCCAGCCCCAGCACTAGCCTCAAATCTGGACACTGCCTTTCACTCCAACCTAGCCCCGCCTCCCCATTCAGGAAAGGGCCCTGCTGGTAGACTTTTATCTGTGACCTGCTCCTTACTTCATGACCTAATGCCACTTACTATATAACTAGTGACCCGGTCACGAAATAGTGCAAGACCCGGGACCCCGAACCCCGGGGCTCCTCAATGGATTGCCCCAAAGAGGTAGGCCAGAGCCGTGGGCTCCTCCATGCTGCGTGGAGCCGCAGGCCCCCCAGGCCTCTTCCTCTGCTTCCTCTCTTCTTCTCACATTCTCTACTTCTCGTCATCTTCACTATGATATGGCTCTCTTCCCTGTAGACCGGCTAACA
>NW_005871053.1:1626047-1641976 GCF_000147115.1 Myotis lucifugus | reverse complement strand
ATCCCACCCCCCTCATGTCAGCCAGCACCTGTGCCGCCTCCATTTCCTCCCGGAGCCTCAGGCACTGCTCCGGTGGAGGCAGGGCCAGTCGCATGAGCACTGGTGGTGGCGGAGGTGGTGGCGGCAGCGGCCTGTAGTCTTGAAAGGGCTCCAACTGCTCAGGCGGCAGGCCTTGGCAGGAGTCCCCTCATCCGGGCAGTCCATGGTGACTGCGCTCAGAGCACCGCGCTTGCCCCTTCCCTCTCAGCCAAGCCAGGCCGCTGCAGCCTGTCACACCTGAAGAGGAGCTGCTGTGCTGAACGCGACCAGCTCCACTCACAGCTCTGCTCTGTGTTCCCTCCCACGGAGCCTGTCCTATTCCCTCCCCGCCAAGTGCGCAGGTCCCGCCCCTCCCTGACTTCAAGGGCCTATTCTGCCTCGTCATTGGCTGCCAGCTGCAGGGGCGGCACTTGCGTTCTCAAGACCACTGCCCCCCCACACTCCCAGGCCTCGCCACGCAGAGTGGCCGCTGGGCCTCGCGTACCCGCTGCCCATGCAGCCTCCTTGTGACGGCATGAGGGCATCACGGCGTGAGGGCGTGACGACCACCTAGTCCAGTGGTCAGCAAACTGCGGCCCCTTGAGTGTGGCTCTTCCACAAAATACCACGTGTGGGCGTGCACGTACAGTGTGATTGAAACTTCGTGGCCACACTCAAGGGGCCAAAGAGCCGCATGTGGCTCGCGAGCCGCAGTTTGCCGACCACTGACCTAGGCTATTAGTATAGACTAGAGGCCCGATGCATGAAATTTGTGCAAGGGTAGGTCTTCCTCCCCCCGGCTGCCAGCTTTGCGGCCCTGGCTTCGCAGCCCCAGCCCTGCCCCCCCCCCCACACCCGCCTTGGCCTCGTGCTACCCGCGTCCACTACCACATATCCCTGGTTCCGCAGAGCCCCCCAATCGATTGCCCTGCAGAGGGTGGCCTGGGCCTTCCCCTGGGGCAGTCATGGGACGATAGTGGGGCCCCCCAACCAATCGCATCACACCCGCCTTGGCTGGCCTGGCACCAGTGTGTGTCATAGTGTCTGTCCAAATGGTTGTTCTGCTGTTCGGCCGTTCGGTTGATTTGCATATTGTGCTTTTATTATTATAAACTAGAGGCCTGTTGCACGAAGAGATTCGTGCAATAGGCCTTCCCTTCCCCTGGCCGCCGGCACCAGTTTTCCTTCGGCACCTGGGACCCAGGCCTTTGCTCCGGGCAGAGCCTTCAGTCTTCACTCCGCTGCTTCGAGCCTGCGTATGCAAATTAACCACCATCTTTGTTGGGTTAATTTGCATACTCTTCTGGTTGGCTGGTAAGTGTAGCAGAGGGATGGTCAATTTACATATTTGTCTATTATTAGGTAAGATGCACATTTCTTCGCCCTAACCAGTTTGGCTCAGTGGATAGAGCGTCGGCCTGCAGACTCAAGGGTCCCAGGTTCGATTCTGGTCAGGGGCATGTACCTTGGTTGCGGGCACATCCCCAGTAAGGAGTGTGCAGGAGGCAGCTGATCGATGTTTCTCTCTCGTCGATGTTTCTAGCTCTCTATCCCTCTCCCTTCCTCTCTGTGAAAAATCAATAAAATATATTAAAAAAAAAAAGATGCACATTTCTTCTAATGATCTGAGGAGACAGAAAATTTACCTATAGATTTATGTCTATAACTGCACCTCTTCTGTTCCATTAATGTATCTCTTTGAAAGTAGTGAACTCCCAAATCCTGTCCAGAAGAGGTGATCACAAAAAGTGGTCCCACTGGAACACAGAGCACTCTCCCCAGGAAAACAGCCCTGAGGGAGTGCGGACTTGAAAATAGCCTGGAGAAAGTGCTCACAGAACTCCAGCTGGCTGAAGTGGGCCCTTAGGCCAGGCAGGCACCCACTCCACCTCTCACGCACTGCCTACACCAGGATGGAGAAATGCAGCCAGGTCTCGCCTCCCTGTTTCTGCGGGTGGCGGCTGCCCATGAGCTGCTGGGCTAGAATCAGAATAAACAATTCGTCTCAAGGTCTCTCCTGGCCCTTCTGGCCCTGGGCCTCTTTCCTCGTACTCTCTTGCTCATCAAATCTGGACTAAAGCAGGGATGGAAAATTCAGCTCCAGATCTTTCTCCTTTTGTCAGGCAACTGCTTTAACTGCACAAGGTGGCTACAGCTAGGATGCAGAATTCTGCTCAAGGTCTTTTCTGGCCAGTTGCCCCAAGAACCACTGTGCTCTTCACGCCCTGCCTGAAGCAGGGAGGGAGAATTTGCCCACAGGTCTTTCCTTGCCCGTTTACCCACGACCCCATCCAAAGCTGTGTGGAGCCCTGGCCAGTTTGGCTCAGTGGATAGAGTGTCGGCCTGCGAACTGAAGGGTCCTGGGTTCGATTCTGGTCAAGGGCACATGCCCAGGTTGTGGTCTCGATCCTCAGTAGGGGGTGTGCAGGAGGCAGCCGATCAATGATTCTCTCTCATCATTGATGTTTCTATCTCTCTCTCCCTCTTCCTTCCTCTCTGAAATCAATAAACATTTTTTTAAAAAGCTGTGTTGTACCCACATAGCTCAGTGGTTAGACCATCGGCCTGAAGGGTCACAGGTTCGATTCCTAATCAGGGGCACGGGCCTGGGTTGCAGGTTTGATCCCTGAACCCGGTCTTGGCACATGCGGGAGGCAACCAATCTATGTTTCTCTCACATGGATATTTCCCTCTCTCTCTCACTCCTCCCCCTCCCTCCCCCAAGAGAGAAATTGAGAAAGTATCCTCAGGTGAGGATTAACAGCGTCAACAAAAATCTGTGAGGAGAGGAGATAAATAATTTGTCTCCAGTTCCCTCCTTGCCCCTTAGCCCAGCACCTGCTCTGCCCCTCACATACTGGCTCAAGTCAGAATGGAAATTTGCCCCAGATCTGTGTTCTCCAGACACCTCTCTTCTCCTCTGGTTGGAATCAGGATAGAAAATCTGCCTCCAGCTCTCTCCTCCTCGCTTACTCCAGGGCCCCTGTGCAGCTCACATAGCAGACAACAGATACGTGGATGCTAAGAAAAAAGATACCTACTATGAAGGGCTCCTGGTGGATGATTGGGCTCAGATTTTTAAAAAAACAGAGCCTCATGTTCATTTCTACACGGGGACTTCTCATACAAACCTCAGTTCAGGGAGTGACCTGCAAACTTCCACATTGAACTGACTGATAAAGACCTCTAGACCAAGCAAAGAAGTAATGGCAGGACTGGACTGGAGCACGTGGATTAGAGCATATATTTTCACTCAACGTTCTTCTAAGAGAGAATAGTACCTTCTCCCTTCCTCCTCTCACTCTCTCATTTTTATTTTTTGGATTCCTGGAAATTTTTTGTTCTTCAGTGTGTTCAAATCCATTATAACTTTGATATTTAAATTCCCCAAAGTGGGAGCCCCTCAGTGCCTCCATCAGTCTTTATGCACCTTGTTTTCTGGTATGTTAACTCCCCTTGTACCTTCTTTCACCCAAACCTTCATCAGTTCTTTCTCCAAAGAGACTAGTTGTTCCTTTTACTGGGAAATTACATTAGGAACCAAGAATTGTCTGATTCTCTGGTATGGGGGAGAAATCATTCTACTTATATGTATTCTTCATTTGTCATTTACTTGCCAGCCTTCTTTTCTGATGCTTTGTAGTATCCAAGGAAAAGTCACATGCCGGGCCTTTCTGAATGTCATGTTTTTAATAAGGCTGTTAAACTATTTGGGTATGCAGTTAGCCCAAGAGTATTGTGGGACAGGGCTGGGGCTAGTAAATACAGCTTTAAACAAATTGTATGTGCTTGTTGTTTATTTCACTGTATTTCTGTGGGTCGGGACCTGGGTGTCTGGTTCAGGGTTTCTTCAGAGGCTGCAGCCCAGCTTTGTGCCCGTCTGAGGGCACTTCTGAAGGCTCACTGTTCCCTTCAGAACTCACTGTGTGGTTGCTGGAAGCTTGGTCCCTCACCACGTGGGACGCGGACTTGACAGGCTGCTTGAACGTCCTCGTGACAAGACAGCTTGCCATCCCAGAGGCAGTGCCACAGGGAACCCAAGACAGAAGTCTCGGCTTTTTGTCACCTAACTGCAGAAGTGGCATCCATCACTTTGCCACATTCCATTCATTAGGCGTAAATCACTGGGCGGCCCACACGTAAGGGAGGGGTCACACAGGACATGGGCAGCAGGAGGTGGTCACCAGGGTCATCTCAGAGGCTGACTACCACACACGTTTTAAAAGAAGCTTGTTCATTTCCAAGAAAATAACTTTCTGGCATAGTAATTCAGATTGCATTGAATTTGTAGTCGAGATTTTTTAAATGTTCAGTTTGTATTTTTTGTTTTGTTTGTTTTTAATCCTCACCTGAAGATATGAGAGAGAGAGAGAAAGAGAGAAAGAGAGAAGAGAGAGAGAGAGAGAGAGAGAGAGAGAGAGAGAGAGAAACATCAATCGGTTGCCTCCCATACGTGCCCCAACTGGGATGGAACCCACAACCTTTTGGTGTATGGGATGATGCTCCAACCAACTGAGCCACCTAGCCAGGGCCAACTGGTTTTCATAATAATGATCTGTATCATTAATTTTAAGAATTTTTAATGAATTATATTTTTATGTACACAATCACATCATTGAGAAATGCTTTCTTTTCAAATCCTCATGCATTTTTTCTTACCTATGACACCATTAATAAGCATGCATTAACTAATTTACCATTAAAATGATGTTTGCAGCAGGAATTCACATACACTCTATCAAGTTACAAAAGTTCCCTTTTATTCCTACAGTTTGCTAAAAATTTTTACAATAAATGGAGTTTTCTTAATGTCAGTGCCTTTTCCGTGGCTATTGCCATGGATTTTCTCCTTCGTGCTGTTAAACCACCTTCTATCCCTGGAAACACCCCTCTGCGTCATGATGCATTATGTATATAATTTGGCCAATTTCTTGTTTAGAATTTTTTTATTGCTATCATCAGAGGGAAAGGGCTGCAGTTTTCCTTTATTTAAAAGCCTTTGTCAAGTTTTGATTTCAAGGTTATGCCAGACTCAAGTTGGTTGAAATAATATAATTAACAGTAGAAATCACTGAATAGAAAATTGATATGCCAGAGGTTAAAAAGAAGTTCTTATAATTATTATTTCTTCCTTTCTTCTTTTTCTGTTTCTATTTCCTGTTCTTTTTCTAGATTCTTGAGACGGAAACGTAGATCATTGCTGTTCAGTCTTCTCACCTAATGCATTTACCTAAGGCCATGGTCGGCAAACTGCGGCTCGCCAGCCACATGCGGCTCTTTGGCCCCTTGAGTGTGGCTCTTCCACAAAATACCACGTGTGGGTGCGCACATACAGTGCGATTGAAACTTCATGGCCCATGCACAGAAGTTGGTATTTTGTGGAAGAGCCGGTATTTTGTGGAAGAGCCACACTCAAGGGGCTAAAGAGCCGCATGTGGCTCACAAGCCGCGGTTTGCCGAGCCGCAGTTTGCCGACCACTGACCTAAGGAATAAATTTCCCTGTAAGCAATCATTTAGCTGCATCCCACGAGTTTTGATATGTCTTGTGTAATTCCTCTGAAGTAGTTACCCTGACAAAGCTTAATAGGATTATTAAAAAAAAAATTTAAGTTGTCATGCTAATTTGTCCATGGTCAGGGCTTATTGAAAGGGCACAGGAGCTACCCTGGGTTGGCCAAATCTGGGACAATTTAAACAAAAAAGAATAATTGTATTGGACTATAACCCTAGGATAAACATCCGTGAGTCCATATTGATAGAAAAATTTTTGAACAAATAAGTAAATGGGAGAGAAGGGACAGCCTGTTCCAACAAAACAATGCCAATTAAATGTAAAAGGGGGTGAGGAAGGGTGGAGAGGGTGAAGGGGTCAGATGCATGGTGATGGAAGGAGACAGGACTGTGGGAGTGAGCTCACAGTGCACTATTTAGGTGATGTGTTATAGAACTGTACCCTGACACTTGTCACTAAACAGTGTCATCCCAATAAGTTTAATTTAAAAATAACTGTTAAAAGAAGAGAGTCATAGAAAATCAACATGCCACAGTAATTATTCTTGCAGGAAAAGCTCCGTACGGATGCTAAACGTCAGGAGAAATGGGTATTTGCATCACCACCAGGGGAAAATAGTAATTACTAGTATAGTGGAGCACAAATGTAATTGAGGTCAACATCACCGTCAGGGAGATGGATTGGTCTTCGGTAGACCTAATGTTATGACCTGAGAAGGACAAACATCGAGTCTAGGTTCTTGGGAGGGGAAGCATAGCACCCAGCTAATCTTGAGAAAACATCACACAAACCCAGTTAAGAAACATTCTTCAAGATACCTGACCTGTACCCCCCAAAGCATCCAAGTTGTAAGGCCCGGGAAGGACCGAAGCGTCCCAGATGGCACGGCCTGAGGAGACGGGACTAGGCAGTGTGGGACCCGGTTGGATCCTGGACAGAGAGCGGGACAGAGAGAGGGTGTCAGTGAGAAACTGGTGAAGCTGAGTAAAGACTGTGGCTGAGTTGAGAGCATTAAGCAGTGTTAGCTCTTCAGCTTTGATGTCAGAAGTGGGGGTGCTGGTGACGGGAGACGTTGGCACTGAGGTTCCTGGTGAAAAGCTGTGAGGACCTCTCTTCTCTTTGGCTTACCTGATGTGAATCTAAAATCACTTCAGCAGAACACGGTGGCCGATCCCAAGGCGGCTCCTTGGAGCCGGCCGGCGAGCAGTGCCCGGCAGGACAGAACAGGGGCAGGCACCATGGAGGCCTTCAAGGTGGTACCGAAGGGACCAGCCCCTTGGGGCTTTCGGCTGCAAGGGGCAAGGACTTCAATGTGCCCCTCTCCCTCTCCCTTTGCCTCACGCCTGGAGGCAAAGCTGCACAGGCTGGGGTAGCTGTTGGCGACTGGGTGCCGAGTATCGATGGCGAGAATGCTGGAGGCCTTACGCACATGGAAGCCCAAAACAAGATCCCAGCCTGTGGGGAGCGCCTCAGCCTGGGTCTCAGCAGGGCCCAGCCGGCTCAGAGCAAACGTTGGAAGGCCCTGGCCCCTGCCTGGGACCCCCGGATACACCTTTGCACCCAGCACTTCCCTCAACAAGACAGCGCAGCCCTCCTGGGCGCCCCTGCTGGCTGACAGCACCCCACAGCACAATGGACAGCCGATATGACCGCTGGTCCCAGACGCCAGCAAGCAGCGGCTGATGGAAGACACGAAGACTGGCGGCCACGGCCCGGAACGGCCAATCCCGTTCCTTCCGCATCCTTGCCCACCTCACAGGCACCGAGTTCATGCAAGACCCGGATGAGGAGCACCTGAAGAAGTCAAGGGAAATGTGTGTCCTGGAGCTGCAGAGCCCACGCTACACCCGCCTCCGGGACTGGCACCCCCAGCGCTCTGCACACGTGCAGTCGTGGCCCGGCGCTGACTGGCCAGCTGTCCTCTCTGCCTCTCTCTCTCTTCCTCCTGCCCAGGGCACCCCTGGTGCCTCCAGCTTTTGCCTGCCTGGCCCACCTCTTTACTGCTCCTGTCCTGAGCCTCCTGCTGGCCTGGCCCTGGCTGCCCGCCTGGCACAAGGGCCCGGCTTCATCTGCCACTGCCTTCCCTCTTGGCCCTCTAGTTCTACTGTCGACCAGGTCTGTGCTGGCTCGGGCATGGAAATAAACACCCAGTCCTCCTTTCAAAAAATAAAAATAAATAAAAAATAGAATCACTTCAAATAGCGAGTTTACCAAGTATCACAATATAATGGAACACGGATTATAAAATACCAAAATGTTCACAAATTTTTTTAAAAAATAGCTTAAGTAGTAGGAATTAAATAATACATGTCTCAAATACATGTCACACTTTTATAAACTGGGGAATTTAGGAAAATCTGTTTGGCTATACAGACTATTTCAGGCACCTCCTGAACTAGAACACACTGGTGGTGGGTCCCGCTGCGCCCTCCACACCCCTTTACAATCTGAACCCGGAACTGAGACGGGGGGGGGGGGGGCGGGGGGGGGGGTCCCCCCATTCTCAAACAGGGACCTCGGGGCCCGGGAAGTGGGGGGGGGGAGGCCCGGGGGGGGGGTCCCTGGGCCCCCGGGCTTTGGGTTGGTTTTTTGCTTTTCTGAACCCGCAGGGGAGCCTGTGGGTTCCCGGGCCCCCCGGGCCGCCCCCTTTTTGGCCCAAAGGGGGGGGTTGAAGGGCTTCCCCCCAAAAAACCCGGATTCGGGGGCCCCATTTTGGGGACCAAAAAAATTTGGCCCCTAAAAACCCCCCGGGGGAGGAGAAAACAAGGGCTGGTTGCTGAGAAGCTGGGCCGGGAGACTCCGCAGAATTCCGGGGAGGATTTCACAGAGAGCTGTCCACCCCTGTACGCGGAGCCAGGCTCCCAGAATCACCTACCCAAAACAGCTCCCAGTGTCCAAAAATTAGAGTTTCCGTGACACAAAAACACACACAAAACAATCGGCTCAACCAGGCACCTGTTACATTTCAGTTCACTAGCTTCTTTGAGAATGAAAGGAATTTAAAGACATGAACAGCAGTTTATTAGTGTTTGTGTCTTACCCTCTCTGCGCGCATATAACATTTGTCAGAATAAACACTAAAAGGAAGATTGATCTATTTTTTTAATACAGATGTCTGTGGTTTCAACACTCACTATGGGAGTCTCTCTCTCTCTTTGAAAGAACTTCAACCCAAACATTCGTTTCTGCCACTAAATGTAAACCGTTCTGCTCCTTCAGACGGAAGCTGCAGTCATTGACTTGACCGAGACCTTAGGTGCGTATTTACAAGTCAGTGTGCAGAGGCCCAAGCCAGCGATAAAAGAGATGAGCAACAGGTGGCAGCTGTCTGAACAGTCAGATGTCAAGCTGTAAAGGCCTTGGCGCCCACCGGTGTGGCTCAGTGGCTGAGCATCGACCTGTGAACCAGGAGGTCATGGCTTCGATTCCCGGTCAGGGCACATGCCCGGGTTGTGGGCTCGATCCCCAGTGTGGGGCGTGCAAGAGGCAGCCGATCAATGATTCTCTCTCATCACTGATGTTTCTATCTCTCCCTTTCCCTTCCTCTCTGAAATGAATAAAAAATATATATATTTAAAAAGACCTTGGTGACAAGCAGGTTACAGCAGCTATGAGAAAATTAAGATGAAATGAGCAAAGGTGAGCAAAGGGAGACGATGCCCGTGCTCTGTTGCCGGCAGGAACGCAGCACCTCGGGGAGGGAGGGTCGCTTTTTGAGCCAATGACCCTGCCTGGGCTGCGAAGCTGGTCCAGCCTACAGCACTCGCCTGGGGGCCCTCAGCACGGGAGCCCCGCCTGTGATCTGGGGTCAGACAGATGAGGGACAGAGCTCCTTGGAGGCCGGGGTCAGTGAGGGCCCAACGGGTGCCTGTTGACGAGGCTAGTGGCACATCCGAACGGGACCCCGGGCTTTAACAATAGTCCTGCATCATGCAGAGGTCCTTGCAGCCAGACACACGCCAGGTCCAGGACCTCAAGCCAGGGGCCTGCTGCCTCCCCGTCACTCTATTCCTTTAAATCAAGCAAACCATATTTTTATGTTACTCTATTTTTCAAAAAATCTTCAGGTGGACAGAAGATAATAGTCACTGTCTTAACAACTTATCCCAATTTATTCCTCTCAGGTTAAAGCACAGTCACTCCCTCTGGCCCCTCCTCCCCGCTGGCGTCCCCACAGGGACTAATAGAGCAACTGGCACGGTGCACAGAGCCTTAAAAATATCTCCACCCGCGGAGCTGAATTCCACCTGTAGGACGCGCTACCAGATAAGTCAATAGCCTGGAATACAAGAAGAGGACTGAGTACAAATTCATTGCAGAGTTAAAAATAGGGGCGAGAAATTGGAATCAGTCTAAATACCCAATCATGTGAGGTGAACCCTAAAGCGTGCACACGTCAGACACTGTGCAGGTTTGAGCATCTAGGAAGAGTTGAGAGTAGCAGGGCAGACATGCTGAGTTACTGGGAAATAAGATGGAAACAACGTGTCTTTTCTCCTGGGGGGGGGGATGGCAAATGGAAGAAGAGAGACCCAGAGAGAAATGAGGAAAGCGCACATTTGGTGGTCGAATGTCAAGATGAGCTGTGGATACATTCTCCTTATGCTTCTTAGCATATTCTAAAACTCATATAGTACAGTCCCATTCCCAAAGGCATCATTTTGTTCAGGGATTCCCCAGCTCTTAGGTTATTCTTATCACAAGAAAATAACGCATATACCCGTTTAAACAAGTTTGTGCCAGTACGTGTACAATGAAAAGTCTCCTGCCTCCCACCCGCCCCGACTCCTGGCCTCCACTCCCCGGAGGTGACTGCCGTCCAAGGTTTTAGACCAGGGGTGGGCAAACTTTTTGACTCGAGGGCCACAATGGGTTCTTAAACTGGACCGGAGGGCCGGAACAAAAGCATGGATGGAGTGTGTGTGTGAACTAATATAAATTCAAAGTAAACATCATTACATAAAAGGGTACGGTCTTTTTTTTTTTTTTTTTTTTTTAGTTTTATTCATTTCAAACGGGCCGGATCCGGCCCACAGGCCGTAGTTTGCCCACGGCTGTTTTAGAAAGTCGGTCACAGAATTCTCGATGCAAATGTACAAACAGCCACGTGCTATACATTCCACACCTGCTCCTCACCCGGGCTCCTCACCTGTCACCAGGGAAGGACCCGGAGGCTCCCCTGTGAACCAGGGCTGGGCTCAGGGTGAGCCTGTGGGTGACGGTGGCCAGTGCCGGCCCCGGGAGGGCTCGCCCGAGCGCACAGCACACGAGAGCGTGACTGTGCAGAAAACAGACATCCTGCCAGGCCCCGTGGTGGCCACTGGGCAGGGACGTGGGTGCAGAGGTCCCACCCGTCTGTGCAGCTGGCCTGCTCACGAGCTGGCGAAAGCTGCCTCCGCGGCCTCTGCGGTGGCCTCGCGGGCTCTGCAGGCTGTGCCCCCGCCCCTGTGCTCCCCCTCCCAGAGGGTCCTCAGGGGCTAAAGGTCCGGAGCGTTGCCCCGAGGGGGATGGGAGCTCCACTCTAAGATGCTGCAGGTCGCCATCCTTTCCCAGAGAGGGCCAGAGGAGATGGTGGGGACCACACGGTAACCCCCTCCATGGTGGGATGGCCGGCCCACAGGGGTGTGTGGAGGGAAGAGGGGACAGGGTGCACCTGGGGCTCCCAGGGGACACTGCAGCCCAGCCAAGCTCCAGGAGGTCACCCCTAAGCTCTCTAAAACGCACAAAGGGCCCCGCTGGTGTGGCTCGGTGGTTGAGCACTGACCTATGAACCAGGAGGTCACGGTTTGATTCCTGGTCAGAGCACATGCCCAGGTTGCCGGCTCAGTCCCCGTGGGGGGTGTGCAGGAGGCAGCCGATGGATGATTCTCTCTCATCATTGATGTTTCTATCTCTCTCTCCCTCTCCCTTCCTCTCTGAAATCAATAAGAATATATTTATAAAACAACAACAACAAACGCACAAAGGTGCACGGGGAGGCGGGCACCGCCTGGGGGGCCACACGCTCCTGCTCACTCCTGCTCTTGCCCTGGGGGGGCCCTGCTCTGCCACAGGATCTGAGGGGACACATGGGCACTGTCATCACACACCACAGGCTCCCATGGCAGCCTGGAGCTGAGAGACCTGCACCCGCCAGCCCGACACCCCGTACCTGGGCACAGCCCCTCCCCAGTTCCTGTGAACAGGTGAGAGCTCCTCCCCATGGGACAGTCAGCCAGTCACACCGGGACCAGAGGGGAGGGCTGGGGAGGGACTGAAGGCGGTGATAGCAGAAGCCCAGTCACACGCTGGCTCCTGCCACAGAGGGTCGCAGCCCAAGCCCACAGTAGTGACCCCCTGCCCCTGGAGCGGCATTCCAGTGGGACAAGTTCTGGGGGGGGAGGGCTGGGCTGGGGTCTGAGAGAGGGACAAGGGATGGCCAAGCAGGACCTCGCCGAGCATGTCGGGAAGACCTGAGCAGGGCCCGGGTCCCTGCAGGAAACCACAGACTTCCTGCAGTAGCGGCACCTCCAGGGCAGACCGTCTGTCTGTTCATGACACCCCCGCCCCCCCGCCCACTGTCCAAGGAGCTGTTCTTTGAGACTCCGTTTTTGCTGGTTTCTCTGAATTATGTCAGCAAGAACCAGAGTGCTTCACCCAGGGAGGCTCTGATGGTGACAAGGGGCGGCCAGCGCACTGTGCAGGGCAATGTGCACGGGGAGATGTCAGCCTCTGGCACACGGACCACAGGTCCCCGGGAGACAGGGCCACGGAAACCCGGGGGCCCGCCTGGGAGCCCCTGAGCACAGCATGGGGAGGAGGGGGAGCCTGGGCCACAGCCTCAGGGGCCACTCGGGCCTCCCCACACCTGAAGGCCAGTTAGTGTCCTGGGTCCCCTGTTGGGGGGTTACTGCCCAGGGGCTGTGGAGGTGCCGGTTCTCTGGTTTAAAGGGGAACCAGCTGCTCTTGAGGGGACCTGAGTGCAGAGCAGCTTCCTGGTCTCCCACCAGTCGTCCTTGCTCAGAAAGCTGCCGCCACCCACAGGGCCACACGCTCCTCAAGGCTGCTCTCCACAGAGCACCCTCCAACCTCGAGGTGTGGGGACATGTGTTAGGGACCCTTCTAAACAAAACAGTCATTGTTGTGGCTGCTCACCAGTCACAGTATCACCTGGTTTACAAATACATTAGCACGGGATCGCCTGCCCCTCCCCGATGCCGAGGGGAGGGTCCCTGTCCCTGGGCTGTGGGCCAGCCCGCGGAGACCAGCGCCAACGCCCTCCTCAGGACGCGGGCTGTGCGTCTGCAGGTGCGGGAGACGCGCTGTGCTGGCTTCTGCATCTTGTTTGCCAGACGGGTGGGGTTCTACCCACGTTCTGTGCATCTCCATCTCCTGGACAAGCCCCCGGTGGCCTCCATCCCTGGTCCAGACCACACTGCCCCCACCCCGATGGCGGGATTGGCAGGTGTGCACCCTGTCCCAGGAGTCTGTGCTGCACATGCAGCGGCAGCGACTGTCGGGGCACTGTCTCCCCTGGACATCAGGACCACGTCCGGACACCGAGGAAGACACCGAGGTAGGGGCCCGGGCGCGCCGTGTGTGGGTGGCAGGAGGCGGGCACACGGCAGACAGAGGACAGGAGCCAGTCAGGATCCCAGCTGCGACCCTGGGAGCCCGGGCAGAGGAGGTGAGGGGTCCAGTTTTCAGCTCTGCAGACACTCGACCTTGGCTGCCTTATTCGATTTGGGGGCTGGGGGGGAAGTCTATTCGGAGTGACAGACTAGGTTTCTTCGGTGCCGGTGGTGCTCCTGATCCGTTCGCGGGAGTTGGGAAGCTCAGGGGACATGCAGAGTTAAAGCGTCGCCTGAGGGGCCAAAGGCGTTCTCCCAAACTCCCTCCTTAGCTCTGGTTTCCAGGTTCTACAAGTAGCACACACTCAGCATAACACTTCACAATAGTCTTAAAATAAGAAAACAGCTACTTGCAGTTGCGCTGCCTTCCCAGAAGCATAACCACTGTATTCTTCACAGACCATCCCTTCAGACAACCCTCCGCTACATACTAACATCAAGGGGCTCGGACACCGGCTGCTTTTTTAAAAACCTCAATCTATGAGGCTTCTTGGGATTCGCCATCGAGAGAAGGCGTTCTTGCCCGGCCGGTGTGGCTCAGTGGTTGAGCGTCAACCCAGGGTTTGATGTTCGATTCCCATCGGGCACATGCCCGGGCTGTGGGCTCGATCCCCAGAAGGAGGCAGCCGACCGATGATGTTTCCCTCATCACTGATGTTTCTATGTCTCTATCCCTCTCCCTTCCTCTCTCTAAAGCATCAATAAAAACCTATTTTTAAAAGAGAGAGAGAGAGAGAGAGAGAGAGGAGCGCTCTTGTCCCTGCCGGCAGTCTGGCAGAGAGAGTCGCCGAGCTGCCCTCCGGCTCCCGGGCGAGGAGCGGAGGACGCGTGCCCACCAGTGAGTGCGTGCGGGAGCCAGATGGTCTCCAGGGGCCGCGGCCAGACTGAAGGCAGGTCGCCTTTCCGGCACCGAGCTGACGCCAAGACCGGCCACCAAACTCATATAAGAGGAAGCGCCCGGAGGCACCTAGGCACGCGCCGGGGACGGGGACGGGGACGGCACCGAGAGCGCCTGCTGCCCAGGAGGTCTCCGGTTTGGGTGAGAAGCGACTGAAACGTAAGCTCTGTCTGAGGGGAATTCCACTTTGCTTATAGCTTTTCCCTCTCGGGTTGGTGATGCGAATGCCCCGGCGGAGAAGCCGCTGGTGCTCACCTGTCCACGGCTCACCTGCCTCCAGGTGTCTCCTCGCTGTGCCCTCCTGGCTCTCCGGGCCCCTGACCTGTGGTTTCTCACCTGAGAAGGTCTGGGGCTGCTCAGGGGCTGAGCCAGGAGCAGCTGGTCTCGGCTTCTTTCCACTCGGTTTCAATGAACCCATTTCTCTGGGGGCGTGGGGGGGGGGCGGTTCCTGCCCAGATTCTGGAGTGGGCCCGAGAGCACCCCCCGCCCCCGCCCTGCCAGCCGCAGAGCAAAGCCCACAGTCAGCACCATCTCAGCCGGTTTCCTTCCTTTAATTCGCCGGCAGCTTCACTCAGCGCAGATGTGTGTGCTCAGCGCCTCCTGGGAAAGAGCAGGTCTGGGAGGGCTGGGAGGGCTGGGAGGGCGGGAGGGGCCCGCACCTGGCCACGCGCCTGTGTCCAGGGCTGACAATCACAGCCACCGCAACACCGGCTTGACATCACCCAGCGTGGCCTGAGCCGGTCCGAACCTTCCTGTGCCCCCCAACAGGGCGATGGCCCCCAACTGGGAAACGGCCCACACTTCCCATTGGACAGCAGGCAGCGGTAAAGCGCAGTCCCGAGAGCAGCAGGGAAGGCGCCCTGTCTTCCCCCTGAGCCCTGAGGTCGGAGTTCACGCCCAGGGCAGGGCTCAGGCAGCTGCAGACAACAGGCACCTCCTTCCCTCGGACAACCAGGGCCTCCCATCACCTCCTCCAGGAGCACAGGGTGGGTGTCCACAGGCCTGGGGCCAGGCCGGGCAGGCGCACAACGGGGCAGGTGATGGGGACAGCCTGCCCGCGGGCTCCCGATGCGGCGTTAAGGGGTGCGCTCTCTGCAGAGCAGCTGTCAGAGCAGTTCCTGCGGTACAGATGGTACAGACGGTCTTGCAGGTTCCGGGTTTGTGTTCTGAGACCACTGATGTCCTCATCTCGGGTCATTTCAGTGCAAAAGAACGGGGGGACGTGAACGTCAGTGAGCCTCGCTTGACCACGTTCTATCAAATGTACAACTGAGGGGCTAGCGTGCCAGGCACAGGCCGACGTGTGGGGCCGAGCCTGCATCTTTATTGTTCGCCTGCCGGCTCTCCTGGCTCCCCTGTGCTCAGAACACAGCACAAAACTGTTGGGTCTTGTAAATGTTCCCTCTTCCAGGAAATGAGTAAAAGCTACACTTCAAAGCACCCAGGACGGGTGGTCTCTGACGCAGAGGAGCTGAAGGTGTTCTGGGAGAAGAAAATCCAGCATCACACGCGGCAGCTGCAGAGAGAGGGCGAGCGGATCCGCAGGAGCGCCCTGGACAGGTAGGCGGGGGGCGCTGGGTGGTCTGCAGCAGAGCAGACCCCGTGGGCTCAGGCACTCAGCCCCCTGCCCCCAGCAACAGCATTGCACTCCCAGACCTCATGTCATACATTACCTCAGCTTCTAATCACAACACTGGATAAGGGGAGAGAGGAACACCCCACGGTGCCATCCCCCATCCCTCCATCCTCCACACTCCATCACCCCATCCCTTCTTGACGCACTCCATCAGTATTGATTCAGTTTAATCATCGATCATTTATTTCTTTTTTACCTTTTTTATTGCAATATTTGGGAGGACAAAAAATGAAAGATTTCTAATATTTATCTAT
>NW_005871053.1:1624445-1625239 GCF_000147115.1 Myotis lucifugus | reverse complement strand
TGCAGAGTTAAAGCGTCGCCTGAGGGGCCAACGGTGTTCTCCCAAACTCCTTCCTTAGCTCTGGTTTCCAGGTTCTACAAGTAGCACACACTCAGCATAACACTTCACAATAGTCTTAAAATAAGAAAACAGCTACTTGCAGTTGCGCTGCCTTCCCAGAAGCATAACCACTGTATTCTTCACAGACCATCCCTTCAGACAACCCTCCGCTACATACTAACATCAAGGGGCTCGGACACCGGCTGCTTTTTTAAAAACCTCAATCTATGAGGCTTCTTGGGATTCGCCATCGAGAGAAGGCGTTCTTGCCCGGCCGGTGTGGCTCAGTGGTTGAGCGTCGACCCAGGGTTTGCTGTTCGATTCCCATCGGGCACATGCCCGGGCTGTGGGCTCGATCCCCAGAAGGAGGCAGCCGACCGATGATGTTTCCCTCATCACTGATGTTTCTATGTCTCTATCCCTCTCCCTTCCTCTCTCTAAAGCATCAATAAAAACCTATTTTTTAAAAGAGAGAAAGAGAGAAGAGAGAGAGAGGAGCGCTCTTGTCCCTGCCGGCAATCTGGCAGAGAAGATCGCAGAGCTGCTCTCCGGCTCCCGGGCGAAGGAGCGGAGAAAGCGAGTCCTATATTGATTTGCTTTGCTGTATGCTTAAGGACTTCAGGGGTCAATGGCCCAGACTCAATTGTTGTTCTTTGATTTTTTTTAATAATTTTATTTTTATATTGTTTCTATCATTTTTATTATTTATTAAACACCCGAAGGCCAACTGCGCCCTTCTCGTTGTTTTGTTTTTA
>NW_005871053.1:1621921-1624345 GCF_000147115.1 Myotis lucifugus | reverse complement strand
TGGGGGGGCCATCCTCATTCGCCATGAACCGGCCCCACCAAGCAGAGAGTTCAGGATGTGGCTCAGCCTCTCTGGGACTCGGAAGTTTCCAGAAGCTACTTCCTGGGGCAAAGTGCTTTCCCTCTGGGCCTAGGGTCCGAGACAGACCCTCCGTGACAGGCACGGCCCTGACCCTGAAGTGGCCGCCCGAGGTTGCAGGGTTCTCCGCGACCTCGCACGGTCACAGCTGCCGGCTGTCGGGGTCCTGGGAAGGTGACTCACAGTGAAATCCGCATCCCAGGCTCCGTGGAGAATGGGCTCAGCAGCTGGAGTTGAGGCACAGGGCGCTGCAGGCTCCCCTGGAGGCCGCCCCGCGGGCCTCCGGAGACAAGACGGCAGCCTGAGTCCTGCGTGGAGCGGAGGCGCACAGCCAGCCACGTGAGTTCCCCCGAGAAGGGACACCCCGTGAGGGGCCGTGTGTGGGCACCGCCCGCAGAGCCACTGCGCCCACCACCAAGCTTCACGGGCGCTCTCTCCCGGCTCCGCTCGGCTGCCATTGGTTTTGCTTTTGAAGCACATAGTAGGTGCCAAATAAAACCTACAATAATTGGAACAAGTGTTTGTGCAAAATTTCCTCCGTCTTTAAAATTCACACATCTTAAAAGCTGACCAACATGTTTTCAACTTGCAACAGCCGTAGAAAGAAACTCAGCTGCCCCACAAGGCTTCCTGACTCCTAGGCTGCAAATTTTATTTCCCCTTCGGTCAAAACATGCCCATAAATCTCAGCCCCACGATCATGGCCGATGTGAGGTCATATAAAGCTCTGCTTTTCCAGAATCCCCCTGTGCACAGGTGGAAAAGCTCAGGTTTGCAGAGCACGCGTTCCCTGAGGCCGTGCGGCCCTGAGGTCAGGATTCCGTCCCCGCTGGAGCCCCACCTGTGGCCGTGACTACCCTGGACGGGCAGGAGGCAGGGCGCCCAGCGGAGGCCGGGCCGCCACAGGACCTGCCCCCCCTCATCTCCCGACAGGTACCCGGGCTCCAGCAGCGACCACCCTCACGTGTTCACCCAAACGCCACAGCCTGTGTTCTCCCTGGCCCAGACCCAGCTGTGGTCCTGGGTCTGCTCTGAAGATGCGGAAGCTCTGGTCTGGGGCTGGAGTCAAGCTGTGGCTCCCTCTGGTCTCACGTCGTCTCTCCAGGGTTAGCTGCTTGTTGGTTTGGGTCCTGTTTTGTGTGACCCTCCATCAGGTTGACAAAGGGCAGGGAAGGCGCACGGCTTTGCCTGCCCTGGGGACTCTCCAGGGAGTTACTCAGAGAAAAGGCTCTGAGAGCAGCCGCCAGGGACCTTCTGTGCCCAACAGATTCCTTGGAGGACATTTCCAGAGCTGACCTCACAGCGGAAATTCCAGAAAGAACAAGTGGCCCTGGCTGGTTGCTCAGTGGTTAGAGCACAGGCCCACAGCCTGAAAGGTGGCAGGTTCCATTCCCAGTCAAGGGCACGTACCTCGGTTGCAGGTTTGATCCCCTATCCTGACGGGGCACATGTGGGAGCCAACTAGTCCATGTTTCTCTCTCTCTCTCTCTCTCTCTCTCTTTCTTTCTCTCTTCCACTCCTCCCCCCTTTTCACTCTCTCTCTAAAAGATCAATGGAAAAAATATCCTCGGGGTGAGGATTAAAAAAAGAAAGAACAAGTGGAGAAAGTTACGAGGCAGACCTACAAGCACGCTCCTCAGTCATCACCGGCCATCTGTCACATTCGTGACTCAGGAGATTCCCTGGACCAACAGCCTGGGGACCTGGCGGTCCCCGGACATAGTCTGGGAACAGGAGTCGCTCACTGACACTGGGGAAGGCCCGGGCTGCTGGAGATGGTTTTATGTGAGGATACACTTAGATCATCGGTGCTGTCAACACCAATGAACGGAGGCGTCAGACGAGCCCCTCTTGGCTGGAAGGGCACAGTCACGTCCCCATGAGGCTGTGCAGAACCCTCAGGAACAGCCACCCCCTCCTTGCCATCTGTTACCACCCCAGTGACCCATCACACCCCAATAATGGCAGGAGCCCAAACCCAGGAATGCAGACAACTGACCAGCCTTGTCTTCTGTGTCATTGATCTTGTCCTCGGGCAAAGCTGAGCCAGACTGAGAGGCTGGGGGGCACTAGGTGAGGAGGGATGGGGAAGAAAGATGATGGGAGGTGAGCAGGCGGGCCTGGGGCATGAGGTGAGCGGGACTCCATCCTAAGCCCCCCCCCCCCGTGGGGGCTCAGCTGGGAACTCCCTCCTCACTTGGGCCCTTTGTGACTCGCCACAGGCTGGGTTGTGGAGGGTGTCTCCAAAACCTAGCTCCAGGGGCTGAGTTCTGCAGAACACATATGCTTTCTCTTAGGGGAGGAGGAAACTGAGAGAGGGGTGAGAGAGAGAGAGAGAGAGAGAGA
>NW_005871053.1:1615313-1621197 GCF_000147115.1 Myotis lucifugus | reverse complement strand
GTGGATTCGTCCTGGCTGGATCGGGCTCCTTTCAAAACCCTTGCAGACATGAGCGAAAGGAGGAGCCTCAGCCACCATCAACGCCCGGGAGATCCCCAGGCAGAGGAGAGGGACGGGGTCTGGGAGCAGGACAGTGAGCAGGAGGCGAAGTCCCAGCCATGGGGACCGGCGGCCCAAAGTCGCTGTCTGGTTGCCGCCCCAGACCCTGGGGAGAACCAAGAGGTGGACAGGAGCGCCCCCCATGGGGCACCCCAGGCCCTGACTCTCTCTGGAATGGGAGCCACCATCCGTCCCCCCATCATCTCAGCTGTGTGCCTGGAGGGTGAGACCAGTGTCCAAGGGTCGAGCAGCCCGAAAGGACAGAGACCTGGACGTGGCACCTGCTTCCAGCCCGGGAGGGAGCTGGGGGAGGGGGGGCACGGACGGCATACAGCGCGGTGAAGGGGGCAGGTCTGCCCTCCGCCCAGCCCACCTTGGTACCAACGTGCGCGTTGGACCAGGGTGCCACCTGGCGGCCCCGCGAGCACGAAGCCCGAGGCCGGGCCCAGAAGCCGCCGGAGTCGGTGCACTTGGGGGGCCTCCATCGCCTGGCCCTTCCCCGGGCTCGCAGCCCCGCTGAGCACGCAGCGCCCTCCGCGGGTGGTCGGCGGGGCTGGGCAGGTGTGTGCTGGGGCAGGTGGGCCGGGCCGGGGCCCCACACATCCCGCAGGTGAGACCCTCAGGAGGAGGGACTGTGTTCACAGAAGGGCGAAGGCGGCCCGAGCAGAGAGAGAACAGGGGCCCCCACCGCTGCTCCTACTCAAAGCAGTGTCGCCAAGACCCCGACACCTCCTGCGCCTGCTCTGGGCCTCTCGGGCCCGCGTGGGGCAGAAGGTCCCAGCTGGGCCTCGGACAGTCGTCTTCCTGGACTCCAGGTTGGGCAGCAGTAGAGCCTGGCACTGACCCCGGGCCCGGCTTGCCTGTCTGCCTGGGCCACCCCTCCCGCAGAGCCACCCCAGTGCCTGGGAAAGGACACAGCACGGCCACTGTCCCGCCCAGGCCGCCAAGGGCACCGGGGGCAGGGACCTGCCCCGACCACTGAGGGACTCAGGGATCTGCACTGGCCCACCCTGACCCAGCCCCTTTCTGATGTGAGCTGTGGAATTTCCTAGAACTTAGACGGCAACGGCAGGTCACCCTTACTGACTGCGGGAGTGCCGTCAACAGGTTGTCCTCTGACTTCAACTAAGAGAAAAGCGACAGAGAAGCTTTTGGGGGGGGGTTACACAGTGTGGGGTCCCAGCACCCGCCGAGGGGCCTCCGGCAAGGGCCCCTGTACCTGCAGGACTCCGGCCACGACAGGGGTGTGGTCTTGGCCAGGTCAAGCTCCCCCACCCCTGCCCTAGGGTCTTCTGGAAGTCAGCCCTGCACACAGGTCAGGGGCCCCCAGTTGGAGGAGAGGAGGGTGCAGCTGCTCATGTCTGCCGTGGCCACTCCCTGGGGTGCAAGACATTGGGCTCTCTTCCCTCCACTAGGAAGTTTACTGAAAAGCAGCAAACTGTTCACATGTTAGTCCGCCCCACTTTGGCTGAACTAACAATAATTGCATCTAAAACGCGTCTGCTTCGGTCCTCTTTGAGACCTTTTAGACATGCAATATCTCATATTTAATAAGGCCGAGCCTGGTCATTCAGGCTGCGCAGGGCTCGCGTATGGCTCAGGTGTGGATTCAGGCCTGGATTCAGGTGCAGACTCTGGAGATGGCTCCGGTGTGGGCTCTGCTGGGCTGTCCTGGACTGCAGTCCCAGGCTGCCCCCTGCGCTGTAAGGAGTCCCTGCGCCTGAAGAGTCATGGTTATGAAGGTGGGTACAGACCAGAATAGCGGATGTGCCTAAGGATGGGTCTGCCACAGATCCAATGGGCATATTGCATGCACTCTCATCTTTATTAGTGAATTTTAATTCTAGTAAATTAATTATTAATGAATTAAACAAAATTTAATTATTCATTAAGACGAATGTTAGAGATACTGATAACGGGTGGTGTTGGTTGGGTTTTAACTAAGCCAGCCGATTAGACAGTTTAACAGCAGTGACTACCTCCCCGTTCCCCCAATGCAGGGCTGTGATGCGGCCGGCGGCCACACGGGGGCGCCGCAGGACAGCGCGCGCGGCCTGCCGGCGGGGGGGGTGGGGGGGAGGCGGGGCTGGAGGAGGGGCGAATGGGGGTCGGAGAAGGGCCATCTCTGCTCATTCGACCTGCGGGTGGCGAGACCTGACAGCCCCCCTCCTTCTCCTCACCCCTCACCCCTCACCCCATCCCGGGGGGCCTTCGGGTGGGCGGGCAGGGCAGGGCGGGGTGGGGGCGGACTGGCCTGGGGGGGGGCCTAATCCGAGGAGCCCTCAGGCTGGTGATCCCCCCACAAGCTGTTCCAGGTGTTAACCCTTCGAGGGCGTCCTGACAGGGCAGGGTCCCTACGCAGGGGGGTGCAATTACTGTAGGGCGGACGGGGCTCCGACCTGCCACCGGTCCCCCACGGGTTCGACCTGGCCCCGGGGCAGGAGCGTGGCCATTGGGCCGTGCGTGCACAGCAAAGGCGAGCAGGACATGAGCTCTGTGCCTGAGGCCCAGTCCCATCACGCCCTGGGGAAGCGCCGGGGGGCCCCTGGCCACCGCTCTCCCACTTCACCACCACCTGTCATCGGCCCAAGTGTGCTGTATGGTCTTCTCTTTTTGACTTTTATTTGAACGGAGTGTAACACACACAAGTGAACACACAGGGGCAGCTGGGGGTCACACCGGGGAATGATCACACGTGGACATCACACGCGGACATCACGGGACCACTGCTTGAGTCACGTCAAGAGAGAGAACACAGAAGCAAGAGGTCCAGGGAGCAGCTGTGCGCACTGGGAGGCCTCAGCTCAGGGGGGCTGGCAGAATGGGGGCCGGGCTGGTGGGGGGCGGTGGGGCCTGGGGGGGCCAGCAGCACTTGGCTTTGTGTCTGGGCAGCCCTGCGGAGGGAGAGACGCGGTGGGGGACCCGGGAGGGAGGTGGCACGCTCAGACACGCGTCTGGGAGCCGTCAAGAAGTGCACAGGTACAGTGTCCAGAGGACGAAGAAGACCATGCACATCCAGACCCAGACCTCTTCGTAGGGATCGAAACTCGGCCAGCACCAGCCGTCCTCCTCCTCCAAGAAGTCCTCCTCCCTGCGGGCCCGAGGCCTCCGGGCCCGGCGGCGCCTGTGCCTGCCGCAGTGCCCGCTCCTGTGGTAGCTGCTGCCCTGCAGGCCCCCGAGCTTTATGGGACTAAAGGCTGAGAAGGGGATGATGAGGGAACCCCTGCTCCCCGAGGAGGCGGGGCTGAGGGCAGGGTCGTGGCCACACTCTGCCCCACCCTTGCACTGGTCGGTGATGATGAAAGGGAAGGTCAGGGAGCCGTTGAGGTCAGGGAGGGAGTCCGGGCCCTGGATGATGTTAGCCAAGGACAAGGGAAAGGTGATGGAGCCCTCGCCCTTCTCTGTGAGGCCCAAGACATAGGACACGGGCAGGGTGGCATCTCCAGTGGGTCCACTGTTGCTGCTGGGATCGGCGCCCGGGCCCTTGTCTTGGCCCAAAAGGGAGCCAAAGCCCTTGAAGATGAAGCCTTTGACCTGGAAGGACTTGATGCTCCTGAGCAGGTGGTCTCTGCCGTGGAGGATGGGGGCCTTGATGTTGACCAGGATGCTCATGCTGGTGGGCAAGGCCCTGAGACTGGCAGGCTGGTCGGCGGAGCCCCTGTCGATGATCATCAGCCCCTGGAGACCAGCCTCGCTGGGGGTGCCCTCTCCAGGGCCAACAGAGCCCTTGTCCCTGCCCACGCTCACCAGGGTGAAGGGCACGGTGATGATGTCCATGTCCTCGCTGAAGAAGTGGCTGCCCTCAGAGAGGGGGTCGGACACAGAGGGGAGGACGAAGCCCCAGGCGCAACTGGCCACCGGGCCGCTGCCCAGGGCTGGCATGGCCTGGACGGTGCTGGGGCTCCTGGTCTCGGGCCCCCAGGCGGGGTCTGGGGGCTTCTGGAAGAAGCAGACGCCCAGGTCGCAGGCTTCGCAGTGGTCCCCAAAGCAGACCTCGGGGCACTCGTCGGAGCTGATGCTCTCCTGGTAGCACTGCTGCAGGACGAACAGGACCAGCTTGTTGAGGAAGAGCCGCACGTTCAGCAGGCTCACCTGGCAGTCTCCCCGGGCGTCCGGCGGGCACAGCTGGCACGCCTGGGCCCAGATACGCATCTTCACCAGCCCCAGGTGGCGGTCCTTGTCCCATCGCACATGGAATAGGATGTGCACGTGGGCCGAGGACCAGCCCCACTGGCAGCGGTTGCACTGGAGCCTGGGGGGGAGGGGAGGAAGAAGTGAGTGGAGGGGATGGGCACCTGCCCCTGCGCCCCACAGCCCTCAGCCCTGTCGGCCCAGAGAGGGTCCCAGCATGAGCTCCATGAACCTGAGCCCCTGACTGTACGGGGACAGGATGCAGGTGCCTGGCCCCTGCCTGCAACCCACAGTCTGAAAAGCGAACACCTTTCATCAGATTGGCACCAGACACCTTTCCGTCAGATTGGCACCGCGGGGTGGCCAAGCCTGGCCTGACCTATGAGGGGTCACCCTGCTGCTTTTCTGTCACTGTTCATCACCCTGAAGAAATGTTACCAAAAGCTAAAGACAGCCCTGTGGGCCCTGGTGAGGGCAGGAAAGAAGGCGTCTGCAGTGTCTGGGCAGTGGGTCCGTGGAGGGAGGAGCCCCCTCTGGGAAGGAAGGTAAGGGGGAAATAAAGTTGGGGGCTGTGTGGGTGGTGGGGACAGTGCCGGAGGCAGAGAAGTGTGGGGAGAGGGGGAAGCAGAGGCTCTGGATGGCAGGGTGCACCCTGCACCCGTGTGACACTGGCTTTGAGCATGTGAGCAGGGGGCCCGGCCCCACCCCCGGCATGGAAGAGGAGAAGCAGCTGCTTGGCTCCCTGGCTGGTGAAGGGGCCGGTGCCACAGGCCCGTGTGTCCCCGGGGCCAGGCAGGCGGCCCTCGGGTCCCAGACAGGTGACCCCGGTGAGGCACGTGCACGCAGGTGTGGGAACCTGCTCTCGTGTGAGGTCTCCCTGCATGTTTGCCTCCCGGGCATCGGTGGAACTTTCCGTGACAGGGGCATTGCTCTGCATCTGCGTCACAGTGGCCAGGGACGCCCGCACGTGGAGCGTGTGCTGGGGAGCTGAGCGTCCTTTACGTAAATTAGTTAATGAGCACTTCACAGGCTGCAGGTGGCCGTGACCCTGTTGCAGAGCCCAGGTCTATATGTGTGGCCGCCCCACCACCTGCCTCCTTAAAGCAGTTCTTCACTTAGGCTGTGGGAGTAGCACGTGTTTAAAGGTGTTTCTTAGACCTGAGAAAGCCGGCATTCCACCACCCGCTGGGCCTGAGGGTCCCTATGGCGCCCCCTCCCAGCCCACCTCAGGGTTCCTGGCTGGGTGGGATCCTGCAGGTCTGGGTCGCCCACTGTACTGACATAGCTGTCGCCATGACAATGAAGATGGAGGTTCGCGTAGTGACCCATGACCACCAGGGCTCCCACCCGCCCACAGCCCAGGCCGGGCACATGTGCTCCTTGTCTTGGGCTGCGCTGTTTCCGTGCACTCCTCAGCTTCCTGGTCCCTCCAGCCTGGATCATTGCGGAGCTGGGCGGTGACCATGGCCCTGCCCATCCCCTGCTCCTGTCAGTGCTGCCATGGAAACCAGGAGAGGCCTCGGGAAGCAGACAAAGCCCTCCTTGCCTGGGCGGCTGCGTCATCCCACTGGCCCGCATCTGGACAGGGCACCCACTGGGCTCCAGGGGTCCCCTCCTGCCAGGCAGGGTCTGAAATTGCCACTGAAACAGACTG
>NW_005871053.1:1568904-1614993 GCF_000147115.1 Myotis lucifugus | reverse complement strand
CCCCCTCCGCCCGGGTACTCGTAACCTACCACTGTCCAGATGCCCGGAGAACAGGTTCTCCTCAAGGACCAGCTCCCAGGTGTCCTCTGGCTTCCTCTTGGCCATCAGCTGGGCTAAGGTGCTGACCCACACGTCCATTCCGTCCATGCTGGCGCCGGCCCCGCAGTGCAGACTGCGGGCTGTGCCAGCTCGGCTCCCAGGAAGCACCCGCAGCCCCCCCTGCCCATCCAATAGCTGCCTTGACAACCGTCCAGTCTCCATGGCAACCAGCTCGGCTCAGACACACAAGAGACAGGCCTTTTTCTTCTCCTTTTGAATATTTTTCATGACGCAAGCAAGCAATACATTTTCATTTTTAGAAAAAAATAGAAACAAAAAGGAAAAACAACCCAATGCGATGAAATCACCCATCCCCCATCGCCAGAGCTCATCTGTGCTGACGTCCATGCGTGCTCCCATGCATATGTACATGTAACTATTTGTATGTATTCCTCACAGATGGGAAAACATACTAAACAGATCATGCTGTGCCTGGTGTTCCACGCACCCTGGACGGTGGCCCATGCTCACAGCCCGGCTCTGCCATAACCTGCCCTGACCCCACCTCTACTCCGGCCGGTGGTTCTTTGTCATTACAGACAAAGCTGCCAAGAACTTTCTTGAATATGTATTATTGCCAATTTTTTCAAGCTTTTTATTGGCTGGAAATGTGCATCATTTACGTAAAAATGCCTAAAGCATAAATGCACAGCTTCAGGAACTTATATAAAGTGTTGGTGAGCACCTAGGAGAAGCCAGCCGCCTGCCCCTGGGACCGCCTCGGGCCCCCCCCCCCCCCCCCCCCCCCAAGCACGCCCTCTGTGCTTTCTGTGCATGTGTGTCTGGACTTGCCCGCCTTTTCGGTTTTCCGTGTGAGCTTCAGGAGCGTGATGGTGCGTCAGGTACAACGAGGAAAGGTGAGTTGAGGTCAGGCAGAGCAGGGAGGGGCTGGAAGACGCAAATGAGAGGCAAAGGAAGGCCACCTTTGGGGGCCCACGGCTGAGGGCAAGGGCCACGTGGAGGCGGGGCTGACACACTCCTATTAAAGCCCCCTCGGTGCTGGAGGAGCTGCCAGGGCAGCCTTTCCCCTGGGCAGCGGGCTGGAGATGCGGAGCTCGCCAGCCAGCACGCCAGGGAGCAGGTTTCTTCTGTGGCTGTGGAGAGGTAGTCAGGTGGGACCAAAGCCATGACTCCCCTCAGTGTTGGGGAGATAAAGGGTTCGACCAGGGAGACTGAGAGCGAGCCGACTTTGGTTCCCAACACCCACTGCAAGCTCAGCGGCCTCGTCCCCAGCACCCATGTCCCCCGTCTTCTGTGCAGTGGTGCGGAGGTGATGGCCGGCGCCCAGCAGCCACCTTAGACCATGAGTTCACCCTGTGGATGGAGGCCATGTGCTGAGGAAGCAGAAAGCTAAGACCCTGGATCCTTGATGACAGTCGGAGTCACCGTACTTTCTCCAGGTTGCCTACCTCTGACTTAATGTACAAGAGAGAACCTTGGTATAAAAAAGAGAGGAGTAAACGTCTAGCTCCAGTTTTTTAAGCACTGATTTCGGAGGGTTTGGGAGGCATTGCCCAACCAAATCAGAGCAATGTTAACTGATACCCTACAGTCCTGGATTTCTGTACGCACATGCACAGGCTTACACATTAATACACACACGCAGCACCTACACGCCTGCACACAAACACATATACACGTATACTCACAAACACACACATTTGGAGGCTTAAACTGTGAATTCACATTTAAACTACTCACAGCGTTCTAGAAGGTTTAGAAAATGAAGGGGATGAGAATCTCTTGTGACTCCCTCCACCTTAACAAACAGGCAAGTGGCTATCTTTATTCTTGTGCATAGTAGATGGTGAAAGCATTTTGTTTAATTTTTTAAAAATTTGGTTCTTGCCTTGGCTGGTGTGGCTCAGTTGGTTGGGGCATCATCCCATGTACTTAAGGGGTGCCAGTTGGATCCCCGGTTGGGACACAAACAGAATGCAACCAATTGATGTTCTCTCTCACATCAATGTTTCTCTCTCTCTCTCTCTCAAAAGAAAAAATCAATAAGCATATCCTCAGGTGAGGATTTTTAAAAATTAAAATTAAATTTGGTTCTTGTTCATCTGGGTTGAAACTCAGGGGCCACCAAGATGCTGGCTTACCACTCTTCTCTCATGGACCCCAGCCCCAAACTCATTGGAAACACCGCACTGTCGCCATCAGAAGTCAGTTCAAAGGACCTGCCCCCAGAAAGACAAAAGAGACAGATATTGTGGATGAAGCCATCTATTACTTCAAGGCCAATGTCTTCTTCAAAAACTGAAATTAAGAATGAAGCTGATATGCCCTGGCTGGTTTGGCTCAGTGGATAGAGCGTCAGCCTGTGAACTGAAGGGTCCCAGGTTTGATTCTGGTCAAGGGCAGGTGCCCGAGTTGCGGGCTCGATCCCCGGGGGAGGAGGGGGTGCAGGAGGCAGCTGATTAATGATTCTCTCCTGTCATTGATGTTTCTATCTCTCTCCCCTCTCCCTTACTCTCTGAAATCAATAAAAATTAAAAACAAAACAAAACAAAGAATGAAGCTAATAAAACCTTGGTATAAAAAACTCTCTACATTTCTGAGTGTTTACAGAAACTCCAAAAGTGCAATTCCAAAAGCCAAGGTGAGCAAAAAGTGTCTAGTCCCTGGGCATCAGTAATTTCCTGTTTCCTGGAGAACCTGGTTTTCCACTAACACGATGTAGGCCCGTCCTGCAAACACCAGGAAGACGAAGGGCAGAGGGCCGGTTGGCAGCAGCTGTGGCCTGAGACTCGGTGAGGAAGTTTTTGACCCTCAGAACGATGAACCCAGTGAGTGGCCGAGTGGCTTTGTGAAGAGACAGTTTATGAACAGGAGTCCTTCGGGACCCGTACGCTGAAGGGAGCCAGGCAGACAATGTTCCCCTGGCCGTGGGCAGCATTTCACAGCAAACGCCTTTACTTCATAAAGTTTTAAACAGAGGAGAGACGCGAACGTGTCTTTATTTGAAAAGTTCACTATCGAGAATTTGGTGGGGGAGGGAAGAATGAGTTGTCAGAGGATGACTGGAGATGTTCTGCGGTATTAAGCTGTTACTTAATAAGCAGTGATAAAGAATTTCTAACACTTACAAGTTGGTTCTTGAATTTTGCCGACAAATTAGGCAACCTCTCTTAACTTCTGGGAAATGCTTCAAAAACAGGATAGAACAGAAAGTTTTTATTTGCAAACATTATTAACCATTTCCTGTTCCGACCTCAGAGGTACCTGTGACTCTGCCGGCCAGTGGCAGGTCCCACCCCACCCGATGGGAACAGCTCGGGGACGGGGTCACTGACATCACCCCACCAGCGTCTTCAGAACCAGTTTCGGGATGATCCTCCTGCTTCCTGTGTTTCTCTGTGAATGGAAACTGCCTCCGGAGAGCTCGGGGGATCCCCTCTCCCCCACTTTCCATCTGTGCTGGCTCATGTTCCCCTCCACCTGCTGCCGCCGTGTGTGTGTGTGTGTGTGTGTGTGTGTGTCCTTGGGGCTGGCGCCTTGGAAACTCTAAAGCGCCTGTCCCCAGAGCAGGAGGCTGGGAGTCCCGCGGGCACTTCTCCAGCCCCCAGGACCCTCCTGCCCCCAGGACCCTCCTGCAAGAAGGAGGGGGCGCCACCCTGCAGAGAGCCTCGGGAGGGGGGCCCCTTGCTTCCTGAACTTTATCATTAGGCCCCGCAGATGGCAGCCAGCTACCGGATAAAGGGGTTATACCACAGGTACAGGAACATGCACACCGCAGCCCCAGCGCCCGCGGGGACCACTCCTGTGGCCAAGGCTGACAGTAACACTGACACCACACACCCCTGTGCCCGCAGCACCGTCACCAAAACTCAACAGAAAGGGCCAGGCAGCCGCTCAGCTCCCACCACCCCCAGCTCTGCTCTCCGGGAAGGAGCCCATGGGAGACACATGCTGGTGGGTGAAGAGCTCGAGGCCACACGGCCCAGCCCGACAGCCACACTCAGTCATTCATTCACATGCGTCACAGAAACACGCAGTCCCCGAGGCGGAGGACAGGGAGGCGGGCGAGGGACACGCAGGGCCCTGTGGTGATGGAACCGGCACAGGGCTAACGTGCACAGCAAACACACACACAAATTAAGTCCCTAAAACGGGCTCTGAGCAGATCAGTGGTTGTGCCCAGGCCAGCGTCCTGGCTGCGAGATGGACGGGCTCATACACAGGGACCATTGAGGAACCTGGGCCGAGTGCGCAGGGTCCGCTCTGTCAGTTCTCACACTCTCAACAGCCCAAGACGAGCTGAGGGCAGCACCCCCTGCTCCGGGGGAGACCACACAGAGCTGGGGTGTGGGCTGCACCGGACCTGCTTATTGGAGAGGGTGAGAGGTGAGGGAAAGAGGCGGGCCAGCCGGCTGTGACCCCAGATGCAACCTTCCACACCTGAGGGGGAAGCCAGAACACGGAGCAGGGAGGAGAGGGCCAGCAAGCCGGGGGCACAGGACCGGGGAGATGGCGCCCCTGACCCTCCCACCTTTCTCTAACCAGGGCCCCTGTCCTGTTCCTAAGGAGATGGTGAGGGAGGCAGTGTGATGGGGACCACGTGTGTGTGGGGACAGTGTGTGCATGGGGTTTGCGTGTCTGGGGTGACAGTGTGCTGATAAGCGGTGGGGGTGCATCACCCCAAGATGCCCCAGGCCTCCTGCCCCTGTCCTGCCTGTGCCACGCCCTCCCCAGTCATCCTGCTGGTCCTGCCCACCCCAGGCAGGTGGGGGCTCTTCTAGGTCCCCACCGCCTTTCACAGTCTCTGGGTCCTCCCCTCCCCCCTGAACCCCGCCTGCCAACCCAGAACCTCCCAGTGCCCAGTGCCCCTTTCAGCATCCTGTCTATGTCCCCTCCAGCCCACTGTTCCTGAGGGAGGAGTTATAGGGGAGAGGGCGGGATAAATCAGGAGGAAGGACTGGGAGGGGAAGGGGTCAGCAGGAGGGAGCAGAGTAAAGGGAGGGGGACAAGAGGGAGGGGGAGGGGAAAACAAAGCAGAGACCAGGGAGGTGGACAGGAGGGACTCAGTCACCCTGGCTTTGGCCCCCTGTGGGCACATGCCCAAGCTCTTGCAGATAAAGTCACAGGAAGGAGGCTGCTGGGGTGGTGAGGAGACCCCTCCCAGGGATCTGACAGCCTCTCACACCCAGAGCACAGGCCCACCCTCCCCCACAGTCCGCTCAGCCCGGGCCTCAGAGGACAGCTTGTCGCTAGCACAGGGCCTCAGCCCCTGGGGACAGACTGCAGTGCCCTGGACAGAGCCTGGCCGGAGCTGAGCAGCTGGTTCCCTGCGTTGGATGCCTGGTGACCCTTAGCCTGACCCGGCCCCACCCCCAGCCCTCCTCGGAGCCCCTCCCACCCCAGTGCCAGTCCTCTGGGCCCTGGGCCCTCCAGCCACCCACACGGGGAGTGGCCCTTTGTTCTAAACTGAAGCCGCCCGCTCACTCGCTCTGCCTGCAGACACCAGCGTCTTTGATGCTGTTTCCACCGTTTCTGTTCTTTAATGTTTTCCCTTCACAACTAACGCTGAGCGGTGCCCTGGGAGCCCAGCCGGGCTGTGGCGCCAGCTGTCAGGCGGTTTCTGGGTTTCTGTCTCGGTTATTTTAAGCTGGTGAGACCTACGCATTGCATCACTAATATCAGCAGTTTCATTTCTCCTTGTTTTCCATTCATTATCATAAAAGGCTTAGAGCAAAGCTATCTCACAAACATCTGGCTGGGCAGCCAGGCCACAGCCCCCTGCCGACCGCAACCGTCTCCCACCTGAACGAGTCCCGGGTCCCGGGGGCCCTGCGGGGGTTGTGACACGGGCAGGCCCGGAAGGCAGGTCTGCCTCACAGGCTGAGCCCTGGACACTGTGCGCTGTCAGGAGGCTGCTGGCAGTGGAAAGATCTGGAAATGGGGCCTCCCCAGCCTGCTTGGGGCCTTCTGAAACCCCAAGCTGAGAGGGGGATGCTAGGCAGCCGACGGCCTTCAGTAGGGCCGGCAGCAAGGCCGCCGTGGAGGTGGGGAGGAAGAGGGGGAGGACATGGATGAGGGTCTCAGGGGGCCTGGCAGAAATGTGCCTGACCTAAGCCACGGGTCAGGCAGACCCTTAGCTGCCCCTGCAGGGGGCCTGGCAGTCCGGGGAGGGATGATGGCTCTCCGGGGTCAGGAGGGCCAGACAGGACCTTGGCTGCCCACTGCCCACTGCCCAGAGAGGTGGCTGGGTGGGGCCGCAGAGGTCTGGCCAGGCCCTGGGCCTCGGCCCCCAGTAGTGGCAGAGTTGGTGGGTTCAAACACGAGGCCACAGAGGAGGCAGAGTGGGCTGTGGACAAGGGGTGGGGCCCACCTTCACTGCTGCCTGGGCCTCTGCCCGGAGATCGTGACCCACCTTCCCATTGTCAGAAGGATGGCTGGGGAGGGGAGGACAGTCACCCCCTATTGTATGGAAAGGGAAAGAGGCAACCCCAGATAAAGAAACAAAATCTGCCCTCAATAGAGATCCCTGATGGGGAGAGGTACCCAGACACCCCCGGCCCCCACCTGTCTGTCTCCCTCTCCTTCTTCCTCTCCATCTCTCTCTGCGTCTCTGTCTCTCTGTATTTCTTTCTCCCTGCCACCTCCTTCCCCTGTCCTCTACTCTCTCACATCCCCCATCTCTCTCTCTCTCTCTCTCCACCCCCTAACCCTCCTCCTACCCATGTGGAGGAGGAGGAAGAAGGGGCGGGGCGTGTGCCTTCAAGCCCAGGGAAACAGTTTCCTTTCTTCACGCACTTCTGCCAGAGCAGAGGAGAGGACGTCGTGGTCGGCAGGCGCTTGGGGCATGGGGACCCCAGGGGTGCCCTGGCCGCTCCTCTGGGCGGTGCTGCAGCTGGGCTGGCGGCCAGGCTGGCTCCTAGGTATGTGGATCACAGCTGGGTGGCGGGGTCCGGGTCCAGGGTGGGAACAGCCTCTGGCGCTGTCTCTGGCAGGTGGGGAGGAGACTGTGTGGCGGAGTGCTGTGTGGCTTTGGGCGAGGGAAGTGCCCTCTCTGGGCTCAGCTGGTGGTGAGACCCCTGAGCCGGCAGGAGTATCCCAGGTCTTCCTCTGTGGCCAGTGGGATGGCGAGCCTGTGCCCCTTGCTGTAGAATGACCAGGCTGGGCTGGCCAGAGCCCAAACCTATGCCCAGCTGCCCAACTTGTGTTTTCCTGGGATGGACCAGCCTCGCGGGGCTGACTGGCTCTTGAGGTGACAGGCTGGGTGGCCCAGAGACTTACTCTCGCTATATCCAAAGTAACTGTGCAAGTAAAGATCGCTCCCCCAACCCCGCTCAGGGCCTGGGGCGCACCGCCTGTGGCCTCTGGAGGAGATTCCCGGGTGTAGAGCCTGGGCCCGACCCTCAGCGTCCACGGCAGGTTCTGGTGAGGGGGCCCGGTATGAGCTGTGCACTGGACAGGCCTGCAGGCCCGTGGTCGGGGAGCGGGGCTCCTCCTGGCTGCCCCCATCCTCAGCCAGCACTGCACAGGTGGGGACCGGGGAAGGTGGGTCCCCAGGTCCGGCCCAGGGCCTTTCCTCTGGACTCGCTGGGATGGGGACCGAGGGCCCCTGGGAGGACCAAGACGAGGTGGGGGTTTCCGGACCTTGGAGTCCTGGGTCCCAGGGCTCTCCATCACTCTGGCCCTCCAGGGTCTGCTTGATGGTGATGGGGGCAGGCCTGTTCCTGGGCAGGGCCTCGCTCTCCAGGAAGACCTCAGGGTCAGTGAAGACACTCAAAGTGGTCCCAGGGCCTGTGGCCGAAAGGCGCCTGGTGGAGGGCCTTGGGGGGAGTCCAGGCCTGGGGGCAGAAGGGGTGTGCGCCACCTGGGAGGAGGACCTAGGGCAGTGATGGCGAACCTATGACACGCATGTCAGAGGTGACACGCGTGTCAGAGGTGACACGCAAACTCATTTTTTTGGTTGATTTTTCTATGTTAAATGGCATTTAAATATATAAAATAAATATCAAAAATATAAGTCTTTGTTTTACTCTGGTTGCAAAGATCAAAAAATTTCTATATGTGACACGGCACCAGAGTTAAGTTAGGGTTTGTTAAAATGTTGACACGCCGAGCTCAACAGGTTCGCCATCACTGGGCTAGGGCGTCAAGGGGGCTGGGACCTCCCCGTGGCCTGGTCCTCACCAGGACCCCTTCCCAAAGCAGGGAAAGGTGAGAATAAGGCTCCGCAGCCAGACCCTCCAGCTCCAGATGTGTCGGCCTGGGCGAGATGTTCAAACGCAGAGCGCCCCACGTCCCCATGTGTGCCCCGGCTCGGCACAGAGCACAGCGCTGCCCTGTCACACGCCTGTGGTGTCCTCCTCCTGCTCTGACCCAGACGCGGGCGCTCCGGGCCACGGGGACTTTCTCTTCCCTGTCATCTTCCTCCTTCCTAATTCATTCACTGTGTTTATTGTTTAAGTCCTTCCCATGGAAGTCCCCTCCTGAGCTACACGTTTTTCTCGCATTTTACGAACTATCCCAAACCCAGCGGTAGGCCGCCCCCACCCACCCCCGTGCTAGTGAAGGAGAGAAAACGAGAGTAAACGACAGCCTGGAGTCAGACAAGAGCCCTCGTCGACAGCTTCCTCACCTCCGGCGAGTCACGTAACCTCAGAGCCACAGTGTTAACCTGCAATTTGGGGACAATAGCGCCTGCCCTCTGAGGGCCATGAGAATTGAATCAGACCACTGATAGAAACCGTCTGGCACAGACCGTGGCACAGATCCTTAAGTCAGGTTATTGTATTTATTTTTTTCAAATTACAGTTCTGAAAGGTATTTAAAACATACAGAATAGTTACAGAAAACAGCAGTGAACACCCTGCACCCAGAGTTGCCCATTGATAACATTGGCACATTCGCTGTGTGTATCAGCGGTCGGGACCAATGCCACCGACCAGGCGGCTTCTCAACAGAAGTTCCTGGTCCCACCACTCAGAGGGGAGCCGGGATCCAGGTGTCGGCTGGCGGAGAGCCGAGAGGCCAGGCCTCTCCAGCTCCTGGTGGTGGCCGCCAATCCTTCTCGTCCCCTGGCTCGGACATCACCCCATCTCTGCCTCTGTCTTCACATGGTCTCTCCTGTCTGCGTCTGTCCAGATGTCCCTCTTCTTGTAAGGTCAGGGTCATGTGGAACGAGGGCCACTCTGGACCTCATTGTGAACAATTACATGTGCAACCACCTGTTCCAAGTAAGGCCACACTGAGGTGCTGGGTCAGGTCCCAGCGTGTCCATCTGGGCCCACGTCCCATCGGTGCATGTCACCGAGATTTGGGCTGGGCCATGGAGGTTGGTCGTTCGGATCGCCCCGCAGACCTCCCCTCCTCCCGGCTCGGCAGCTTCGCGAGCCCCGAGTTCAGATGTCCCCAAGTCCAGTGCTGACTGCTTGTTTGGCAATCGCGGTCCTCAGCTCCCTCTGTCTCTGCAGGCCCTCGAGTTCTTTTTCTTTTAAAATCCAAATCTCCATTTTATTTCACACATGGGAAGCCTTAGGACTAGGAATATTTTATTGAGGTATAATGGGCACAGTGTTGCATTACTTCCAGGCGCATAATGTAATGATTCCTTATTTGTCCACATTGCGAAGTCATGAGCCTGCTTAACAGCCCCCACCAAACATCGTTACAGAATTCTTTCTTCTTGTCACGAAAACCTTTGACTCCACTCTCTTGGCTGCTTTCAAACGTGCAGTGGGATGCCTCAGTGTCCACGGGGATGGGTTCCAGGACGCCCGGGAATTCTGGTCAAGCCCCTTATATTGCACAGATGTACTACAGTCTCGTAGTAAAGGTGTTTCCCACCAAGACGTGAGGTAGCAATTCTGAACCTACTTGTGTGTACTGAGATTGAACAAGAAAGTAATATATTGTAAGCTCTGAGATCCAGGTTTCTGTCAACCCTGTGGTGTCGGGCAGGAATTGGGTCAGAACTTAAACGCGTGGTCTTTAGCCGGCTCTCACAGCAGCCACGCCTGCCTGCCAGGACATCATCGCTCCCCTGGCCACTTAGGGTCACACCGCTATTCCCGCTCCGGGGAAGGGATTGTCCCTAAATCTTTTTTTAAAAAATAATTTTTATTTTTAGATTATAGTTGACACACAATATTATATCAGTTGCAGGTGTATAACATAGTGATTAGGCATTTATATAATTTACTAAGTGATCACCCATTTTGTCCCTAAATCTTGAACATCCTCTCCTGTGTTCTCTCCTTTTCTCGCAGCCACCACCTGGAGCACGCTCACTGACTCACACCTAATACACACACAGTCATATTTTCCTAACTAGTCTCAAGATTTCCAGGGGCAGAAACAGGCGTCAGAGATGGGCAAACTGTTGAGTGTTGGGTGTCTGGGCCAGTGCCCGCTCTCATGGCAGGGGCAGCCCCGACCTGGCCCCAGAGGCGGGACCTTGCACCAGGTGTTGTAGATTTTCTGACATTTAAGGAGAGGTCAGACATTGCAATTTTTATGTGACATCTCGTACGTCTCCTGTGCTAATTCTAGGCTGTTATGTTTTTAAAAAATTCTTTGTGAGGGAAAAGACAAACAACAACAACATATCTGTGGTCAAATGTATCTACCACAGCCATTTCGCAAGTTCTGGCCATGAGAAGAGATGACATTTACATAAATGACGACAGCCGGCCCGCGGGATCCGGGGGTCTGTGTACTGAAACCCAAGGATGCGCAGGGCCCTTGTATAAAACGATGTGGTGTTTGCATATAACATCAGCGGGTGCGCCCGCACTTCCCTTGTTTTGCGTGGATTCAGCCAGTGCTCCACACAAATTAGCACGTGGCAAATTCAAATTTTGCATTTTGGAATGTTCTGGGATTTTTGGTTCTTTCGAATATTCTGATCCGAGATTGGTTGAGTCCATGGATGCGGAACCCACGGGTGGGAAGGGCTGCCTGTGGAGTGTTATGAAGCACAGTTGCCATGCCATGCACGCCATCCCCGGGACCTATTCCTCTTATAACTGGAAGTTTCTATCTTTGACCCCCCTTCACCTGCCCACCCCCTTTCTGGCAACCACCTGTCTGTTCTCTGTATCCATGAGCTCGATTTTTGTTTTGTTTGTTTTTCGTTTTACATTCCACATATACGTGAGATTATATGGTATTTGTCTCTGTCTGACTTATTTCACTTAGCATAATGCCCTCACAGTCTATGCAGGTTGTCGAAAATGGTAAGATTTTATTCTTCTTGGTTGCTGAGTGACATTCCATTGTATATGTGCACGCTTCTTCTTTATCCTCCTGTCTATCACTGGGCACTTCGGTTGCTTCCGCAGCTTGGTCACCGTGAATAATGCTCCAATGGACGTGGGGTGCACCTACCTTTTCTGCTAGTGTTTTGGGTTTCTTCTGATAAATACCAGACGTGGGCTTGCTGGATCCTATGGTAACTCTATGTTTAACTTTTTACGGTAACTCTATCCTGATTTCCACAGTGGCTGCACCAGTTTACATTCCCACCAGCAGTGCTCAAGGGGTTCCTTTCTCAGCGTCCTCATCAGCACCCACTTGTTGATTTGCTGAAAATAGCCATTCTAATAGCATGAGGTGGTGGCTGGCGGCGGTTTTGACTTGCATTGCCCTGATGATTAACCATACCAGACCTGAGGCCCTGAACCTAACTGTCTCCTATACCTGGGCTCTTGAGCATTAAAGAGAAAAAACCAACACGATATAGAAAAATGTTAGTTACATGCAAACAAGTGGTTAGAATAAGATGGAACTTGGAGACATTGTAGAAAATTGGTCTAGGAAAGTACTGAAAATTAGGTACAGCGGTATAGCGGCAGATTCGGAAATTACCGGAAAATTGGTACAGTGGTCTGGTAGGGTTAATGAGGATGAGCATCTTTTCATCTGTCTGTTGGCTATCTGTATGTCCTCCTTGAAAAATGCCTGTCCAGGGGGCTTTGTCCATTTTGTAATCAGATTGTTTATGGGGGTATTTTTGCTTTTGAGGTTTATGGGGTTTTTTTTTGTTTTGTTTTAAATATATATTTTATTGATATTTAGAGAGGAAGGGAGAGGGAGAGAAAGATAGAAACATCAATGATGAAAGAGAATCACTGATTGGCTGCCTCCTGCCTGCCCCCTACTGGGGATCGAGCCCGAAACCCAGGCATGTGCCCTTGGCCAGAATCGAACCTGAGTCCCTTCAGTCTACAGGCTGACGCTTTATCCATTGAGCCAAACCAGCTAGGGCTGTGGGTTTGTTTTTTTTTATATTTTGTATATTAACCCCTTATCCAATATATGATTTACAAATATTTCAAATCTTTTTTCCACTCTGTAGGCTGTCTTTTCATTTTGTTTGATGGCTTCTTTGCTGTGCAGCAGCTCGGTAGTTTGCTGTCGTCCCACTTGTCTATTTCTGCTTTTGTTGGCAGCCCTGGCATCTCGAAGGCTCCACCTGGGGGTGTGTGATGATTGGTCATGGAAGATCACAAATGTGTTGGTCCTTCTTAGGGCACCCACCAAGGTCCCATTCTCTCTGGGCCTCCAGCAAAAGAGGGGAAGGCTCTTTTGCCTTCCCTGTGTGATGAATAAAGGCACACGGGGGCAGCTGGACGGGGACCCGCCTCGTCCAGTTCAGATTCCCTGAGAGGCACCACAAAGGGCCAACAGACAAGTGACTCAATTGGTAACAAATTAAGGTCAGGGGTGGGGCAGATGAGATCCAAAACTGCAGAGAAACAGGGCTCCCCCCTCCACACAGAGCGAGGACAGGGTCCCGGGACCGGTCAGCAGTGCCCTCACCGGGGCGCCCTGGGAAAGCCTGCTGGAGGGGCCTGGGCAGGAGGGGAGGTGGCTCCATGCACTGCATGGCTCTTGGAGGAGCTTCTTGGGTGGCCCTGGCCGTGAGAGGGGGGTCTGCTTGGAGGCCCTGGCAAGTTGGACCCAGGTGGAGGGCCACAAGGGCCGTCCTGGGCGTTGGTGAAGGGAGACACGGGTTGGCTGCAGTGGACAGTGGCGGGGGACACACGAGCAGGGTGGGCCCACGGAACCAACACTGGGCTCTGGTGCTGCAGTGTCACCAATGACTTCACCAAGTCTTTGTCCACCTTGAACTGTCACTCCCATGGCGCTTCCTTTAAAGCAGCGGTTCTCAACCTGTGGGTCGAAGGACCCTTTCACAGGGGTCGCCTAAGACCATCGGAAAACACATATATAATTACATATTGTTTTTGTGATTAATCACTATGCTTTAATTATGTTTCAATTTGTAACAATGAAAATACATCTTGCATATCAGATATTTACATTACTATTCATAACAGTAGCAACATTACAGTTATGAAGTAGCAACGAAAATAATTTTATGTTTGGGGGTCACCACAACATGAGGAACTGTATAAAAAGGTCGCGGCATTAGGAAGGTTGAGAGCCACTGCTTTAAAGAGACTTGCTTCCCGGCACAACACAGAGAACGCTGCCTTTTGTCGCCACCACACCCAGCAGTTACTCTTTAGATAACTGTCATGACTAATGTGCAACATTCAGCCTTTGAATTTCTTGCTCATCGAACAGAGCTGAGTGGTTTGGGGTTAGCAGGGTGGCTCTGCTCCGTACGTACATCTATTTAGAAACCCAAGCTGATGGGGCTTTCTTTCTTCACTTGGGCCTTCCAACTCAGAGTCCTCTTTATTGGTCGGCCAAGAGGAGAGAACCTGGGGAGGGCCAGGGCAGAGCGATGGACCAAGTCCAAAGTGCCATTCACTCCACATCCCACCGTGAGAACATATGAGCTAATTGTGCGTTCGTGTAGGAAAGGAGAATGTGGACTTTCCTGAGCAGCTGGAAACTTTTGCCCCACCAACGGGAGGAAATCAAACTACTGTTAATCTTTACTTCTCTAATACCAGATTGGTGTACCTTCCCAACCTTTCCTGGAACCATTGCTGTTCTTTGCCACCGCCCTGTCTCTATCAGATCATCTGTTCAGTCCAATAGCTCCAACTCACTTTCTTTCACACCAAAACCCTTTAAAGCAAAGCACAGTATTATCTCTTTTGCTAAGTCTTTTCTCATTTTTTTCTCTCCCGAAAAAGAGACCAAAGGTAGGCAGTAAACGTATTCTACTTTAAATCATCTAAGATCAAATCATAATTAGTGTAGAAAAAGGCCCAGTAATGAGAGAGACAGAGAGAGACTTGCTTCCCAAATAAATGTGTGAAGAAAATGGGCGTTAGTGCTGCCAAGGAGAACGGGGCTGGCATGCAGGAGGGTAGGACACAATCAAGAATGAGGGAAGAGCCGTGTCCCCATCAGTGTTTGTGTCGCCCCCTAGAGGGCCCCACCTGCCACAGCCATCCCCAGTCCAGAACTGACCTTCTCCAGGCCCCCTGGCCTCCCTGACACCCCATGCCCTTCCCCGAGCTGCCCCTCCACAAGGCCCAGAGGACCCCAGCCCCTGAACAAGGATGTGCAGGCGGTCTGGGACGCCCACACAGGAGGGGGCTCGAGGCTCTCCGACACGGTAATGAGCACACATGCTAGGTTATGCTCTCCCTCCCTCACATGCATTCACGCTCACGGCCACATGCTCCCCCGGCTCATGTCCAGCTGGCACTTGACAAGATCATAGGGACAGTACCTGCAGCCCCAGGACTGGCCATGTGCCCCCCTTGACCACGCACTGATGGCCAGGAGAGGTGCCCGGGAAGGGCCATGGCGGGAGGTACAGGCTGGCGGGGCCCTGGCCTCTCCATGACAGTGTCCTCAGTGTAAACCGGGTGGGAGGAGGAGAAGGGCCTCTGTGTCCCCGAGCAGGGCCACAGAAATGGAGGACACTGGGACACCTCAGGACCCACCTGGTCTCTGAATATCTGTGACTTTGACCCTTGTGAGGTGCCCAGTCGGGATGGGCAGAGGGTGTCCTGGTCACACGTGCCCTGAAGTGGCCCAGGTTGAAGGGGAGCTGGGTCCCAGAACCATCCCATCCTCCTCCGAGCCACGGGGCAGGCTCACTGGGCAGGCCTCGCAAGGGACAGGGTGGGCCTGAAGCAGCCAGCCCGGGGCAAGGTCATGGAGTGTGGGGAGCCACACCCAGCAAGTTCAGGATGGAGCGGAGTAGAACAGATGCACAGCCTGGGAAAGCAGACGTGTGGCCGTGAGCATGATTGCATGTGAGGGAGGGTGAGCATAACCTAGCATGTGTGCTCATTCTCGCGTCGGAGAGTCTCGCACCCTCTCCTGTGTGGGCGGCCCCAGGCCACCCGCACATCCTTGTTGGGGGGGGGCGGGGGGGAGCGTGGGCTGGAGCCCAGGGTGTGGGGGACTCTATTTCCGTCCATCTCAGGGGCGATGGCCCAGCTGAATTGCAGTCCCCAGAGCCTTGGAAGAGGACCTGGGGGGCCCCACACTGCCCAGGTCAGCAGTGCCCATGTGGGGTCCTGGCTCTGAGCTTGTCCTGAAATGGGGAAAAGGCTGGCCCCTGAGCCCACTGGAGCTGGGCTTCCCATGGCAGCCCTGGCAGCCCAGCCCAGCGCCCAGGCCACCCTCCCCACCCCCCAGCACAGTGCAGACGGCTCAGAGACCTGGGAGGCAGAGCTGGGGACCGGAGTCAAGGAGGGAGGGGTGAAGGCCCTAAGCCACTGCTTGGGAAAGAAATGGGTTGGGGGCCCCAGCCCAGATCTCTGGATGCCATCAGTGGACAAGATCCCACCACGGGGTTTCCTGGTGAGAGGTGAGCACCTGTCCCCAGGAGGCGTGCAAGAAGCTGCAAGGCTCATGGCAGAGGGGATTCCCGCGTGGCTGGGCTTCCCAGGACCTTCCTGTCTGAAGGGATGTGGGAAAGCGGGAGGGGGGTCTCGGTGGGCTGTCCCACAGCCTTCCTCAAGGCCCCTGGTTCTCTCTCCACCCCACAGAGACTCCCCAAAGGCCCTGGAGTCCCCTCACCTTCCACCCGCCTCAGCTCACGGTGGCCGAGGGGGAGACCGCCACCTTCACCTGCAGCTTCTCCAACACGTCTAAGGATTTCGTGCTCAACTGGTACCGCATGAGCCCCAGCAACCAGACGGACAAGCTGGCCGCCTTCCCTGAGGACAGCGGGCAGGAAGTCCGCAGGGACCAGCGCTTCCGCATAACCCGGCTGTCCAACGGACGGGACTTCGAAATGAGTGTCCTCACTGCCCGGCGCAATGACAGCGGCATCTACTTCTGTGGGGCCATCTACCTGCGCCCCAAGACGCAGATCCATGAGAGCCTCCGGGCAGAGCTCAGGGTGACAGGTGCAGAGCGGGACCCCAGGGTGGGAGTGAGGATGCGGACAGGGCAGGGCAGGGCCTGTTAGGCACAGTGAGCACGGATTCTCCTAACTTCACTCCAGGACTCTGTCCCACACCCGGGCCACAGTGACCAATGGCTTCGGGCCTCTGTGCTTGGAAGCACCTCAGACCCCATTTGTCCTGAGGGAGGGGCAGGTGGTAGGTGCGCCTCAGAGTGAGGTTGTGCAGGCCTGGGTGAGACTGGTCAGTGCAAGCCTAGGACTGAGTCCCCTCAGACTTGAAGGGGGCAGGGTAGGACCCGAAGTCCCTGTCCTGTGTCCCACGCCTGAGTATCTGTCCTCTGTGTCTCCAGAGAGAGTCCCGGAACAGCCCACTGAGGGCCCCAGCCCCCCACCCAGGCCCGCAGGTCAGCTACAGGGCCTGGTCATCGGTGTCACAAGCGTCCTGGTGGGCGTCCTGCTGCTTCTGCTGCTGACCTGGATCCTGGCCACTCGAGGTAATGCCCCAGCCAGCCCCCCTGCCGTCCCGCCAGGTGGAGCCCGAGGCACTGCCAAGGCCTCTCCTCGGAGACCCCGGCCATGCTCTCAGGAGGGGCCTGAGGGGAAGGCAGCCGTCCAGGTCACACAGGAGGCACGGAGAGGCCCCCAGGCTGAGGCCCCTGTGTAGCTGCCCAAGGCTGCCCTCAAGCCTCAGGCCACATCTCAGACCACAAGCCACTGTGACGGTGCTTCTAACAGCCGCCGGGGGCCTGTGGTGACAACCACAGCCACCCCGCCCCCCCAGGATGGTGGTGGTCACGGGCAGCTGACCTCACTCAGTCACTGCTGCCCTGAACTGCGGCTCTGTGCCTCCTGCACGCCCGCCCTGGGTGTTAGAGGGGCTTCGGGAGTCACTGTGCCCCCCACTACCTCTCAGGGGGGTCTGGTGCCTGGACAGGAGGCACGGGGGTCCTGGTTGGAGATGTCTTGGGCAGCCAGTAAGGTACCTCCAGAGGGAGGAAAAAGCGGCCGGAAAAAGGGGCCACTTCCGAGAGGGGGCCCAGCCCAGGATAGGTCAGCCCCTCCACAGGCCCCGCCCACCAAAGGCTCCCACGCTCTCCCAGGACAGGCACCATGTGTGGCAACAGCAGGAGTTCCCACTCGAGGACAGACACTGCTCTTGGCCACTCTGACGGCTCCTCGCCGGCCCATGGCCTTCAGACCCTGCGATAACTGGGTGGCCGCCCAGGGCTGAGCCTGGTGGGGTCACACCCCTGCACCGTGTCAGCCCTGCCTGGCTCTCCTCTGAAACCCTGAGGGACCTGGGCGCAGGAGAGACCACTGTCCCTTCTGAGCGAGGAGAGGAGACTGGCCCAGGGCTCCAGACGCAGACCTGCTGAGCCGGCCGAGTCGCTGTCCTGAACTGCGGCTCTGTGCCTCCTGCACACCCACCCTGGGGGACAAGGGCAGCCACGGCGTCCATGCCCTCCCCCTGGGTGGTTAGGGACAGCGGCCATGCTGCCCTGCCATTCCAGGCCCCGCGGGGTTCATTTCTCCAGGGATCACATTTTTCCTCCTTCAGATATTTTTTTAAATATGTTTTTATTGATTTTTAGAGAGAGAGGAAGGGAGAGGGAGAGAAGATAGCAACATCGATGATAGAGAAACACAGCTGCCTCCTGCACGCCCCCTGCTTCGGATTGAGCACACAACCCAAGCATATGTTCTGATGGGGATGGAACCAGGGACCTCTGGGTTCATGGGTCAACGCTCACCCCTGAGCCGTGCCCACCAGGCCCCTTCAGATCGTTTTGAGATGTGCTGTATGCACATCTGGGCACTGGTCCCTGGTGGGGACGCACGTGGTGCTCCTGTGCACGTAGATCAGGGAGATGCTGCCATGGCACCGCTGACTATGTGTCTGCTGTGTGCTTTATGGCGCCAGCCCGGGACCCAAGGTGGGTTTGGTGCCCTGCAGTGGGCACCAGGCTCGGCCAGGTTTGCGACCAGCCGGAGCACTAAGCCCGGAAGACAGGCGGTCCTATGTGGCCTCACACCCAGCAGCTCACTTCCAGACGGACCCTCGGAGATGAGCAGGCACTCGGGTGGTTGCAGGGGGGGTGGGAGCCGGCAGGGAGGCAGCTTGGCCACCCAAGCCTGGAGGCTTGGGCTCTTCCCCTGGCCAGAGGTCTTCCCACCCCGCCGCCTGCTGAGACCCGGCCTGCTGGGCCTCCTGGACCTGACTCCCTGTGTTTCTCTGCAGGGGGCCGTGCCTGCCGGGGTGAGGACCAGCCTCCGGTGAGTTCCCTTCCCTTTCTGGTGATTTTGGTACATTTCAGGGAAGGGGTGCGAGGGATAGGCAACCCCAGGGGTGAGTGGCCTCAGGAGCAGCCACACCCATTCCCAACCACATCACCTTGTTTGAACATGGGCACCCGAGCCCAAGGACGGGTTGTGGGGCTCAGGCCCGGCCCCTCTGTGTATGTGTGTATCCGCACGTGTGGGTCTGTGTTCACCCTTGTGTGTACGTGTGTGTTCACCAGCCACTGAGAGCGTGCTGACTCCTTTCTCCCTCTCCCCTAAGAAGGAGGGCCCCTCCGTGGGATCTGTGGACTACGGGGAGCTGGACTTCCAGAGGCGGGAGAAGACCCCGGAGCCCCCTGCCCCCTGTGTGCCTGAACAGACCGAGTACGCCACCATCGTCTTCCCCGGCAGGCCCGGCTCTCCCCGCAGGGCCTCTGCCGACAGCCCGCAGGGGCCCCAGCCTCTGAGACTTGAGGACGGACACTGCTCTTGGCCGCTCTGACGGCTCCTCGCCGGCCATGGCCTTCAGACCCTGCAATAACTGGGTGGCCACCCAGGGCTGAGCCTGGTGGGGTTACACCCCTGCACCGTGTCAGCCCTGCCTGGCTCTCCTCTGAAACCCTGAGGGACCTGGATGCAGGAGAGACCACTGTCCCTTCTGGGTGAGGAGAGGAGACTGGCCCAGGGCTCCACACGCAGACCTGCTGTCCTGAACTGCGGCTCTGTGCCTCCTGCACACCCACCCTGGGTGTCAGAGGGGCTTCAGGAGTCACTGCGCCCCCCTTCCCTCTGCCTCTCAGGGGAAACTGGTGCCTGGACAGGAGGCACGGCGGGTCCTGGTTGGAGACTGTCTTGGGCAGCCAGTAAGGTGCCTCCAGAGCGAGGAAATCCAGCACACACCTCAAAGGACACAGAGGGACGTGCGAGAGCCTGGCTCTCCCCAGGCCTGGAGAAGAGACCTGGCCGCCCAGGTGGGCAGCACCCTGGAGTGGCCTCCTCCATGGTGCCCATTTACGGTGCTATTTAAAGGTGCCTCGGAGGCTCCTGCCTGGGGTGCTGGGCGGGCACCCTCCAGCCAGACTATCACTCCTTACCCAGCACACACAGGGCGTCAGCTGTCCTGCAGGATGGCCCGTGGGCACCCAGTGTGGGGGCTCAGAAGCAGGTGTCCTTCGTGGGCTCCACACACACTGAGCAGCCCTTTCCCTTTCTATTATATTATCTATACTAATAAAAGGGTAATATGCTAATTAGACCGGACATCTTCTGGACATCCTTCCAGACGTCCTTCCGGAAAAAGCCACGGTGGCGGGGCCCAAGACAGAGGCGGTTAGGGGCGATCAGGCCAGCAGGCAGAGTGGTTAGGGGCAATCAGGCAGGCAGGCAGGTGAGCAGTTAGGAGCCAGCGGTCCCGGATTGCGAGATGATGCAGGCCGGGCTGAGGGTCCTGCCCCCACCCCCGCATGAATTTCTTGCACCGGGCCTCTAGTAATTAAATAATGACAGAAGCTCAAAGAAAGGCCCCCAGTTCTGTCCTGCTCACAAGGTCATGGGGGGAGGGGGAGACCCTGCTGGTGCCAGGCAGATGGAGGGCTCTGGCCTCGATGTCTCTATTCAAGAAACACACAGCCCCCTGAAGCCCTCATCTCCACTCCTTTGGTTCCTCCCACACTCACACAGCCTCTGACTTTAGGGGGCTGCTGGACCCCCCCCCAGAAGCCCTTTCTGGGCTTCACGCCCCAGGGTCCCACGGCACCCTGCCCCCAGACCACCTCAATCTGGCACAGGACATCCCTGAGCGATTGTGCCTATATCTGCCCTGCTGCAGCCCTCATGAGTCCCCTACACCTTGGGGTCCCTCCTGGGCAGGGTCTGTGCCCCAGGCTGGGGCCAGGCCAGGCAGTGGGTGGGCTGCACCAGGCTACCAGCAAGCAGGCTCAGGGTGCAGCCTGCAAAGAGAATGCCTTGTTCGTCCTCCAGAAGGGACAGGACACCCCGTGCCAGTTCCCTGACTGCAATGAGAGACGCCTCCAACCTGTCCCCTCCCATGAGCCCCATCCAGACCCCGCCACTCCCCAACCCTTTGAGCTCACAGCCTGTGCCTGGCACCCTGGGGTCCTGTCCTGGGTTGGGCGGGAGGTGGAACTACCCATCCAGGAATAAGCTAGGATGCCCTACTAGGTCATACTTTCGAGGAACACAGCCTGGGAAGTCTGCAGTGAGCATGAGCCTGAAAAACACAGTAGGTTCCATGGGAAAATACTACAACAACATGAAAATCCAGGCAAGGAGCAGATGTAAAATTAACATCCCAAAATAGAGGGCTGTCACATATTCAAACACTGACCAGTTAGCAGAAAATGTGATAGTGTTCCGAGAACAGAGAAGGTAAAATGCCTGCGGCATAAATTTATCGAGAAACGTGCAAACCTGTAGGAGAGCTGGGTGTGGGCCTGATTGACGGGAATACACACCCTGGTTAGGATGACAAGACACCACTGAGGCGTCAGCTCTTCCTGGGTTCATTTATAAATTTAACAGGATCCCAACAGAAACCCACATGTCTGACCTGTAAAGTTCATGTGGAAAAATGAACGAGTAACAGCCAAGCAAGCCATGAAGAGAAAGTGAAAGACTAGCTTTGTTAGATCTAAACTCACCCAATTAAAGCAGTAGGATTAGCTCATTAAGAGACAGGAGTGAATGGGACCAGGGCAGAAGGTAGACTTTTTGATGCGTAGTGTAGGGACCACACTGCAAGCTGGAAACGCATGCAGGTAGACTTACCTTAGGCCACTCGCAGAAATCACCCGGCAGCAGGGACGTGAGTGTGAGAGAGAAACCCTACAAGACAAGAGAACACGTGATGAACTGTTCCTCACACTGGCTCAGAATCAAGGCGCCAGGAAAGAGAAGACAGAGCACGTTGGCATGGCAGAACTATCACAGGCCAACTGGGGAGGAGTGTGCAATGTCACAGAGACCTAGAAATACAGAGAGAGCAGCTCACAGGTGCAATGGGAAGGTGAGCAGGAAGTGTGACCAGACCGTACATACATGCACACAACTTATGTACACATGCACATAACACATGTGCACACGGCACGCGGAGCATACACACATGCATGAGCATACACACCACATGCACACATTGTATTATGTGTACATTGCTTAAACAATGAAAGCATGTTCAATTTTTCTCACAATAAGTGCAGGTTATATTGCACCTGTCACCTGGCAAACTGAAAGCTGGGACCAGGCTGCTGGCAAGGACGCAGGAGGCTCTTCACTCATGGCCATGGCCATGGAAGCGAGAACTGGAGGAGCATCCGGTGACATCCAGCAGTTAGTGAAGCATTTGCCCATGGAACCCACCTGGAATACCTCCCGTGTGCAGGAGGGAGCCACTTCCCAGCCTCCCCCACCCTTTGGCTCCTCCCAGCCAGAGGTTCCGGCCAGGCACACAGATCCCCAGGACCCAGCTCCTGTTGGTCTTCAGGCAAAATGAAGCCAGCCTGGGGGTGCGGCCTGGGTGGCGGGAGCTGCCTGGGGCTCAAGTTCCCTGGGCCCCTGCCTTGGGCACAAAGTAATGGTTGTTTTTTTGTTATGTTTTTATCTCACTTGAATTCCAAAAATAAATTATTATATGGAATATTATTCAACTGTTAAAATAATTAATTTTTTAAAATATATTTTATTGTTTTTTTACAGAGCGGAAGGGAGAGGGATAGACAGTTAGAAACACTGATGAGAGAGAAACATCGATCAGCTGCCTCCTGCACACCCCCTAACTGGGGATGTGCCCGCAACCAAGGTACATGCCCTTGGCCAGAATCGAACCTGGGATCCTTGAGTCCGCAGGCCGAGGCTCTATCCACTGAGCCAAACCGGTTAGGGCTAAAATAATTAATTTTTAAAGTTTGTACATCAATGCACAAAGGGGGCGACTGGCTGGCAAAAAATATGAACCTCACTCGGGGTCACTGCGCTGGGTCTGGGGTCACAGACTACTGGGTGGGGGGCAGGAGGGCAGCGGAAGCAGCTGGGTCTGGCTGGGACACCAGGAGACCACGGGCTCTTTGGGCCAATGACAGTGCGGGTCGGTGGGGGGCGCATGCAGGAGGGAGCCGAAGGCAAGGCGCCCAGCTGGGGTCCTGGCAAAAGGCCAGACAGACCGTTTGAGCTTCAAAACCGCCAGAAGTAAAACTAAAAACCTAATTGATTAACACGTGTTGAAAGTGTTTAAGATTGCCCGAGATCATATTGATACAAAAGAAGACAAAAGCGCGCGCAGGAAGAGGGGAGGAAGAGGCGGCCCCGGCAGCGGCGTCCCGGCCGCGGCGCTCAGATCAGTGGAAGCGGACACTCAGCACTTTGCGCGTCGCCTTCCCGTAAAGCGCCTGCCGCCCGCCGCCCGCCGCCACTCACTTTTTCCATTCCTCGCTCTGCCCCAGCCTCGTGTGTCACGGCCGGGCTGGGGCACCTCGCCCACCCCCACCCACGCGCTCGGGCGGGTCTGTCCCTGCCTCTCCCCAGCCGCGGCTTCGGCGGGGAGCCGGGCGTGGCCGGCCTCGGTCCCCGCCCCAGGCCTGGGCTTCCTGAGTGAGGCCCGCGGATCCTGGCGGGCAGGGGGCCCAGAGCGGGAGGCGAGTGGCAGCCACGACACCCTGGGCCCCCCCCAGGCTCCGGGTCTGTGCCCCGCCCTGGAGCCCCACCCTGCTACCCCTCGGCCGGGAGGACACGCCCACCAGCCCCTGGGCCCTCCCAGTCCCAGGTCTGCAGCGCGGGGAGAGGGGCTGGACACCTGGGCCTAGGAGCCCCGCGGGACAGAAAAGACAAGTTAGGCCTGTAGGACTCTGGCCAAGGTCTCCTGGAAGGAGGAAGGCACCGATCTCAAAGGGAGCTCCCCCTCCGGGTCATGCAGGCAGGACTGCCCCAGCGTGGGGTGGGGGAGGGGGGAGGGTCGCAGCCCTGTGGGTCAGCGGGCCAGTGGGAATGGATCCATCCCCTTTGCAGGTGGATGAGGCTCCGAGTTTTGAAGACTTCAGGATGTGGGGAGTCCTCCTGAGGGTGATGAAGGCCAGCACAGTGTTCACCCCAATCACTGGAGCCCCCTAACTGGGGCTCAATCAAACCCTTCCTGGGAGTCCTGTACCCTCTGACCTCAGTCAGGCTGCCCTGCCTGCGGGACCCTGTGTTTGTGACTCCTGAGCCCACTGACTCACTGTGGACAGGGGTATAAGGCTCCCTTCAGCCTTCGGCTCCCACATCTTGGGGTGCCCTGAGCTCACCACATGTCAGGGGCACCTCCAGGAGCCACTGGAGCAGAAGAATGAGTGGCCGAGCTGTCCACCCTCAGGCAGGAAGAGACTCTGGGCAGAGGCGGCCACTTGTCCAGGATATGGCCCTGAAGCCTCATGTCTGCCATGGAGTGGCCGCTCAGTCCACCCCAGGAGCCACTTCCCAGCCTCCCCCACCCTTTAGCTCCTCCCAGCCAGAGGTCCAGGCACACAGATCCCCAGGACTCAGCTCCTGATGGTCTTCAGGCAAAATGAAGCCAGCCTGGGGGTGCCGCCTGGATGGCGGGAGCTGCCTGGGGCTCAAGTTCCCTGGGCCCCTGCCTTGGGCACAAAGTAATGGTTGTTTTTTTGCTATGCTTTTATCTCATTTGAATTCCAAAAATAAATTATTATATGGAATATTATTCAACTGTTAAAATAATTAATTTTTAAAGTTTGTCCATCAATGCACAATAGCCAAGAGATGGCAGCAGCCCCACTGTCCGTGGAGGGATGAGAGGTCCCTCTGCACAGCCCCGTATGATTGAGTCTGAAAAGGGAGCACAGTCTGACACCTGCTCTGACATGACAGGACCTTGAGGACTGACGCTCAGTGCAAGAAGCCAGACACAGAAGGACAAACACTATGTGATTCCACTGATTTGACGTTCCTGGAGGAGTCAGGTCCACAGAGACAGCGAGTAGACTGTGGGGGACCGGGGTGGGGAGAGGGGAGAATGAGTGTTTAATAGAGACAGGGGGTCAGTTTGGGAAGATGACAATGTCTGGGCTAGGACGTCAGCCCCTGAGCCACAGGGACTGGTCAGGGCACCTGGACCGGATGTAGTGGTGGGATGACGCATGGACGGCCTGCGGTTCAGAAAGGGACTGATGTACAGAAGGGAACACAGGTGGTGGGTGCGGGGGGAGAGGTCCCTGAGTCAGTCAGGGTTCTCCAGAGGAACAGAAACTGTAGGGTGTGTGTATAGAAATTTATGTTAAGGAACTGGCTCATTGGCTCATGTGATTGTGGCAAGTCAGCAGCTGGAGACCCAGGAAAGAGCTGATGTTGCAGCTTGAGACCAAAGGCTGTCAGGAGGCAGAAGTCCCTCTTCCTCAGGGGACCTGAGTCTCTTCTCCTAAGTCTCACATGATTGGATGAGGCCCACCACATCACGGAGGGTATTTGCTTTCCTCAAAGTCTGCTGATTTAAATGCTAATCTCATCATTAAAAAAAAAAAAGAAAAGAAAACCTTCACAGAAACATCTAGACTGGCATTTGACCAAATATCTGGGTACTGTGGCCTAGCCAAGTTGACACATAAAATTAACCACAGCATCTACAAGCCAAGATAAGAGTGGGAAGACAAGAATGAAACCCAGGCTGCCATCTATCCCCAAATCTGCAGGCTTACGGGGGCAGCTGGGCCTCCCCACAGCCAGAGCAGGGCCCTATGGCTCCCTCCAGGGCCCAGAGGGCCAGCGGGGCAGTCGATTGCAGGGCCACAGACTGAAGGATGTGCCATCTTGGTTTCTTCCAAGTTTTGGCAATTACGAACAAGCTGCTATAAACATCCGTGGGCAGGTTTCCACGTGAACATACGTCTTCAACTTCTTTGGGTAAATGCCAGGGAGCACAATGCTGGATCATATGGTAGGAGTCTGTTTAGTTTTGTAAGAAACCACCAAACTGTCTCCCAAGTGGTGGCACCATTGTGCATTCCCGCCCAGCATGAGTGAGATTCCTGCTGCTCCCGGCATGTGATGCTGTCAGTGTTCCGGCAAAATGTTGGCCATTCTGATAGATGTGCAGTGGCATCTCACTGCTGTTCTATTCTGCACTTCCCAGGTGACATGCTGTGCAGCATCTTTTGCTATACTTACTTGTCATAATATGCAAACAATTTTAAAAACTCAACACTATGAAAACAAGCAACCCAGCTGAAAACTAGGCAAAGACCTGGACACCTCACCAAAGAAGATACACAGATGGTAAAGCCACTGTGGAAGACAGTTTGGCAACTTCGTACAAAGTGAAACTATCAGATACGAGCCTTGCAGCAATTTTCCTACAGCCTGTGGCTTGTCTTTTCATTCTCTTAACGTGTTGTGTCAACTGTTCTCATCAAATTGCCCTTCCATGGATTGTGCTTTAGGTGTTGTGTTAATATACTTTTTGAACTTTACTTCTTAAAATGTACCTAATTCCTTGGCTCTTCGATGGTTTCTCCTCCCAGGAGCAGCACCCACAGTGTCAGCCCCGCGCTCTCCCCAGGGACACACGACATGTGCTGGTCCATTCTTAGGGTTTGACAGGATTCGCTAGGAAAGCCACAGACACCTGGAGTGTTCCTAGTGTGCAGATTTTAAATTATGGATTCCATTTCTTTACCAAGGTTCTCCAGATTTCCCCTTTCATCTTGTGTCAGTTCTAATGTCATATTTTTCCAAAACGTGTCCATTTTATCTAAATTTTCAAGTTTATTAGCATAAAGTTGCTCCTCAAGTCCCCTTGAAATCTTTGAGAGTCTGTAGGGTCCCGTGTGTCCTTTCTCATTCCTGGCAGTGGTTATTTGTGGGCATTTTGAGAGAGAGAGAGAGAGAGAGAGAGAGAGAGAGAGAGAGAGAAAGAGAGAGAGAGAGATCAGTTGCCTTCAGTACCTTCCCTGATGGGGATCAAACCCGAAACCCAGGTATGTGCCCTGACTGGGAATCGAACCAGCAACCTTTGGGTGCATGGGACGATGGTCAACCAACTAAGCCACTTCGGCTGGACTATTTTCTTCCTTTCTTCATGACCAGCCTCATCAGGGGTTTGTCGATTTTATTAGTTTTTTTCAAAACCCAACCTTTGGCTTTCTTTGCTCTCCTGTGGGATTTTCCTATCCCACTGCTCTGCTCTTTGTCATTTCTTCCTTCTGCTTTGTCTGGACCGAATTTGCTGGCCTTTTTCTCGAGAGAACAGGACTGTCACCTTTCTTCGGTTCTAACATGTGCGTTTCCCTCTAATCCTGGCTTCAGCATCATCCCACAGTTTTATGTAGTGTTTGCATGATTAATTTCAAAATCTCTTCTAACCTCCACTATGGCTTCTTTGAACTGTGAGTTATTTAGAATACTGTTTCTAAATTCTTGAACATATGAGGATGTTTAATTATCCTTTGTTTAATTTCTGGCTCAATTTCACTGTGGTCTTTCAAGTCTTTGAAGTCTGTGGGGATTTGATTTTGTATCTTGGTGTGTTTGGAAAGATGGCACCTCCTGCAGGTGTTTTGTGCCCTGTCTGCAGGTGTCAATATAGTTTAGCTTGTTAGGCAAGTTGGCCACACCTGCCCTGTCCCTACTGATCTTATTTTTGTCTGCTAGCTCTGTCAGTTACCGACTCGTGTCTAAAACTTGCTATTATAATTGTGGGTCTATTTCCCCCAATAAATCTGTCCATTTTTGTTTCACTTTTTGAGGCATAATATTGGGTACATACAAACTTAATACTGCTATAATGTTCTGTAGAGTCAAACGTTTGTAATTTTGAAACGTGTCCCTTTATATAACTAGTCATGGTTTGGTTGTAAGGTCCTTGCCTGATAGAAACACAGCGCCACCAGCTGTTCATCTGCATGTTTCCTGGGCTATTTTTTCTTTTAGCCTCCAACCTTTCTCTTTACATCTTCTGTTAGTCAATTTACATTAATGTAATTCTGATATGCTTGTATTTCAATTGGCTTCTTAATATTTTTTTCTCTTTATCTTACCAGTTCGGTGTGTATTTTCTCTCATTCCTTGCCTTTTAAAAATTGATCCCTTTCTATCTTATTTTCCCGTTTGTCACCTCTATTAATTTGGTGATTATCCAGTTTTGCTGTTCTTTCAGCATTTGCCCTAGAGGCCCAGAACCCGGCGTTGGCCAACACGCATGGTGCATTCCCCTCTCCTTGGGCAGGACAAGGGTCTCTGAGCGCTTCCGTCCCATTTGCTGCCCACTCAGCTTAAGGCTGCTCTGATTCCATATTTAAGTCTATACACGTTGCAACCCCCTGAGGAATCACTGTCGGTTCACACAGTCAGGTTCATCCAGATTTATCAACTGTGTGCGCTGCCGCGGCTGTCCCGTGAGGTTCCATCTGGAGTCACCGTCCTTCCGCTGAAACGAGCTTTCATGCTTTCTTTAGTGAGTCTGCTGGTGACAAACTAACACTTTTTTACTTATGTGAGAACGTCCCTATTTTTCCTTCGTTCTTGAAGAATACTTTTTCTAGGCATAGAATTCTAGGTTGGTGGCTATTTCCTCTCAGCACTTTTGAAGGGACCACACCATTGTTTCCCAGTTTCCATGGTTTCTGGTGAGAAGTCAAATTCCAACTAAAAGTTGTCACAAACCGGGCACTTAAACAACAGGTGGGCATTCTCACCCAGTTCTGGAGGCCAGAATCCGACACCAAGGTGTGGCCAGGCGTGCTCCCAGAGGACGGTCCTTCCTGCGGCCTCGGTTTCCGGGGCCCCAGGTGCTCCTCCCAGTCTCTGCCTCCATCTTCAGTGCCTTCCTCTGAGTGTCCTTTTCTGTCTCTTATAAGGACACTCCCATCTGACTTAGGACCTCATCCAGGGTGATCTCATCTCAACCCTTATCTTAATCACACCTGCAAAGAATTTATTTCCAAATAAGTCACAATCTGAGGTTCTGGGTGGACATGAATTTGGGAGACATTACTCACCCAGTCCAGCACTGAATGGCAGGACATGGGCCACACACACCTGTAAGTTCTATAGCTCCAGACTGGCTGTCCCCCTGGGATGCACAGAAGGGGTGGTTGGCCTGAGTTGGGGTCCCTGGGTGAGTGCAGGCAGGCTCAGGCCACTGACCGGCCCTGGATCCAAGCTCCTGTCCTGCCGCTGCCTGGAGCCCAGAAGTGACTCCGGAAAGGTGGCCATGCTTATAGGGGACTGAGAATGAAGGTAAGTGATGAGGGGCCACCTTGCTCCCATGGGACTGGTTGCCCTGAGTTCCCTAGGCAGCTGTAGGTCCTGGGAGCCTCCAAAGCTCCCTGGATGCCCCCACCTTTTGGGCAGGTTACCCAGCAGAGGCCTTGTAAAGAAATTATGTCCAGGCTGGGGTGGGGGGCACAAAAGGTAGATGACTGGAGTGTGACAGTCAGGAAAGCTAAAACACAGTCAATCTTTTTAAAAGAAGAAAAAGTCAGAAACACCAAAAGGAACATCATGGTTATGGTTTGGGGGCCTCGGGGGGTCATATGGGATCATTTTTAAAAAATGTTTTATTGATTTGAGAGAGAGAGAGAGAGAGAGAGAGAGAGAGATTTGTTGTTCCACTTATTTATGCACTCATTGGTTAATTCTTGTATGTGCCATGACCAGGAGTCAAGCCCACACCTGTGGCATATGGGGACAACACTCTGGCCAACTGAGCTACCCGGCCAGGGCACATTTTTATTTTGTCTTTATAGTTTCCTACATATCCAAAATTTCCTACAATTAACATTTTTGTTGTTGTTGTTAATCCTCACCCGAGAATATTTTTCTATTGATTTTTAGAGAGAGTGGAAGGGAGGGGGAGAGACAGAGAGAGAAACATCGATGTGAGAGAAACATATGGATTGGTTGCCTCCCACATATGCCCCAGGGTGGAGATCGAGCCTGCAACCGAGGTACGTGCCCTTAACCGGAATTGAATCTGGGACCCTCTATCCACTGAGCCAAACCAGCTAGGACAAGCATATTTTATTTTTAGAACCAAAAATGAAGAAGAAATAAAAAGGTGCTTCCATGAGGAAACAGGGGGCAGGTCCTGGGAGGTGACCCTGCTCGCTACACTCCAATGGGAAATGCAGACACACAGGGCCCTTTGCAGACCAGACAGCTCTGGGGGCTGCCCTACTGAGACCTGCCTTTCCTGCCCTCATCCTGCCCCCACCTCTGACGCCCCAGGGTTTGGAGAGTTTGGCCAGTGGAGTGGGGATAGGGAGCAGATGATGCAACAAGATTGGGGGCTGGTGGTCAGAGAAGTGAGCTAGAGAACTGGGTGCCCTCCCCAGGGCTTTGGTAGGGAAAGAACTCAAGAGAAACGTCTCTGGACATGAATGCACAACCCCTTTATTTCCCATCCAGAAACCAGAAAGCAGAGTGAGATTAAAAGCCAAACACCAGGACAGTGCAGCACCTTGCTCTAGTCTAAGGGTCTCCAGTCACCCTTGCCCACGGCCCATCGCCTGCCCCTACAAGGCTGAGAGCCCACCTCCCTTGGCTTCCAGCTGTGAGCTCTTCTCAAAGCCTGCTTGTTTCAGTATTAAAACTGAACTTCTGTGTCCTTGCACAGGGTCCTTCATGAAGACCTATCCTCAGGGCTCTCCATGAAGAAGTCGAAGGTCAAAGGTGCTTCTTGAGGGATCACCCAGAGCTCCATCCAGGCCCTTGCCCTCCCCCCTCCTCCTGGGTGCACCTGGCCAGGCCTGGTCAGAGGGCCCTTCAGGAGGGCCAGCACTGCTCCCGAGGCTTGCTCCCCAGGCCGGTTGGCTTGGGGCCTGGAAGCACATTCTCTAGGACCTCGCGCAGGGAGAACACGCAGAAGGAGATCTCCTCATAGGACACCCTGGCTCCACTCTCATATAGACACGCGAAGGTCAGGGCGCCCTCAGGGGTGGGCCCGATGAATGCCAGGTCAGAGTAGCCGCTAGGGCCCTGGTAGATCACCCAAGGCTCCGTCCAGCTGTGCGGGTCCAGGGGGGACCTGTTCAGGTGGACACCCATATGGAGCCGAGCCCTGCGCCCCGCTGGGTGGGAATACAGCAGCCATGTGGAGCTCTGAGGCAGGGCAGCAGGGAGCCTAGGGAGCTGCAGGGACCAGGCCCTCCTGTCCCCACTGAGCTCAGGCCCTGGGCTAGGGTCCCCTGATCCCTCTGTCCCACCCCCACATCCCTTTGTCCCACCCAGCCCCCTACCCCTTTGGGTGTCTCCAGCCCCCTCCTTTGGGGATTCGTGGGCTCCAGGACAGTGATTTGGAGGAAAGGGAGTCTTCCTGGAGCCCACTGACCATCCCTCATCACCAGGCCTATTAGAGGGTGGGGCTGGGAAGCCCAGGATGCTGCCCTGGCAACCCCGGGCCGTCTCGGCCAGGGTGGGCACCAGCTCTCCCGGCAGGAAGGAGGTGCCCTCATCTGTGCTGAGGGCCTGCACACGGCTGCCCAGGGGGCTCCGGGCATTGCAGTAGAGGACACTGCCCGCCTGCCCTCCATCCACCACAGCCAGCTGACACTCGCCCGAGCGCAGGTTGGACAGGAGGCCGCCATGGTGCCAGGTCTGGCCATGGTCATCGCTGTAGAAGGTGAAGGCGTGGGGGCTGGTCCTGCAGATCTTGCCGAAGCACTCACGCCGGTCCACATGGTAGGTGTAGGCCGGCACCAGCAGGCGGCCCGAGCGCAGCTGGATGCCATGGCCTGGGCCCACGGCAAACGTGGCCCAGTCTGCAGACGGGAGGGGCTGCTGGTTACCTCAGGAGTGGACAGCCACAACCGCAGGTGGTGGGGAGGATGGGGGCAGTGCCGGATCAGGGAGCAGCTTATGAGGGAGCCACCCCTTGACCATGCCTCTGCCCTCCACTCCTTCAAGCCACCCTGAGTCCTCTGGGGCTGGACAAGCCTCCTGAGAACATTAGCAGGAGTGGGAGCCCGGGCGGCCACTTGGCCAGGTTCTCGGCATGTGAGCAGGTGGCCAGGGCGAGCATCGTCCCTGCAGGGGCAGCTGGGGGATGTGGGGTGTGTGGAGCTTCGGGACTGGGTAGCCCCTCCAGCCTGGGCCAGTCCCCTGGGGTGGGGTCCACACCCACCGGTAGCTCGTTGATTAGCTGCAGGTCTCAGAGCCGCCCCCTGACAGGGTCGGGGTGGCCCCGGAGGCAGTGGTAAGGTCACCCTGCCTGCAACCGCCGCTGAGGAGGAGGAGGAGGAAGTGGTTAAGGAGGGAGGCCTTGGGGTTTGGGGGCTCAGATGAAGACACAGCTCAGGAAGACGAACAGACAGCTCCTTCTGACCTGACCAACACCCGTTTGCGGACTTAGGGGTCGAGGATGGTCCTTAGGCTGGGGGCGGGGGCGAGGGCGGGCAGCCAAGGGACCACTAGCCAGACCCGCCCGCACCAGCGGTGAGGATCCACCCCACCCCGTGCAGACCCGCCCCCAGGTGTCTACCGCCTACCCCGCTCGGTGGCGCCCACCGCCTCCGCCGTGAGGTCCCGCGCGCTGCCCCACGTGCGCCCCGCGTCCCGGCTGGTCACGCAGCAGAGGCGCGCGGCGTTCCTGCCCGTGGCGATCTGCGCCAGCTCGGGGGTTTGGCCGCGGATGGCCACGAAGAAGAGGAAGACGGTGCCGGTGCGCGCATCGTGCACGGGGCAGGGGTTCATGGATCGGTGCTCCTCCAGGGCCGCGGTGCCCAGCACTTGGGCGGCGCCCCACTGGCGGGAGAGGGGAGGGGTGGGGGAGAGGGGCAGCCTCAGTTTCCCGTCCGCACAGGGCACCCCCCCACACCGCCCCTGCAAGGTCACTCACCCGCACGGAGCCCCCCGCCAGCGTGCCGCACCTCTGCACCAGGCGGTGGGCGTGCGCGTCGTTGGGGCTGAGCCGCTGCTCCGCGAAGGCCAGCAGGGTGGGCCCGGGGGTCACTGGCAGCAGCGCGGGCACGCGGTAGGTCAGGCCGCTCCTCTCGCTCTGGAAGAGCACGGTCCGCGTGGGGACTCGGGGGGTCCCCATGCCCTGCGGGCCCAGGGCCAGCGGGTCAGCGGTCAGGGTCCAGGCACACTCCCCTCTCTCCGTCCGGTGGTGGAGAGGCTCTGTAGGTGCAGACGCGCGGAACCACGCCAGACGCCTCCCTGTACCCACCTGGAACCGCCCTGGTCCAGGCTCCCTGCCCACCTCTTCTTCACGGCCACTGCACCCCCAAATTGGCCCCTTCCTGCTGTCAACAGAGCCCACAGAGGGAAAGCAGGGCGCCTGGCCCGAGCCCCTTCACCCTACACGCCTGTGAGCCTGGGGCAGGTCAGCACCACCTGCCCAGGAGCCCAGCCAGGTGCACAATCAGGACCCAACCCTTTGGACAAGGAAGGGTTTACTGTCCCCAAATAGGGGCCCCACCACCTCGGGGGCCGGCCCCACAAACACAGAGAGGCACAGAAACAGATACACCATCAAAAAACACACACACAACACAAGGAGAGACTCACACACGAAACAGACACATGCAGATGCACACACATCCCCACAGATACCCACAGATACACTCTTGGGAGGCAAACACACAGTCACTTTCCACACACGGGAGGAAGGCACCCCAGCTGCTGCCACCCCTCTTCTCAGACCTGCAGGGTCGCCAGGGTCAGGAGGTTCTGGGGAGTAGCCCAGAGTGGTGGGGATCACCTGCTGACCAAGGTGGCCCCAGCAGGTCTGCAGAGAAGGGGCCTGGAGGGACATCTGCGGGGGGAAGGTGACCCGCCACCCTGTCCCTTGGGCTCCTGAGAGAGGCTGGGGGTCCTGGGAGGTCCAACAGAGCCATTGCCACCCACAGGGGCCCCCAATAGCTCCCACATGTGCCTCAGAGACCTAGGAATGGTATAGGCCAGAGGAGTAGTGAGAGGGACCCCACGGTGGCCAGAGAGGCCACCATCCTACGGTCCTGCCCCTGCCCCATCCCAGCAGAGAGGAGCCACAGGAGACTGGGGGGTCGGGGGGGCAGCTCTAGTCTGTGCACTGAGGCCCAGTGTCTTGAACTTGAAAGCAGGAAGCAGGTGTGGGTGTCACATGTCCCTCCGGGTTGAATGGACACAGCGGGACATTCTCTCCACTTGGCTCCCTCCCCAGGGCCTGGGACCACCCGAGCTGGTATCAGCATAACAGGCAGCCCAGGCGCACGCCTGGCCTGAGGACAGAGCGGCAGAGAGGGAGGCTCCCAAGACCAGCTGGTATGTCTGCTTGCTGCACAGAGCAGAAGGCCTGCCCAGCACTTGGAGCGTCCTTGCCCCGACCAGAGCCCCAAAGTTCTGGGGAGGCCCCCATTGTAGGAGGACGTACCAGGTCTCCCAGGCAGCTGGCCCTTCCCAGTGTGGCCAGTTCAGCAGATTCTGGGGCTTTGACTTGACTAGATGGCTACATCTGAACATTAACTGGAGCCAGAACCTTTAAGTCTGGGTGCCCATCTACCTCCACAGGGGGGCCTTTCTCGGGGGCAGCACATCGCAGAAGGGAAGCTGAGGCCCAGGGAGGCCATGGGACCTCCAGGAGAACCTGGTCCCCTGACCCTGGATCCCGGGCAAGTTGTCGGGGCTTATTCTGCCTCCAAGGGGCTTACCCTAGACCTGCCTGCAGCCGGTCCTGTCTGGGCTCGCCCTGGAGCACTGGGCCAGGACAGGTCATCGGCCCACACCTCCCTTTGAGTCAGCACCTCTCTTATCCTTTGGACCTATACTGCCGGGCCGCTCACCTGCTGAAATGCCGCACGGGAAGAGCCAAGGCTCTTTGCATAGAAATCAGGCAGAGGGACCCTGGCTCTGTCACCCCTGCGGGGGCTCCAGTCTAACCTGCCTGCCCTGTGCTCTGTCCGGACAATGACTCAGTTACACACCCCTCTGCCTGGTGGAGCGACACCCACTGGCCCAGCTGGTCCTGCGGACTGGACACCCCGTCTGCATCCATCCCATCCTCTGAATCTACCTCCAGGCCCTTCGGTGTCACACCTGCCCCTTGAGCCAGGAAACTGCCCACTGGGGATCCACCTGCCCATGGCCCTCAGCCCAAAGAGGAGCAGCCAGGGAGGATGGAAGGAGCGGGGTCCCGGCCCTGGGAGGCTGGGAAGCAGAGAAGGGACTCACCGGGCACCGCAGGGAAGCCGCACAGCGGGCTGTGGTGCGGCCACAGGACTGCCCGCCTGCCTTCGGACCCAGCGAGCTGAGTGGAGACAAAGGCCCACTGTGTGGGTGGGAGGCAGGAGGCGGGAGCTGGCCTGGTCCCAGCGCTGCGTTGGGACCCAGGACCCTCCCGCCAGCTGTGGTGCAGCAGAGCAGCCAGGGGGTGCAGAAGAGCACTCGGGGTGGGGGCCAGGGTCAGGACAGGGCCACACAGGGCTCCTCTCTTCTGGCTGACCCGCTCCACTCTGGGGTGCTGGGGACTTGGGGTTGGGGGGTCACAGTTGCCCTCAGGCCTCCTGCAGAGATGCCTCAAACTACATAACACTCCGTGACCCTTTCCCTTGGCCTCCGGGATGTAACCTCTTGGGCCCTCACTGGGCTCCAGCCCATGTCTGTTGCTCGGGGGCCCGGCTCCCACCAGGCAGGCCCGCATCCCATCCCTCCCACCCCCTCCCCAGCACCAGCCGCCTCCCAGAGCCCCTCCTGCCAGCTGGCCCCATTCACCCTCACCACTCCCCCACTGCTATCTCCAAGGTGGCTTCATGGATGGCCACTGCATGGGTGACCGCTGCCCAGGTGACCGCTGCCTGGGCTAGAACTCAGGGAGAGTGCTGTCAGGGTCCTGAGGGGCCAGCCTCCTCAGGGCCCCGCCCCCTCCTTTTCCTGCCCCTCCCTCCATTCGAGGGAGAAATGGGCTCTGGGAAAATTAAGACATCCTGTGATGTCCACATGGAGATGACAACCCTGCTGTGTCCCTTCAGGTCCTCAGGGCCTGAGGGGATTTACAAGGCCACAAGGTGGAGAGGAGGGGGTGGGCCACCATCCTACTTGATGGCCGCCAGCCCCTCACCACCCAGCACAGGCACGGCCCCAGGAAGACTGCCGCCCATTCTGTGAGGCTTCTGGGACGGGCACCTGTCACCTCTGCCCGCTCCCGTGAGCCCCAGGGCCATCCCCCACTCCCCCTAAGACAAGCACATGCCCTCTGGCCGCAGGCAGCCCCTCACCTGCCCCCAAAAGGAGGTTTAGGCAGAGTTTGCTCTGAGCTCACTAGCTGCACAGGATGCCAGTATATTCGGCCTTTTGGGTGGGTGGACTGGTCATTTCTGAGTTCTTATTACAGACCACAAGCACTTTACATGGTAATAAATACCCCAAAGTTTCCCTCCAAAACCGTTCCAGTACATATTCCTGCCAACCCCAAAGGCACAAGCAAACGCCATGGAATTTCTATGGAGACTCAGTGGTCTCGGTTCTGTGCCGTTCTGTGCCGCGGAGGATGGAACGGGCAGAGGTGGAGGCTCCCCTCCCCCACCCCCATACAACACAACCTACAAGCTGCTCTGGGTTCAGAAGCAGCAGCTTTCCTCCTTATCCGGGGTTCCCACTGGCCCAGGCCAGCCCGGTTTGGGTCTTGCTTCCTTTGGGTTTTGGCGGAGCCTGCCTGATGCTCGGGGCACTGGATTTTTTCTGAGTCTTTCTCATTTGACTATAGTTTCTTATCCATGGCTCTTACTGTCCTTCCGAGCCGCCTGTCATCCCCTTGCCGTTCGTCAGGCGTCTGGTTCCCTTTCTCTGCGTTCCCGAGGGATCCCTTCTGCCTTGTCCCTGGTGAGGGAGAGGGGCCCCAGCTCACCCTGGCTCTGTAGTGTCCTGTTCTTCACCATCTCTGTCCAGTTTTTTGGAAGTCACTTTTTCCGTTTCCAAGTGTTGTCTTTTCTTTTCATATTCGCTGCACTATGTCTTCTAATCTCACTAAAAACTCATCCTTCTTTTTATTTTTTATTTTGAGAGGACGTTCATTAAAGCTGGGGACAGTGAAACAGGAGAGGGCTTAGGGTAGAAGAAGCAGCAGGCGAGAGACTAGGCGGGGCTGCTTTGGCTCCATAGGAACTTTAGGGGAAACAAGGGAGCCAAGGCCGGCTGTCAGCTCACTGGAGAGTCAGAGACAAGGAGGCCTTGGATGCAGGTTCAGGGGTGAGCCCTGGATGAGCTGCCACTGCCCTTTGCTCCCTGGCTGCGAGTCGCATGGCACCCTTAGAGGTTAGGAGGTGCATGCCTGTGGGGGGAGAAGAGGAGGAAGGATGAGGCTTGGCATGCTCCCTGGAAGAAAAGTTCACACCGGATCCTGTGTTTTAAGGGTTTTAAAGGCTGGGAGTTTAGGAGAAGTCTTAGGGGGAGGATCTCTTTATTATTATTATTATTAATTTGAGAGAGGGGAAGATAGAAAGCGAAAAAGAAAGAGAGAAACATAGATTTGTTGTTCCACTTATTTATGCCTCCATTGGTTGATTCTTGTATGTGCCCTGGCTGGGAATCGAACCCGAAACTTTGGCATATTGAGAAGACACTCTAACCAAATGAGCAACCCGGCCAGGGCATAGGAGAGGGTTTCAACAGAATATTCATCAGATTTATGGTCATGTACCAAAATGAGATTAATTTCTTTTTATTTTATTTTTTATTTCAGAGAGGAAGGGAGAGGGAGAGATAGAAATGTCAATGATGAGAATCATTGATCTGCTGCCTCTTGCACAACCCCCACTGGGAAGTGAGCCTGCAACCTGGGCATCTAACCACAATCTCCTGGTTTATAGGTCAGTGTTCAACCACTGAACCACGTTAGGCCGGGCAAATTCATATCCTTGGGTGTGGTTGGTACAAACTGTACTAACTGGATTTCTGCTATCTATCTCTCTGAGGAGTCATTTAAGCTGTATTAGGAAGAAGTGTAAACTTACTCTTAGGTGTCGTTGGTTACGGACTATAGGATTTTGCGATTTACTAGCTGGCTGTAAACTGCTAGGTCATTTAAATATTTGTCTCAATTTTCCTCTTCTACTTCCCCTGACTTACTGACCTGTCTTAACTGGACCAGGTTTTCCTAAAGAGCTGAAGTCACCTGGTGGTAGCGCCGTGTGGAGTGTCCTCCTAACAGAAGCCATGGTACTAAGAAAGCTTGTTGTGTACCCTGCTCTGTGGGTGAAAAATCACTTTGAAAAAGTTTGCCCCTCCTGGGAGAAGGCAATGGCCACGTCCTCAGTTCCCAGTGTTCCAGGGGGGGCTCCCCTTCTTTGAAATGCTGATTCGCCTGAAAAGTGTGGACACACCTACACACAGGAGTACCTGCTGCAGGTGCCCAGCCCAGCTGCCAGGTCCTCTGAGCTGGAGGCCCTGAGGGGAAAGGAAGGCCCCCAGCACCGGGCAGGCAGGCCAGGCTGAGCCTCCAGGCTGAGCTGTGAGAGCAGCTACTCCTCCAGCGCTCCGGGCACCACGTGTTTTGAAGGGCATATGACACTGACTGTGTGCATCCCACTCTCACCGCTGGGCCCCCGAGCAGCCAGGAATCATGTCCTCCCAGGCAGGGCACCCTCAGTCCCTCCCCACGAACAACAAACAGGCTCTCTTCCGGGACTGCGTCCAACATGAGTTCCTCCTGCAGGCGTTTTCCTCACTGGACACTGGGAGTGGGGAGCTGTAATCCCAGGAGCCCAGCTACGAGCCTGAGGCTGTGCCCAGGGCCTCCCAACGTGGCAGCAGAGGGACGGGCATCAAACGGAGGGGCTATGCCTTCAGGAAGGGGATGTTCTTGGGGGGCTTTTCGGGGAACTGCAGGGTGTACAAGCGGGCCATGTACTGGAGCTCGGGCATGACCATCCGCTGACACATGCGCAGCGTCTCGTTGTCCAAGCCCTGCCTGAGGTTGTAGCCCACGATGCTGGCCTCCCCGGACTGGAACGGCTGCAGCCTGCGGTCGGTGATCTGCGTCTTGTTCTTGGGCGCGCTGTCCTGCAGGCACAGGGCTTCCAGCTCACGCCGCCGCGCCCGAAGCCTCGCCACCTCGGAGCGCAGTCGCCGCGGGCCCAGCTCGGCGCGCACTGAGGCCCAGAAGGTGCGGTTGAAGTGCTGGTAGAGGTGCCAGTCCAGGGCGCACCAGCGCTTGGCGCGCTCCTGGCCCTCGGGCGTCAGGCGGGTGACGGTGCGCTGGCTGCGCGAGTTGAGCTTGAAGGAGACCACGTCGTCCAGCCGCCAGCGCAGCCGGCGCCGCAGCAGCACCATGGACTCGTCGAAGTGCTCGGCGATGAGCACCAGCTGGAAGCGCTGCTCCACCTCAGCCAGGCGCGCGCGGACGTAGCTCTCCTCCACCGGCGCGTTGGGGTCGAAGCCCAGGTCGAACCACATGTGGTTCCGGGCGTAAGCGTTGCTCAGGTTCTGGTTGTAGTAGGTGTGCGGGGCCGCCAGGAAGGCGTCCAGGCTCGGGGCGGCCCTGAAGGCGGGCGCTTCGCGTCTGTAGTAGGTGAAGGAGGACTCCAGCTGGAAGATGGGGTTTCTGAGGATGGAAAAGTATAGAGTGTCGTTGGGCATCACTTTCTGCACCTGTGCGGAGACAGAATGAGGGCTGGTGACGCTCCAGGCTTCTTCCAGAAGCTCAGGGGGCAGGTGTCCTCACCCCCCACTACCACCACCCACTCCCCACTGCACACCTGACCCTGCCCACCACCTCTCCCACTGGCTTCCCTGCATCTCGTCCACGCTACCTTGCTCTCTTGACTGCCACTTTCCACGAGTGTCCAGAATGATCCTAAAACACTTGAACTTGGCCCTGCCCTTCCCCCAAACTCCCTCCACTTCCCCGTCTCTCTCCTGGAAGGGAAGTCAGGGAAGCCCCCAGGAGGAGGTGATCTCTAAGAATCTGAGACCCAAATGACCCACAAGAGGAGGTGTGAAGAGCATCACACTGAAGGGGATGACAGCACATGCAAAGGTCCTGGGGTGGGAAGACTGTGAGGGTTGGGAACAAGAGGAATCTGGAGAAGGAGTAGAAGGCGTGGGCAGCCTCCTGGTAGGCTGTGAGGGCACCCCTATCTGATTCCAAGAGCAGCTGCAGGCCACTAGAAGTGGAGGTTGGAGTGGCAGGGTCTTGCAATGGACAGCTACCAGCCCCCTCCAGCCAGGTCCCTGTACACACCCTACAGTCTCTCCAGTGGCCAGGCCTGACCCCTCCCCGCATGGTCATGCCACAAAGTGCCTTCAAGGCCTGCGGCTGAGTCCTGCCCCTCCATTACGCCCCATCTCCCACCTGCAGAGGGCACGCCCCCAGCCACACCTCGGGCAGGTTAAACCTCAGGTGGTTGCACATGATGTTGAAGTGCCGCTGTGGGCCATCCTGCTCCACGCCCTCCACGTAGCGCGCCATGAAGAGCCAGGGGTAGCCCAGGTGGAAGCGCGAGCCGGCTGGCAGCGCCACCGACAGGTTGTGCCCCTCAGCAAAACGGAAGAGGATGTTGAGCACCGTGCTGCTGGCGGTCTTGTGCGTCTTGAGAAACATGATGTTGGTGATGGGCAGCCCCTCAGTCTGGCCCCCGAGTAGGCTGGGAGGACAGCATGCTGCCATCAGTGAGGGACACAGCCCCCCCTTCACTCCCAACCGGAAATCCCCACTGGGAGAGACCCCAACCCAGCAAACCTCCCAGGTGCATGACCCAGCGACCCCCAACTACATGACCTCAACCCAGCAGCCCCCCAACCCACACTTCCCATAGTGGTGACATCCCAACCCTCTCAGCCTCATCACTGTGGTCCCTCTAACCTAGAGACCCCCCACCCTGCAGCCCCCAAGTACCCACTGGCACAAACATGATTCTCCCTAAGTGGCTGCATCATCTGCCCCTCATGTACTGCAGGCTGGACCCCTAGACGCTGGCACCCCTCTTGGCCCCCCAACTTCTTGTCTGGCACCTGGGGCACCTGACATGGTGCTGGCCCTGTGGTCTGAGCCATGTGTCTGGCATTTCTTGGCTGATCCTTCATAACAGGATGGGCCAACCTGACCGCAGGGCAAGAGTGGAGGCTGGTGCCCCCGCGGAGGATTCCAGCCGGGAGCAGCAAGGCCCCAAAGCAGGGCCAGTAAGAGGGACCCAGGATGGGGGAGGAGGGCAGGGTCCAGAGGCCTACACTGGCCCTGGGGACAGTGAGGAGGTGGGGGTAGCAAAGAGACCCAGGGACTTTGGCATTCCCCCATATCCCAAGGAGATCCAACCAATGTTGGCGGTAGGGGCAGGAGGAGGTGGCCTGGGGCCACAAAGCCCTCCCAGCAGCCAGGCTAAAGTGCTGGGCCTGTGTGGCCATCCCCATGGGCCCTGGGCTTCACAGAGGACATACCACTGGCAGGCAGGGAGCAGGGGCCTTGATCTCCCTGAACCTAGGCCCTAGCCCTGCCTCCCAGCACCTGGTCACCCTCTGCACACAGCAGCTCTTCCCAAGACACCCCCAGCCCAGGCCCAGGCCCCACCCTCCCAGAGTCCTCCTCACCGCCCAGAGGACTCATTGGGAGGGCCTCAGTAAGCTAATGGGTCCCAAAAGGAAGGGCCCACCCCATCTAGGAGATGTGACCTGCCCCAGTCACTGGCCGATGCTTGGAGATAGGCAGGCTGGGGCCCTGTACTGGTCTGGGAGGGAGAGCACCCAATGCAGCACTCACGGTGTGAGCATTTCCACATCCACATGCAGGAGGCCAACCAGCAGGAGCAGGAGCAGGGTCAGGAGGAGGAGGGTCCAGAAGCGCCTGTGGGCGGGGGAACCAGTGAGCCCCCAGTCAGGGGCACAGGAGGGACCAATGCCACCCACCCCACCCACCTCAGCTCAGCATCGTCCATGTAACAGCTCCTATTGAACCTAAGTGGCTATACCCTCTGCCCCTCATGTGCCACAGGCTGGGCCCCTGTACTGTGTGCCGGCCCGTGCAGGCCCTGGGTAGATGGATCATCAGACTCTGCTCCCCATTGGCCCCCTGCCACACTCCCCACTGCCCAAAGCCAGGGGAAGCCAAGAGGCAGAGCCCTTCTCTGGGAAGTGGGCAGGAATCTGACAGGTGGAGGTGAGAGCAGGTCAGCGGTCCCTGGAGACTGGCCTGAGACCCCTGAACTCACACCCCAGGGACACATCCTGGGTGGGGGCCGAGAGGTAGTACATCCTGGCATTCCGCCCCCCACAGAAGGGGAGGAGCCCCACAAAAGAGGACACTTAGAGGGCCCGCCTGGGTTCCAGGAACTCAGCAGGTGGGGTTCAGGCAGTAGTCCCTGGGCTGGGACACCCAAGGGAGACACGGTGACCAGATCAGGGAAGGGACGGGCTAGGACAGGGCGCCCCATAGTGTAGGGCTGTCCCTCACTGTCGTGATTGGCACCACCTCTCAGGACCTGTGAGTTAAAGGGCACAGAGCCTTTGTCCAGAGAGGACATGTGCAAGGATTTGTCCTGGAGTCACCACGTACCCCTTGACACCTGACCTGCTCTACCCCACTGAACTCATGAAACCCTCTCAGGGAAGCGGTGTGCTGTCCCCTGACACCTGCTGGTTGAACCCCTGCTGGGACGTCTGCCAGGCTGGTCTCCCTTACGACACTATCCAGTCAACATTTTGTTCCACCATAAAACTCCCTCCCACAAATACTGCAGTTTACCGACTCCTTGCAGAGGCTTTAATAAGATTCTGCCCACACTGACCATCTGTTTGCAACTTACAATAACCTCTTTGGCCTTGAGGCAGCATGAATGTGTCTCAGTTCTTCGCAGCTGCTCAGTGAGAACCAGGAAGTCTGTAGAGAACTCCCCGTTTCTAAAGAGAGGCTCTTCCTTGCCAGAAGAGCCTCTAGTCCCAACGCCAGCCGTGGGGTCAGTAGGGCTGTGGGGGTTGAAGTGACCTGGGAAGGCAGTGGCCACGGTGGGACCGGTGGTCAGCCCAGAGGGGCCACCAACCCTCGGGGCTGAGGCAGGGAGTCCCTCTCCGGCCTGTCCTGACACCACGAGTTGCTCATAGATGGTTAGTCTTTAACGAGAGCCCAGTGGTTGCACAAGGCTAAGTGGATGAATTGCTTGGTATGTGAATTACATGTCAATAAAGCTGTTTTTAAAAAAGCAAAATTTTAACATTTTTTAAATGACTCCAGCTGCTAAAAAAATTTTAAAGCCAATAATTGTGAGAAAAATTATGAAAAATAGTTGAAAAAGTGCCGGGAGCCGGTCCATCCTTGCTGTTTCAAGGGACCTGGCATATATGGCATACTGTTCTTAATATGTTTGCTCCCCTTAGCGCTATGTGTTTTAACCAAGGTCACCTCTCAAGAAAGGTTGTTTCCCAGGTGGGGATTTTCCCTGAGGTTAGGGAGGGGATACAACCCCTTAATTAAGTGCCAGGCGGGTAGTTAAGCTACATAATCTTTACTCCCTGGAATGGAGATAAGAAACGCCCTAACCTTTGTAATAGAAATTGACAGGATTAAAATCGGCTGGTATAAATACGGATGTAACAAGACAATAAACATCAGCTCCTCATCAGCTCCTCATCAGCTCCTCACCAGCTCCTCACCAGCTCCTAACCAGCTCCTAACCAGAACCTAGCCAGAGAACATGGCAAAAGATCCTGGACAGAACCTGGCTACAGAACTTCACTGGAGAACCTAGACAGAACATGGCAAAAGAACCTGGATAGAACCTGGCTAAAGAACCTGGTGACTGAACCTGGCTGGAGAACCTGGAGAACATGGCTGGAGAACCTAGCAAGAGAACATGGCACCAGAACTTGGTTGGAGATCCTGACCAGAACTTCGCTGGAGATCCTGGAGGGAGAACCTCGCTATGCTGATGAACTGAAACCAGTTTCCATGTCATTCCTTCTTCGCCTACTCCGTCCACACCTTTGGGGATCCCTGGACCCGTTGGGGTTGGACCCCAACAACTGGCGCCCGAACAGGGACCCTTAGGTAAGCCCCCCATTCCCATTGAGAACCCCCACACTCGGGACGGATAGGACTCCACCAGGGTGCTGCAGACCCCCCTATAGAGGATAAGTAGGGTAAGAAGGTGGATAGTACAGAACTTAGATTGAGAAGATGTGCCATACTGAGTCCAAAGAAAGAAGACTCTGTATTGATCTTTAGATTAAGAAGATGTGCCATACTGAGTCTAAAGAAAAAAGACTCTGTATTGATCTTTTACACATATGCTTGCTAGCAGAGGAGTTAAGGTTACTCCCAGTCAGACGGAATGTTTTATACAAGTATGTCCATGCTTTTCTGAGGAAGGAAAGGTGCCAGAAAGGTAAATGTAGAGGCATGGGAGAAGGTAGGCCCACGGAGCCTTATCCTTAACCCCACTGCAGCCTTTCCACCCCGGAAAAGTGCAGGATTGGAAAGCTCTCCCTGGGGTGATAGATCAGGACTCAGGTAATAGCGGAAAGTGCCAATCCTACTCTTAAAATGGATACAAGAGAGCATTTGGGGTTTTTCTTTTTAATGCCTGCCTTGGATTGAGTAAATGCATTACGTGCGTCACCACAATGAACCCAGAGAAGCTCCTTGTCCCATCGTTCCAAAGACTTAGAGTTGCTCCCATGACAGAAAAGCGGAAAAAAGAAGAAAAGAAAGGCTATGCAAGGGACTAAGGTGCCAACATGGGGTCAGCTGAAGAAGTTAACAACTGAGGCCCAACAGATGGTAGAAAAGCAAGAAGTGGAAGCTACTCTCTCAGCCAAGTTTGAGGACTCTGAGTAAATCAGCAAAAGAAACTTTCATTTAGCAGAAACTCACTTATTTTGTCAAATGGAAAGACTTACTTATAGGAGCCTGGAAGGGACCTGATGTACTTTTAACCTGGGGGAGAGGAGATGCTTGTATATTTCCACAAGATGCAGACTCACCTGTGTGGATTCCAGACCATCTAGTCCGACCTTATGTCACACCACCCTCCATCTCCGCCTCATCCTCCTCCTCCCCGGTATTATCCATATCGGCGGACCCAGAGGGCACAGCTGATTCCTCCCCGGACACTGACACCACCATCAAGCACCGCCCTGATGGACCCTTTGATGCAGCCCTTCAACTCGCTGACACTTCGGGAAGCCCACCACCAATGATGCTGCCCGTAGCCAGATCAACAGGACAACCAAACCACCGACTTGAGGACAGCTGAAATCCCTTGACTGAAGAGGCCAGCAACCTTCTACAGGAACAAGGCTCCTTGTGCACTCCATCCACTATGTTTATAGCTATGCTCGCTATCATTGCTTGTCAGTCTTCTTCTGAGTCTTAAACAACCCAATCCGAGAGGTGGCTGCTGATTTACATGCACTATCATTTAAAAAATAAAAAAGGGGGAATTTGCCGGGAGCCAGAAATTGACAGGATTAAAATCGGCTGGTATAAATACGGATGTAACAAGACAATAAACATCAGCTCCTCATCAGCTCCTCATCAGCTCCTCACCAGCTCCTCACCAGCTCCTAACCAGCTCCTAACCAGAACCTAGCCAGAGAACATGGCAAAAGATCCTGGACAGAACCTGGCTACAGAACTTCACTGGAGAACCTAGACAGAACATGGCAAAAGAACCTGGATAGAACCTGGCTAAAGAACCTGGTGACTGAACCTGGCTGGAGAACCTGGAGAACATGGCTGGAGAACCTAGCAAGAGAACATGGCACCAGAACTTGGTTGGAGATCCTGACCAGAACTTCGCTGGAGATCCTGGAGGGAGAACCTCGCTATGCTGATGAACTGAAACCAGTTTCCATGTCATTCCTTCTTCGCCTACTCCGTCCACACCTTTGGGGATCCCTGGACCCGTTGGGGTTGGACCCCAACAAAAAAGTATAAACCATGTGACCATGCTTCCAAGTGCCTTTAGCTGGAAGGGGCCACCTCAATCCCTGAGAACTTCACCACTCAAACACTTGTCTGTGGCACCCCCTTCCCTTTGGGGGTGGCCGCGTTGCTCAGGAGCCTCAAACTTCCTGCATTTGAAACTGAGAACAGGATGTGGCATTGGTCCAGTTCCACTGGGGCCAGTGGGGAGAGCGTAAGGCCCCCAGGCCCAAGCCCACGCCCCGCTGAGCCGAGGGCTGACCAGTGAGTGCCCCAGGTGAGGCCATTCCCAGGTTGCTCAGGAAGAATTCCTGGCATCTGGTAACAACCAATAAAAGATATAAAATTGTGAGCAGTAAACAGTCAAGACAGCCAGCATATCAGCAAGATTCACAATGGTTTTATATCCAGGATTCCACACACCCCTGCAGGCCCACCTGACCAGCTCATGAGAAATGGACAAACATTTGCCTCTGCGGGGTTATAAAAGGACATGGAACCAAATGTCTGCCATCAGTCAGTGGTCAGCCAGTGTTAGCTGGAATCTAGAAAAACAACACCCAGCCTAATCTCTAATTTTGGAGGGTGATCTTACAAATCACCCCCAAAATCCAGCACTACAGGTAGAAGAATCACACACATACAC
>NW_005871053.1:1538904-1566404 GCF_000147115.1 Myotis lucifugus | reverse complement strand
GCCCCAGGGCCCACAGGGAGGGGTGGGCACAGGTGGAGAGGAGGGTATCAGAGGTGCTGGAATCCCGAAAAGCCTGTGGGATGAGGCAGAGAAGTAAAATGCAAAGCATCTGCAGACCATGCCCGCCTCCCTCCAACCTGTGTGTCTACCTCCTCAGCTTAAAAAGGGGAGCAGCCTCGTGTCACCTAGCGCTGGCAGGGACTCCCTCTCAGGCATTCAGGCCTCCAGCAAGCGTCCTAAAATGCAAATGCAGGTAACTGCCAATGCCATGAAGGAGGGTGGAAGGTCACTACAAATACAGGGGCCCAGCCACAGGAAGGTGACACCTAGACTGGGGCCAGGAGGTCCCAGGGCCCTAGCAGTCCCCCACCCAGGCCTTCAGCCCAAACCTCAAATCCTCATCTTCTCCTCAGCCCTGGGCTCTTGTCCCCCAGAGGCCCAAGCCTGGGGGTGAATTCAGGGGAGTGTTAGAGCCCCCAACCCCGTGACTTCCTTTTTAAAACCAACACAGAATGACTCCTTTCCCCAGGTTCTCAGAACATCCGAGGATCAAAGAAGTGCTCTGTCTCCCCTGGAGGACCCAGGTCCCCAAACCCCCGCCTTACCTCTGCATGCTGCCCAGCGGGGACAGCAGCATGCTGGTGGGTCCTAGGAGCTGGCACAGCAGGGCAGGTGGGTTCAGGCTCCCTGCCGGCTCCTGCCCCAGCCACAGGCTGCATGTGGCCCCTTGCAGAGTATGAATTTGATTCCCAGAGAAGCTCACCTGTCAGCTCAGGTGTGAGGCCACACCCTCCCCCCTCACCCCAATGGGAGGGATTAATACTGGGTCAAAGGAAGAACCAGCCCTTCCCTGGGCACAGGTGTGAGCTGGTTTCTTCCTCAGCCTCTCCTCCAGGCTCCCCACCATGCCCCCGTCCACACCTGCTCTCCCTGCCCACCCCAAGGGTCAGTCGGCCTAGGGTGAGCTTGGGAGAAAGCTGTGGGCAGCCTCCAGTGCCTCTGGATCCCAGAACTCAGGAGGTGCAAATACTTGAGTGTGAAGCAAAGACAGTCAACATCTTTGAGGAGGAAATATGAGACCAAGTTCAGAAGCTTTTCTCCCTCTCCTTTTCTTCTGAAAAGTGTGCTTTATGCCAGGAGGAAATTTACTATTTCTTACATCTTGGGCTGAAAAAAAACTTTTCTTTTTTTTTAAAATATATTTTATGGATTTTTTACAGAGAGGAAGGGAGAGGGATAGAGAGTTAGAAACATCAATGAGAGAGAAACATCGACCAGCTGCCTCCTGCACACTCCCTACTGGGGATGTGCCCGCAACCAAGATACATGCCCTTGACCGGAATCGAACCTGGGACCCTTCAGTCCACAGGCCGACGCTCTAGCCACTGAGTCAAACCGGTTAGGGCTGAAAAAATACTTTTCAATGAGGATACCATCATAGGAACTCAACAAAAATACTAGTAGATTTTACTGCATAAAAGCTCATTTCTTTCTTCAGGAAATAGATGAATCTCATTCAAAGACAAACAACAGACAACAGACTGGGGAAATGTTTGCAGCCCTTGACCAGGTGCAAAGTCCATAAAAAAAAAGCTCCGGGCCCATTGAGGGGCTTGGACAGGACAGACAGCCATGTGGAGGAGGCCAGGCTCTGGGGGAAGCGGGAGGGGGGGGGGGCACCACACAGCTGGTGGGACAGGCCACCACGGTGGGGCCTCCTTCTCCACCCTGGCACCCACACACACACAGAGCTCCGGGGCCATGGCTCGGAGGGCAGGGGGTCTGCACCCCAGGACAGTCCTCGAGGGGAAGAGGATGAGGAGAAGCATGAGGCCCTGCCTCCATCCTCAGAGAGGAGCTGGAGCCAAGCACCCGGGCCTCACTTCTGAAATGGGGTGGGAGTTGAAAGGAGAAAATGCGTTTTCCACCAAGGAAAGACAGGCAGTGCGTGGACAGCACCCGCCTGGCCAGGAATCCATGCAGCACAAACCAAAGGAGATTCCACTTGACCAGCAGGTTGGGGTACTGGTGTATTAGCCAGCGAGCCCCACACTCATGCTTCGTGACAAACCACCCAGAACCTCGGAGGCCCAGCGGCAGGAGTGGCCCCTCAAGCTCACGGTCTCCGGAGGTTCTCTTTCGGGTGGGGTTTGCCCTGGCCTGGAGCAGCCACCAGGACACGCTCTTTACATTGAGGATAGTGGGGAGGCCACGTGCGCATCTCATGCCCGGCAGCACCACAGTCCTCCCATCTCACAGGCCAGCGAAGCCACACGGCCAAGCCCGAGGTCCCAGGGAAAGCCGTGAAGCCAGGGTCAGCAATGCTATGGGGCACCTCTCAGGGGAGCGCCAAGTCCTAAGAAGCTGCTGGGTCAGGTGAGAGACAGGGAAGTGCTCACTGATGGGCGGGAGGGGGCCAGGCCCAGGGCACTCTGTGGGTGATGCTCCCCTCCTCCAGTCCCCGCCATGGTGCCCACCTCTCTTGTCTCCTCCCCGAGACAGAAGCCCCAGGGTGCAGGGCACAGGGTTTCCACGGCTTTCTCAGGGCCAGCCCTCCCTGGGCCCGATGCAGGCATCAGCCTACCTCCTCAGGGAGCCCCAGTGGGGCAAATGAGCCAGGGGAAACTGCCGTGGTTATGCTTCGAAAATGCCATTCCTCTGATTCATTGGGGCACACTCAGGGCCCTGGGCTGGGGAAAAGGACAATCATTCTAACAGCCAGACAGACCCAGGGCAGCCAACTGTTCACCCGTTTACAGCTGGGAAGGCGTTCCGGGTGGGGGGGGGGGGGTGCACAAGTGCCACAGGTGGGGACATCTTGGGACCCAAATGCCGAGGCCCCATCTCCACCTGCTGGGGTCTCAGACTTTGTTGATGTTGTTACAATTGTGTACTTTCCTCCAAATTTGTTGTGTGTTTTTGTAACCCCAACCCTAACCCAACGCCTTGGTGTAGACAGTGACCACACATCACAAGGTCAAATTCTCAGGACACTTGGTGAGGGAACCCCAGAGAAAGGGCAGCTGTGTGAACACCTGTGAGAAGCGCCCCAGGGCCCCATCCCGAGGGAACAGGGGAACCCCAGAACCACCAGCCCTCAGGTAGTGCAGGTCCTGGGGTGTTGGCACAGTTGGTGATGGGCTGGGCCCAGGGCGTGGAGCCTGTGGAGAGAGACCACAGCTGCATGCCGGGTCAAGGGCGAGGCCTGGGTGGAGGCCACAGCCTCGCACCTGGTGTCCAAAGCCAAGGGCCCCCAGGAGGACCCTTGGGAGCAGCCAACAGGGGAGAGATGGGGTTAGGGGCTCAGCCTCAGCTGTCGGGAGCTCGGAGGCTGGAGAGGAGGAGGCAGCAGCTAAGGACGCCGAGGCGGGAGGATTTGCGGGTCAGCTGTCAGGTGAGTGAGGACCAAGGACTAACCACAGGGTCAGTGGGGGAAGGGGAGCCGATGAAGGGTGATGGAGACCCAACCAGCAGCTGCTTGGTGCAGTAGGGGCTAGGGCTCCAGGAGAGGAACGGACTTCAAACCTGGCAGGCAGGGAGGGGAGCTGGGTGGCAGGGGTGGGTGGCAGGGACTTGGCCCTCCTTTGTCCTGAGCAAAGGGTGCCCCATGGAGACCATGGCTGGGAAGCAGCCATGTGCAGCCTGATTTGTACCAACGAGAACACACGCCTCTCCTGGCCAGTCCATCTCCTGCCGCCGACCGAGGGAGACTGCACCCAGCAGGCCTGGCTCACTGACTCTGAAGTACCAGCAAGCTGGGTCCTTCACCTGAGCCCCCCTCCTCACTCACACCCCACAGAGTGGGGGCTGGAGGAGGCAGGGAATGGAGGACCAGGAGCCATGCATTCCCCTTCCCGTCCTGCTATCCCCATCAAGAGCCCACCTTGGACCCCCTGAACTCCCCACCTCCCCTCCCCCCCAAACTGGGAAGTCTTATTGGCTGTCAATGCTCCTCCTCTGACCCTCCAAGTCTGGAGGGGGGGAGGATAGGGAGAGGAGGGGACAGGAGGGGGCCCTTGGGTGGCCTGAGACCCCTGCAGAGGTTGGTGGGCTTGGTGATAGAATGGAGGGAGGAGCTTTCTGTGTAGCCCGCACAGAGGTACCATGTGAGGCTGATGTCTCCCTGTGCCTTCGGCCCTGGGGGGAGGGGGTCAACCCTGCATGTAGGGCGGAGACAGCCACTCACCTTCGGTGCATCCGGACCTGGGTGTCATACAGAGGAGGGGTCTGGGTGGAGCAGAGCCGTGTTGCCCACCACAGGGGGTCCAGAGGGCCATGTGGATGCAGGCTCCAGGAGATGCTCAGGCCTGGCCTCCCTGGCCTCAGAAACCCTTGGTGGGTGCACAGCCCCACTTCCCTTGCCCAGAGCATTCGACTGTGGTGGGAGGCCCATCGTCCCTGCTTTCCTCCGCCTATACCCTGAGGTCATGGTGCGGATACCAGCTTGGGCAGCTCTCCACCTGGACACTCCCTGCACCCTCCGCATTCCTCTCCCCGTGAAGGTCCGGGGGCTGCCTTGCTCTTCCTTTAAAGGGAACGTTCTCTTTCCACCCAGCCACCCACACCTCAGGAGTTAACACCACTCCGATCCCTTGCAGGTGCTAGGGCCCAGGGACACTCCACTCCAGTTGGGTCCCAGCTCTGGGATCCAGGCAGGAAGAGCTGAGGCCAGAAGCCCAGAGCCCTTGGCTGCCACCCAGCTCAAACAAAGCCCATGACATGGAATTTTTTGAGGTCAGCCACCCAGGTGACCTGGGGAAGGAGAGGGAGGCCCCTGTGACCTGTGGGTCCTGGCTGGAGCCCCCATGAGAGCAGGTCAGAGATGTAGAAGGAACACAGAGAAACCACCATGAGGTCTGGGGGCAGGTGGCGCCCCTGCTGCAAGAGCCAGATCAGAGGACACAGGGTCACCTCCAAGCCCACTCTGCCACCTGCTTCCTGTGCAGGGCTGCCTCCAGCCGCTCACGCTCACACCTCTGTGCCAGGTGTGTGGCCTGGATCCTGTGCAAATGGATGGCTTTTGGGGCAGACCCAAGGCGTGAGGGGAGGCCAGCCAGGCCACTGTTTCCTCCTCCCCTGGGTGGGGGTGGCCAGAGGCAAGGGGCTGGCAGGACCCACAGGTGGGAGGGGCTCCCCCCACAGAATCAGGAGTGCACCCTCCTTGCCAGGGGAGTGAGCACCAGGACTGCCAGCTGGCCACATGCCACAGAGGACCCCTCAGGCAGCAGCCCCTCTGGGCCCTGGCTTTGACTGGAGCACATGAACTGACCCCAAGGCCCGAGTCAGGAGTAGGGCCAGAGCCCAGCCCTCTGCCTCAGACCAGTAAGCTGGTCACCCTCAGACCCACTATGCCCCATCCCCCTCTCAGAGGGCTAATGGCTGCTGCAAACTCCGCCCAGAAACAGGGGCACTTCCTCTGACCTCCAGCCACGTCCCACAGAACACCTATTTACACATGTCTGGACCAGGGCCAGTGGGGAGGGGAGCCAGGAGACAGGCCTTACAGGGCCCGTCCGGGAAGTCCCTTTTTCATGCACCCCTTCACCAGGAGCTGTTCCAGAAACTTCCGTGACTCACTTTTTCCCACCACCATGTGTCCTTAAGGAAGAGCCTGTCCTCCCCTAGGCCCTTGAGTCCCCTAAGTCTGAGTGACCTCCAGCTGAGGATGGTGGATGGTGTACTAGGTGGGGGTGGGGGGGTGAAGCCAGTCCTCATGGGGGTCAGAGAGGAGATGGTGAGGTAGCCTGGGACTGCGTCCACTGTGAGGGTTGTCACCTGTCAGTGGGGTTGAGGTCAGGGGTCAGGCACATTGCCGTTGTGACCTGTCATCCCCCCCCCCCCCATTCCATAGAGCAGCATCCTGATGGCTGTCCTCAGGTGCCCTGCGGGCCACAAGACCCCAAACTCTTCCCCTGAGCCCTCTAGGCCCACGATCATGGGACACCCCGAGTCCTGAGCGACAGGAAGCCTGTCCTCAGAGACTGCTCCCTGCAGACCTGTGTGGGGCTGCCCATCCCCAGCCACATCCCGAGGTTGAGGGGCAGACTCCTTGCCCCCCACACTCCCCCACCCTGCTCCTGGGGCTGAGACCACTGACTCACCCTCTCCATCCCTCACCCTCTGGCTGGGGCTTCCTCACCACTCCCTGGGCCCCTCCAGGCAGATGCCTCTACGGGGGCCCCTCTTACATAACCTCTTCTCACATTGCAGTTTAGAGGTTTTAAAGCAAAAATCATAAGCTTTTCCTCATCCAAACACAATGGCCACCCCTCCACACTTAGGGCACATTCGAGATTATTGAGATTGTCATCAGCAGAAGCCCCACCTGGTGGGAGTGGCTTCCAGCTTCCGGAGGGGAGTTGTCTCTCCACACCCATAGGCTCAGGGTCCAGGTTCAAGGTTCGGGGCTCGGGGACTGGAAGGCAGGTTTTGCTTTGCAGACATTCCTGACTGCTTGGCTTCCCTTCCCTGTGATGCTTTGTGTGCGGTGTGCCCTGGACGGTGCGCTCTGCTTTGATGGGCACTCCACCGGCTTTGGTGACATCCGGGGCCACAGGGAGTTCCCCGAGGGCACATGGGCCCAGTGGGTCTGCAGCGGCGTCCAGCCGTTTAGTCAGACTTTCCAGTTGGTTCCAACAGGATTTTCTGGGTGTGTGAAAATGATAGTGGGGAGGGCACGTATTGAGAACATAGCCACAGTAGTTTCATAATTATCCACCCTACTAAGCATAGATAAGTTTCCTTACAGCCCCGGGGAAACTGGAGGATGAAACAAGGCTGTAAAAAGATAAGATGTCTCTGCCCCGCGGTCAGATTCCTGGTCAAGGCACATGCCTGGGCCCAGGTTTCAGGCTTGATCCGCAGGGGGCGGGGCGGGGGGGCCTGCAGGAGGCAGCTGGCTCCCCCCAACCCGGATCTCTGAATCAGCTTGTCACCTGGTTTGTCTTGTTTTGTTTCTAAAGTGTACATGCACTCAGCCAAAAAAAAGTGCAAGGCATCCAAAAATTACAAAAAATAAATCTCCTACTCCGACAGCCAGGCGCCCTCCCCAAAGTGAGCCCAGCTACAGTCTCAACATACCGGAAGGTTCTGTGTGCAACCAGCTTCCTCAAGCTGATGTTCTCTCTTGGGAGCAGGTGGCTGCCCCCTTCTCCCCCTTCTTGCTGTCCCTCTGTCTCGGGGTCTCAGAGGCACACGTCACCTCCTTTTCTAAAAGGCCAGCCCCCACCTGTCCAGCAACGGATGCCAGGTGCAGACAGTGCTCTGTGCTTCACCTGAGGACAAGCCTGTGTGTGGTATGTGTATGTTATGTGGGCCTGTGTGAACCATGTCTGCGTACACTGTGTCTGTGCATGTGTACAAGTATGTACTGCATACATGTATAGACCTGTGCACAGGTGGATTCTGTAGTGCGACCCCAGGAGTGAACTGCAGGGCACTTCACATTTTGACATTTTGGGGACCAGCTTGTGTCCCAGGGAAATGAAGGATCCTCCAACACTTGCTCCCAGAACCCCTGGGCCACCTTCGCAAAGACCTGCTGCTACTCTAGCAGAAAATGCCTCAAAATTCTTAGCCTTTTAATATTTCATGCATTATTTGAATTCTCCAAAATAAACTTGCTTAGTCATAAAACTATAATTGAGAGTCACTGCACACATGAACTGACGGTGGGAAAACCACCTGAACCTCAGCCTCAGGGGCCCCATGAGGCAGGGCTCTAAGCCTCAGGGTGGGGCAGGGGCGGAGATGCGGACAGGACAGGGTCTAGGGAGGGGGCAGCCACTCCCAGAGGTAGCCAGGCCCAGTCTCTCTGGTAGCCCCCAGTATTCGGTGCTTAGGGAACATGGCACACGGGCACTTCACCACGGGCTTTTAGGAGATTATTTCTCTAATAACAAAAGCAAGGAAAGTGTCCTGAATAATTCCGTTTTCACTGGAAGTTCCCGACAGCCAGAAAGAGAAAACGTGCCCCACTTCCCAGACTGTCTCCACAGCCCTAGCAGCTGCTCGGGCCACCGGTCAGCAGAGACAACTGAGTTAGGGTCACTGAAGAAGCAGGAACACAAGAGGGCTGTGGGTAGTGAGAATTTACTAGTACGTGTGCCTGCGGGGGCTTCATCGCGGCACGGCCCACCTGCGTGGACTCATCACAGTAGACTGCCAAGTGTGAGAAACGAACGCCTGAGCTCTGACAACTGTTGAGGGAAAGGATACATTCCAGGGCCCAGCAGTCACCCATTCCACGTCCCGGTAAAGCACCTGGTGAGCTAGGCTCTGGTGGTCAGAGCCCTGGAGGGACGGGTGCTCTGGGCTATTGACATGGAGTTGATCACCGCTGCCCTGACCGAGTGGCTTGCACAGCCTGGACCGGGGGTGGGGGAAGAAGGGGAAGCAGGACCACAATGCTCCTCCCAGGGCTTCGGCTCTCAAGCAAGGCTGGTGCCACCTGGTCTATTTCTGAGTGGGCAGAACCGTTCATACCCGGCCCATCCAGGACATGCCGGCAGGAGACCCCACTCCCTACCTGTGCAGGCACATGAGGTGTCTCCTTATAGGCCAGGCAGCGTGGCCAGGGCAGCACATAGCCGCTCTCTCCTCTCTGCTCACACTATGTAACCTGCGGAGCCACCAGAGGAATCCTGCCCTAGAGTGAGTCCCAGCTCCTCAGAGCCAGCTCCCAACCCTCCAACCAGGGGGCTCTATGGGATGGAGGCCTGAGCCCACGCCAGCCCTGTGCACCCATCCCAATGGGCAAAACCAGAACTGGACGAAGGCCACTCCTGCTGACCCCAATGCCTTGTCAGGCCCGGGTGGGCAACGTCTTGTAGGGGTTCAGGATGCCCTTAGGGTCCAGGAGGGTCTTGAGCTGCTGCATGAGCCGCAGGGCTTCAGGCGGCTTGCTGTAACCAAGGACGCTCTGCTTCTTGAAGCCGACACCGTGCTCTGCGCTGACGCTGCCCCGCTGCCCCGCTGTCCACTCGTACACGTAGGGCTCCAGGTCACCTAGCAGCGACGGGCTGAAGGCTTCTGCTGTTACATTGAGGTGCAGGTTGCCATCCCCTGGAGGGACAGGGAACCATGGGTCAGGCTGGGCAGGGCCCCCAAGAGCCCTGTCCTCTCCACCTCTTAAGCCCCCTCCCAGAGAGCCCCTTCCCGCCCTCTGTCTGGTTCCAGCCCTCCACCAGCCACTGACCTGCAGTGACAGAAGCAGCCTCTTCAGGGGGCCCCAGCTCCCTTGGCTTTTGCTCACTTCTCTCACCAGTTCTCCCCGACCTGCTCCTCCCTCCATCAGCTCAACATCTTCAAGGGCTCCCAACGGAGAGCCCTGGAATCTGATCACACTGATGGTTGTCACCGGACTCACGTCTCTAACAACGCCCAGTATGACCCCATCCCCACCAGACACCTCCACGGACACCATGGGGGCCTCCCCCACCCCCAGGTGCCCCCTCTGAGGCTGCTCAGCCAACACCCACCACAAACAAAGTCCTGGATCCCCACCTGCCTCCTCTCAGGTCCACCTGGCCCCCTGTTGCTCTCAATGAGACCCCCTGGGCCCTGGCTTTCCAGAACTGTCCGAACACATGCTGACGCTGGCCCTCGGGATAGCCGGGCTCGCCGCCCACATGCACCCTCTCGGGGCCCCACAGCAACGACAAGAGACATGAGATTAACCCAGGCGCTGGCTGGGGCTGTGAGCTGGCTGGAGGGAGCCGAGGTGTGCCTGCACCCAGTGGGGTCATGAGAGCAGATAGTGGAGTTACCATTGAGGGGGGCCTGCAGGGAGTCTGGGGGGCAGGAACTGTGCTGGCCCTGGGAGACCTGGGAGGCAACACCCAGGAAGCATTGGATGTGACCAGCATGCCCTGGAGCCAGTGCAAACATACAGAGAAGAGGCCCCATGACCAAGTCAGCGGTCAGGAAAGTAGAGGGGTTGAGCAGACAGCGGGCCAGGCCCAGTGAGGGTTGCTATCCATCCCGAGGGGCAGGGAGCCTTGGAGGCCAGAGGAAGGGGCTCCCAGAGGCAGGAAAAAGCACAGCAAATCTAGGGCAACACAGGGGCAATGGGGGGCAGGCATGTGGCCTCTGACCCAGTGACCTTGAGCTTCTTACACCCCCTCCCTCCATGAGGGTGTTTCAAATGTGGGGTGCATAGCAGGGACCCCCTGCAACCAAAAATGGTCCTCACTGACACACTCAGGGCAAAGGCAACTGAAAATGCCACCACAGGCTTTCTTTGCCCAGGGAACTGTGTGTGGGAGGAGATGCACCTCCACTGACACCTGGATATGCACAACCATCAACCAGTACAGAGTTTACAGCCCAAGTTCACACTACCCGGTGGTCCACAGACACTGAGCTCAGAACGTGAACATTTGGGAGGTTCCAGGCTGGGCGGCCTAGGTCTGCACCCACCCCCTGCACAAACGAGCAAATCAACTCCAACCCTGGCCTCAACGTTTCCACAGGCAAAGGACTAAGACATACGAGCCCAGGCCACAAATTACACCCACACAAAACAAAGCCACCAAGAGCCAGGGCAGCAGAATCCGACCACAGAGACTCGCCATCCAGCCATTTCCAGAAACAGAATGTAAATGTTTCATATGTTTAAAGAAATAAGAGATTGCCCTTGCTGGTTTGGCTCAGTGGCTAGAGTGTCGGCCTGCGACTGAAGGGTCCCAGGTTCGATTCCAGTCAAGGGCACATGCCCGGGTCGTGGGCTCAATCCCCAGTGTGGGGCATGCAGGAGGCAGCTGATCGGTGGGTCTCTCTCATCACTGATGTTTCTATCTCTTGCTACCTCTCCCTTCCTCTCTGAAATCAATAAAAAAAAAATTTTTTTAAATATATTTTATTGATTTTTTACAGAGAGGAAGGGAGAGAGATAGAGAGTTAGAAACATCGATGAGAGAGAAACATCGATCAGCTGCCTCCTGCACATCTCCTACTGGGGATGTGCCCGCAACCCAGGTACATGCCCTTGACCGGAATCGAACCTGGGACCTTTCAGTTCGCAGGCCGACGCTCTATCCACTGAGCTAAACCGGTTTCGGAAAAAAAAAAAAAAAATTTTAATAAGAAATTAAAAAATACAAAACACTGCCCGGCTGGTGTGGCTCAGTTGATTGAGCATCATCTCATGCACCAAGAGGTCAAGGTTTGATTACTGGTCAGGACACATGCCTGGGTGGTGGGCTCAACCCCCCAGTGTGGGTGTGTGGGAGGTGGCCAATTGATATTTCTCTCTCACTGATGTTTCTATTTCTCTATCCCTCTCCCTTCCTTTCATTCTAAAAAAAAAAAAAAAAATCAATAAAAACATATTAGAAAAAATAGTGTAATGGCTGAAGCACACAACTCAGTGAACAGGTTTAACAGGACACAGCACATAGCAAAGCAAGACTCGTGACCTGGAAAATGGCAAAATGCTCTGAATGTAGCAAGAACCGAGGCCCATATCACAGGAACCTGCGATCAGTGATGGGGCAGGAGACCTCGAGCACTGGGCTGCAGTTCCAGAAACAGAGCTGGGAAGCAGGATGAGGGAGAACAGCGTTTGAAGACACAAGGGCAGACCTGGCAGGACACACGCTGTCACCCAGATGAACCAGAGGGACACAAGGTCATAGAAGCAGCAAGAAAGGAAAAATGGATTCCTTTCCATGGAACATGTGCCCTGGTGGCTAAATTCCCAGTGACACCTCATGCTGCAGAGAGAAAAGAACTTGTCAAACCCAAATTGCTGAAATCTGTTTCAAAACAAAATCAATAGCTTGTCAGGCAAATAAAGTCTAAGATATTCTGTCACCTACGTCCCTAGTAGGAAATTCTAAAAGATGAGACCCAGTCGGGGGCTATGAAAGCAGACAAAGCAGGGCTAGAGGTTTACCCAGGTCTGAAATCTGTTTCAAAACAAAATCAATAGCTTGTCAGGCAAATAAAGTCTAAGATATTCTGTCACCTACGTCCCTAGTCCAGAAACAGTGTAGGAACAGGAGGGTGATAATCAGGCCTGCCTTTCACCTAAAGCAGGACATCCGTGCAAACGTGTCCCCGTTGTCCCCCCCTCTACCAGGAAGGACGGAAATCATTGTCAGAAATGCTGGGCCCTGATCAGCCTGAGACACAGGAGAGGAATTCACGTAACAGCTGGCGGTCCATTTCCCCAGGTCATTATTGACCTTCCCACGGTTTGCTGCCTGAGAAGCTGCAAGTCCTCATCCTTCCTCTGTGACTTCTCTGATGAGATGCCCGTGTCCTGAGTCCCTTTGAGCTCCTCATCGCTGAGCCCTGTGTGTGTATGAGATGCACCTGTTAGTGAACTTGTTTATTTCTTGTACTCTGTGTCTTATGGGTCTTGTTTCCAGGGCCCCAAAGACTCTAGGAGGGTAGGGGGAGAAGTTGAGCCTTCCCCGCCCAACACAAATAAACCAAACGCTTCAGTTTAAAGACAATGAGTGGCCAATGATGAAGAAGAAACCCCAGCTCCATGCTGTCTTCAAGACACCTATGTAAGTGATGGGCAGAAAACAGCTCAAAGTCACAGGAGGAAAACCAGTACGTCAGACAAACATCAAATAGAGGAAAGCTAATGCTCCTGTAGAACATCAAACAAAGGAGGCTCCACAGCAAACGAAACTCTGAAGATAAAAAGGCTCATTTAGCAGAATGAAAGGACAGTTCTCATCTCCTATCTTCCAAACTGACAGCTAGAAAGAGAGACAGATTATCCTGTCATCTGGAGACTGATGCTCTGACAGCCAGCAGGATGTGGAGGATTAAACTCCACGTGAGCACTTCTCTGTGGATCTGTGCAAACACGGCTCCAGGACTTCAGAGGGCAGCTCTCCCAAGTAGTCATCACAGTTGTGGAATCAGACCACACGGTGGGCCCACTGGGCCGCTGACTGGCTTCAGTGACACAGGCCCAGTTCTCTGGCTCCAGTGCAATTAAAAGCAAGTCAACAATTTTTTAAATAGCTAGAAAATTCCCATATGTTTGTGAATTTAAAAACACATTTCTGAAAAAAGAAAACACACACATATTTCTGCCTAACCCATGAGTCAAAGAAGAAATGACAATGGAGATGAAAAAATATTTAGAACTAAAGATAATGTAAGTCCATCAAAACTGTGGGACAGCCCTAACCGGTTTGGCTCCATGGATAGAGCATCACCCTGCGGACTGAAGGGTCCCGGGTTCGATTCTGGTAAAGGGCACATGCCTGGGTTTGTGGGCTTGATCCCCAGTAGAGGGCATACAAGAGGCAGCTGATCAATGATTCTCTCATCATTGATGTTTCTATCCCTCTCTCCCTCTACCTTCCTCTCTGAAATCAATAAAAATATATAAAAATAAAAATAAATTAAAAAAAAACTGTGGGACCTCTGCACAAATGCTGGGGCACCTCTAGCTGCTGAGGCGGACCAGTCCCGGAGTCGCCCTCCGCCAGGCCTTCTGGGAGCATGGGGCTGAGGTCAGGGCTGCGGAAGGGCAGGGCAGGGGCATGCCAGCAGCAGAGAGGCCAGGAAACAGAGTCCCAGCAAGTGGGCTCCAAACATCACACACACGGACATTCCGCCCTCCCACTGAAGTCCGAAGGGAAGTCATGCTTTGCTTACGATGACACATGGACCCGGAGTCACTGTGGCTGAGTGACAGCTACTGTTCTGGCTGAGTACTTCCCCGACCATGCTGATACCATACAAGGAAACATGAGAATATCATAAACACTGTTATGCCAATATATCTGAAATTCTAGAAGAAATGGACAAATTCTTAGAAAGAAAAATTGTCAGGACCAGTTCAGAAGAAAAGGCAAGCTGGAATAACCTGCAGACATTCAGGAAACTGGTCTGCAGCTGCCCCCCAAACACACAAACTTCCGGCCACTTATCTTCATTGGCAAGTTCTCCAAACACTCGAGGAGAAAACTCCACCGTGCACAGACTTCCAAAGACTGTGGGGAAGGGGCCACCACCCCAACATCAACCCAGACAGAACCAAGGATCCTGACAGGGCAACATCACCATAAAAATATCCCATGTAGAATTAAGTAAATGGGGTCGAGATACAGGAAGGACCATAGCCAAGCAAGCCCATCCTAGGAATATAGCCCCATCAGCCAGGAGGGCCCAATGTCCTTTGCTCCCTGACTATTACAGAAGCACCAACAAACCTAACATTCACTCCTGATTTCACAGAGGGAGAGCCCCTCAGTCCACTGTGACCACGACAGGTTCACCCACTCTGGAGTCCAAATTCTCAGGGAAAACAGCCTCCCTCACGTTACTCCAGTGACCCTGTGCCCGCTCCCTGCCCCTCCCCAAACACTAGAGTTGTGAGACCCAAGCTTCGCCAGCCATCATTCCCCTGAAGGTTGTTTGAGGAACAGGATTATTCACTCTCCATGCAGCCGACGTTACCAATCCTTCCTGATACTTCACACCGACTGGAGTCCCACAGACTGTCCTGTGCTGTCCCCTAACCGAGTCACTGCTGCCCTCGCTGGGGACCTCCAGCCCACGTGGGACAGTGTGATGCGGTGTGGTCAGGGATCTCAGACCTGCTCAGACTCTGGGCTCAGGGCCCATGCCCTACAGCGCTCCATGGAGCTCCCACAGCCGTGTCACTCTCCCCCCAGACACCTAAAAGGCTCAGAAAAACGGTTAGGAATCTCTCAACCCCAGGTTTTCCCCATCACTGTTCAGAGCATGGACGTGGCACTGAGCTAGCCCATGGTTAACCACGGTCCACCCGCCCAGCTCTGCTCACCCAGGTGGCCATAGCCCACCACGTGCTTGGCCTGCGAGCCAAGGCGGGCGCGCAGGTCGGTCACAAGGTCGTAGAGCCTGTCCACGGGCAAAGAGATGTCGTACTTGTACACATAACCGTCCCGGGTCAGCGCCTCCGTGATCCTCTCCCGCAGGGCCCACAGCATCTGGGGGACAGGAAGAAACAGGCAAAGTCAACACCTGACTGCCCTGGGTGTCCACAGAGATGGGCATGACAATGGCGGCTGCTTTGGGGGTGACACTGCTCTGTTGTGGCAGGCAAGGGGCTTCCATCCAAGAGCCCATACTCGACAAGGTCCCGGATGCAGCCCGACAGCACCATTGCCAGCAACTGAGGCTCTGAGAGCCCCCTTCTGGAAGGGGACGGGCAATGACACTATGTCCTGTAGGTCTGGGTGATAGGGTGGGCATGGCTGGTCGGGGCTGCCTGGGGGCGAGGGGCTGGGAAGGCCCCCAAGGATGGGCCCTGGGCTGCCCGGGGACACATGGGGCATGGGTGGGACGGGGATGCTGGTGGCTGGAGCAGGGACAGTTGGGGGTGCAGAGCCTGGGGATGGGGACGGGGGAGCTTGTTACGGCAGTGCTGCTCTTCCACACAAACCCAGCTGTGGTTTACTTGTTCAGTTAACTTGTCACTGTGGGCATTTGAGGCCGTCGTGAGGGAGCAGAGACAGTGTGCTGTGCCACCACTGGGCCCTACTGTCCCACCTGGGCCTTGCCCCCACTCCTGCCCCACACACCCTACTATCTCAGGAAATGTCACTGAGAAATGTCTACTAGGTAAGGACGCTCCTTTTGTTTTTAACATAAGCACAGTACCATGAGCACTCTAAAAATTCCCTCACCGATTCCCTCATCGATTGTGATAGCCCCACAGGTCATCCGTGCCCCGACTATCAGTAGGTCCTACTGGCCTGGCCCCTCACACACCCAGAGCCCAGGGATGTCCCTGCAGAGATGCCGGAGCCACGGGGACCCTAGAGGATATTTTTTGGTTGCCTCCCACACACATTCTGACCAGGACCGGGATCAAACCTCACTTGCTGCACAGCTGTCATGCCCACACTGCTGCCTGCAGGCCCCGCTCACCTCCATCACGTTCATTGCCAGTGCACGGCCATAAGATTGCTCCCCCTGCCCACCAGCTCAGGGATGTTCTGCACAGGCCTCCTGGGGCGCTCCCCTCCATCCCACCTTTGCTCAATGCCCCTTCCCAGCCCCCACACCTAGCCATCTCCCCATCTGGATGCCCCCCCAACTCCTGCCCACCTGGGAGGGAAGCCGGCCCAGCCCACCCCCATCACCTCTGGGTACCACCATCTGAGAACAGGGCTGTGGAGCCAGCAGTCTGGACGGGCCAGGACCAGCGTATTCCTGCCTCCCTCCAATGGGATAGCAGTTACCCTCTGAGGCAGTGGTTCTCAACCTTCTGGCCCTTTAAATATAGTTCCTCATGCTGTGACCCAACCATAAAATTATTTTAGTTGCTACTTCATAACTGTAATGTTGCTACTGTTATGAATCGTAATGTAAATATGATATGCAGGATGGTCTTAGGCAACCCCTGTGAAAGGGTCGTTTGACTGCCCACAGGTTGAGAACCACTGCTCTGAGGGGTCACCCTCTGAGGGAGGGTCCGCACCCAGGCTCATGTAACCTGCTCCCCAGGAGCTCCAAGCAGACGCCTGCAGCACAGTGGTGTCTTTCCTGTCTTCTGCAGCAAGACCAATAGAGGCGGCTCTGCCTGGGCCGGGGGACAGGGGGGAGGGTACTTGTGGGCAGAGCGGCAGCTCAGGCTGCCTAGCCACCAGGCTCAACAGGGGCCTGGGTCAAATATTGCTGTAATTCCTTACATATAATATCTAACTACCATAAAAGTAACTGTAGAGAAAAGGGTTTAATTAGAAAGTAGAGAAATAAAGTCAATAACCAACCACTAAGAGACAATGAGCCCTGGCCAGTGTTGCTCCGTGGATAGAGCATCAGCCTGAGGACCAGAGGGTCTCAGGTTTGATTCCCGGTCAAGGGCATGTACCTGGGTTGCAGGTTTGATCCCCTGGTTAGAGTGTGTGCAGGAGGCAACCAATTCACGTGTCTCTCTCACACACATCTCTCTCCTCTCTTTCTCTCTCTTGCCCTATCCCCTCCTTTCCACTCTCTCTTACAATCAATGGAAAAAATATCCTCTGGTAAGGATCAATAAAAAAAAAAAAAAGAAAGAAAAGAAAACAAGATCCCACTCTTCACTCACCCAAATCAGACCCACCCAGGTCCCATTCCTGCCACTGTCCTGTGGACTTCCTGCCCCCTGCTGGCCACTCTCCACACTGCAGCTCAGGGGACCATGTGGGGGGAAAGGGTTCCTGCCACTGTCCTGTGGACTTCCTGCCCCCTGCTGGCCACTCTCCACACTGCAGCTCAGGGGACCATGTGGGGGGAAAGGGGACCCACCCCCCTTGGTGACGATGGCTCCCCTGCCCTAGGTCCCACCCCCCTTGGTGACGATGGCTCCCCTGCCCTAGGCCCCCCCATGGTGATAATGGCTCCCCTGCCCTAGGCCCCCCATGGTGATAATGGCTCCCCTATGCCAGGCCCCCCACTTCCTTCCTTTGGCCTCAGAGGCCAAGTCACTCTTGGTGCCGAGTCATCCTCAGGGAAACGTCTCACCCCCACAACTGGCTCAGCATCACACTAACGCTCCCACAGCCCGCACAGTCCTCTCTGCCTCTGTTTAAAACACCGCTGAAACACCTAGACACCAAGAGTGCGCTTCCAAAGAGGTACTTCTACCAATGCTGAGACAGCCACTCAGGTCCAGCCACCAGCCACACTCACAGTGGACACGGGGCCTTCTGCACGGCTCAGCTGAGCCGGGCTGGGCAGAGGACGAGGGCCACCAGCACACACACACCTTGATTTTCCCCTGGTCGGTGGCCAGGGTCCCGTCGGTCACCAGGCCGGAGCCCAGGGCATGTTCCAGGAAGCTGCTCAGCTTCTCGGCATCGTGCTCCACTCTGGAGCCTGAGGTCTCGACCAAGACATAGAACGGACTTTCTGGAGAGGGCAGAAGGCAAGATGGGCAGAGGCAGGGCCGTCAGGCTGAGTCAGGTAGCTCCGGGGCCAGGAGCCTGCAGAGCAGGGGCTGAGGCTGAAATTCAGACAGTTTAAAAACAGATCTTTCACTGTAACAAACCTCATTCACTGGAAACACAGGAACAACCCAGGTGACACTGTGAAGCCCTCATTGCAGGAGGCACTCTTACCAACCGAGGGAGACGCGCCATCCACCCAGGGGCCCACCATCTTTCCAAAGGTTGTATATGTCTTATTTCTTTACCACTGGGCATTTATGTTGTTTCCTACTTTATTTTTTTTAATATTTTATTGATTTTTTTATAGAGAAGAAGGGAGAGGAACAGAGAGCTAGAAACATCGATGAGAGAGATCGATCAGCTGCCTCCTGCACGCCCCCCACTGGGGATGTGCCCGAAACCAAGGTACATGCTCTTGACTGGAATCGAACCTGGGACCCTTCAGTCCCCAGGCCGACGCTCTATCCACTGAGCCAAACCGGTTCGGCTGTTTCCTACTTTATACTAAGAGTAGTATCTCATTCAAAATTGGGGTCTTTCCATATTTATAATTGTTATGGAGTGAATTGTGTTGTCGCCCCCCCACCCCAAATTCCCATGGTGAAGTCCTAACCCAACCCCAATGTGACCATTTGAAGATCAGGCCTTTAAGAAAGTTAAATGAGGTCAGAGGGTGGAGCTCTGATCCTGCAGAGCTTGCACCCTCCTAAGAGGAGGAGGAGTCACCAGAGCTCTCTCTCTGGCCGCCATCCGAGGACACAGTGAGAAGGTGGCCACCTGCACGCCAGGAAGTGGGGCTCACCGGGAATCAACCCTAATGGAACTCAGCCTCCAGAACCGTGAGAAATAAATTTCTTTTGTTTAAGCCACCCAGTCTGTGGGGTTCTATTAGGGCAGCTAAGACAATAACGATTTCTTTAGGATGGATCTCAGAAGTAAAATCACCAAGACCTCCAGCTGAATATTTTTAGGTTCATAATGCAAACTGCCTTCCAAAACCCTATCTGAGTCACACCCAGCACCTGTGACTTGCTCGCTGAGGTCGGAGGGTGAGCGTGTCATGGAACAGCACATCTCTCGGTTCTGGAGACAGGACATTTCTGACAAGTGCGTTTGCTTGTTTTGAAGATCCCAAAGCTATGCCCCAATGGACTGCATTCACTGAACTAACCGAGGGCACATTTAAAACAAAAGTAAATGAGACTCCCATGCTCATCCAATAGTGGTGACACCACAGCTGCAGAGGGGCCAGTATCCTCCTTCCCGCCCCCTCTAGCACAGAATGGCCTGACAGCCTGAGCCATCCGTGCGGACAGCCTAAAAGGAGCGGCAGGCGGGTGGGTCAGTACCTTGCACTGGGCTGGCGAGGTGGAGGTGGTGCCTGACCAGCTGCATGCACTCAGCATCCATGAACTCGTACGCTGACAGGATCTCCCCCAGCATCCTCTTGCAAGTGCTAAAAGTCTGCAAAACCTCAGCAAAGCCCGGGCAACCTGCACGGGACACAGCACCTCAGGAACACGCCAGCCCAGAGCCTCGCCCAGGCCCACCCGGTCCCCTGTAAAGCAGCCTGCCAACCCGACTCCCAGCTGGCGTGTGAGGCAGCCTCTCGGAGCTGCAGAAGCACTGCCGAGGGAAATGCCACCTGTCAGCCAACAAGCACATCACAGGTTCTGAAGATGAAGACGGAGAAGGCTCGCCAAGGATGCCCACGGTTTCCTCACGACTCGCTCAAGACATATTCACAGAACACCGAGAGGTCACTGTGGTGCCAGGACAGGGGGGGCTGACCCTCCAGCTGGAGGGCAGAAAGGACGGAGTGGACTGCTGTAGGCGGAAAGGGCTGGGATGGCAGTGGGGAGGGGTCAGGGATCAGAGGTCACAGAGATGTCGGGAAGAGTGTCCCAGAGAGAAGAGCCTGGGACTGCAGAGGCCTGCGGAAGCTGCACCAAGGGTGAGGCTGCATGGGGACACACGCAAAAGGACACATTAGCGAACTGAACAAATCGAAGAAACAGTTGGAATGCAACACAGGCGGTGAACGGGAAGGAAAGAATGGAAGAGGGTGAGAGACGGGAGGGCAGACAAACGCTGCCACATGTGTAATCACAGGTTGAGGAAAGGAAATGGGCAATACTGCAACTGACAAGACACCAGGCCAGGGAGACCTAGAGAAACATACTGAAAACCACGAACGACCAAGGGTGCAGAGGAAGAAAGAGACAGACCTCTTCAGAGCAGCCGTGGAGGCCGCCCAGGGTGGAGCATTTTCAGTGGAAGAAGGAAACGAGTGCCCACCCGAACCTGCACGCCTAGTGATGGCGCCTCTCGAGAATGAGTGTAAATTAAGGCATTTTCTGACAAACTGACAGTGGGAACTCATCGCCAGCAGGTGTTCCCCAAAGGATGCTCGAGGATGTGTTTACAAGGAAATGAGCCCAGCAGGAAGTCTAAGGAAGAAGGAAGGAGGAGGAAGGAAAATGGCACATTGATAAAATAATGGTAATTATGATCTGAGAGATTAAGACAAATGGGATCAAGAATCCAGACAAGAGGGGACATTTAAAGTCAGGAGGGGAAGAAACAGCTAATGTCCCCACAATCATGACTGTCCCCGTGGGAAGACACTGATGGCACGGACTGACCGCACTGGTACGTTAGGAGCCCGTGGAATCCTCTAGAAGACTGGTGGTTTGCGCCCCTCCTGACCAAAGACAGGAGGAGACGGACCACACACCTACCCAATGGAATGAAGGCAAGAAAGGAGGTGGGAGCAGATGAAGGGCAGGGACTGAGGGAAGCAGGTGTAAGGTTGTGGTTCAAGTCCGCTGGGAAGGGAGGCAGGTGGTGACGGTTCCTCTATGGTGGAAACGGCACGTGTGCATTTGCTGAGGAGCCAGGGAGGGCCTCCATCTGACCACCCCACATAATGAAGATCGGTGTCCTTGGCCTTATGCCCAATGACAATACTTCCCACAGAATCTTAGGTATATGCTCCGTAAATGACAAGTGGGTGAGAGGGCTGAGGAAGCTCGACTTTAAAGTGAGGTTACTCTGCCCAGAACCCGCAAGCATGACTCCAGACCTGACTGAACACCAAAGCCAGATCCTGGATCCCTTTGGAAAGAGCGAGAAGCTAGGAGAAATGGGGAGTCCTGTGAGGGCCCTGTCCATCCGCTCTCTCAAACCATGGGGCAGGCACTCCACCTACCAAGGAAAGCCACGTTCACAGCCCTGGGCTTGGGCGGACACAAGATGGACACGGCGGTAATGACCCCTAGGGTGCCCTCTGACCCAATGAAGAGCTGCTTCAGGTCATAGCCCGTGTTGTCCTTCCGCAGGGAGGTGAGGCAGTTCAGGACGGTGCCGTCGGCAAGCACCTGGCGAGGGAGAAGAGAAACAGGTGTCTAGGAAAGCAGGGGCCCCAGGGTGGGGACAATCAGGCTGAAGGAAGGACTTTTCTTCCCTGGCTGGAGTGAAATCCCGCCCCCCAACCATGAGGCTCGGGGCCCAGTTCTCAAAGGAAGCTGGCCCGAAGCAGAGCCACACCTGGAGATGGAGCAGGGCCCAACCTGTTGCTACAACAGGACCCACACCTGGGGGTACAACAGGGCCTACACCTGAGGGTGGAGCAGGACACACCTCATAAACATGACAAAGTGAGTTACAATAAAAAAATGTGCAGCCCAGCCAGTGTGGTTCAGTGGCTGAGCATCGACCTATGAACCAGACGGTCAAAGTTCGATTCCCAGTCAGGGCACATGCCCGGGTTGCAGGCTCAATCCCCAATGTGGGGAGTGCAGGAGGCAGCTGATCAATGATTCTCTCTCATCACTGATGTTTCTCTCTCTCTCCCCCTCTCCCTTCCTCTCTGAAATCAATAAAAATATATTTTTAAAAAATAAAAATGTGCAGCTGGCTAGGAAAAAAAGCTATTAAAACTTTGTGAATTAGCAGATGGAAGTCCAGCGTGTATTTATGTTCAGTCCACCCTTGGGTAACAGGACAGAAGGTTCCAGGCTTTAAAAAACCATGAGGTGTGCCCTAGCTGGTTTGGCTGAGTGGACAGAGTGTCGGCCTGTGGACTGAAAGCTCCCTGGTTCGATTCTGGTCAAGGGCACATGCCCAGGTTGCGGGCTTGATCCTCAGAAGGGGGTGTGCTGGAGGCAGCCAATCAATGATTCTCTCTCATCATTGATGTTTCTCTCTCTCTCTCCCTCTCTCTGAAATCAATAAAAAATATATTAAAAAAAAACAAAACCATGAGGTGTCTAAGCAGGAGCCATGAGGGTTCAGGGAAAGGGACTCCAATACCCCTGGAGGGGCAGCCAGCGATGGTGTGAGTAAAGGCCAACAGAACCTTGCTCCTTCTCTGCACACAGCCCACCTGGAAGCTGACTGGTGGAATGTCGCTGGGTCATGGGAACCTGCTCAAGGTGAAGGGTGCCTAGAGCGCCTCACGTGGACCCAGAAGCCACAGACCCAGCAGCAGTGCCTCGGGAAGCCAGAGCAGGGCCTCCCTGAGCAGGTGCTATGTGTAACCCACAGGTCCCGGCCTGGGCTGGATGATGGGAGCCCAATCACCTGCACCACCTGGGGCCTGAGGGCAGCCTGGGCACCACCCCAGTGTCCACACAGTTGTGGGCCTTCGCAAGAGGAATGAACGCTAACCCGAAGGCACAGGGTGTGGAGCTGACAGGCCTTGTGAGCACAATAACAGCTGGGAAAAGGCTGAAAGAGCCCTGAAACTGGCACCTGGGCACAGGGAGCCAGGCCAGGGGTCCCTGGGAGCGGGGCCCCACTTGCACGCACAGCAATGGCTCCGGCTCACCACTTCCAGGCCCAGGACAGTCCCATGCAGCGAACCATATCTCAGAAACCGCAGACCACCTGCGTTGGTCGCCAGGTTCCCCCCGATGTGGCAGCTGCCCTTCGCTCCCAAATCCAGGGGCATGATGAAGTCCCGCTCCTCCACGTATCGGCTCAGCTCCTCCAAAATGCACCCCGCCTGGCAAACCAGGATCCCTGCAGAGCAAGCAGAGCTGTCACGGGGCTCTCAGCACAGGGTGACTCAGGCAGAGCCTGCAGTGCAAACTCCCCCCGCCCCCAAGGAACTGCCACCTCAGGATCCAACCCAGAACTCAGAAAAGGAGCTTGTGCCCCATCCCTCCCCAAGAAGTTATCTCTGTGAGTACTGTGAAAAAGAGGAAAAACTCATAAGGCAAAAATGAGAAGAAACACACATTCACATGTGTGTGCTCATATGTGCACGTGCACACCCATGTGCCCCTGTACACATGCATGCACATGCATGCGTACATGCATATATGCAGGCCTATGGAAAAGAGCAGAAAAGAGAGGGTTGTTATAAGGCAGTGGTCCTCAACTAGGGGTGATTTGCCCCCTAGGGCACATTTTTGGTTGGGGGTGCTATGTCAAGTGGGTAGAAGCCAGGGATGTTGCTCAACACCCTATGATGCCCAGGTGCCCCCCCCGCCCCCCCGCATAGAGAATGATCCAGCCCACACACCCACTCAAGAAGCCTACACCATGATGCTGCTGCATCCTGAGCAGGAAGCCCCTTCATGCTATGTGACCTCACACTCCCAAAAGGTGGTTCTGGCCAGAAAATGTCAGAATCCAAAGGGGCAGCCCATCCCCTTCACCTCAAGCCCACAATATGTCTCTAAGTGACCAACTAAATAACACCCCCGTGAGGACCGGGCATGGACAGACGTGGTCCTTTCCTTCCGGGGCCCAGGTTCCCCTACTGCCCAGCCCCAGCAGCTGACAAGGATGAGGACGGCACCAACAGGCAGCCAGGCTCACCAGATATGTCCTGAAAGCTGACGACCTGGTTCATGAGGGCAGTAGACAGGATGATCTCATCAAAGACAGGGACACTGCCCCCCACCAGGCCCGTGTTGCCCCCCTGGGTGTTCACGGCCAGGTTCCTCTCATGACAGTACCTAGGACAAGCACAGGAGGGGCATCAGGGCCCTCTTCCCCACACCCACACCACCATCCTGTGGGACACGCTCTGGGCCAACATCTGAGAGCAGCAAAGGCAATTGGATGGAAAAGGATTTGGAGAAACAAGCGTGCCCGTGTCTGGGAGGCAGTGTGCCCACGTGCATCAAGTAAACCCACCCCGTGAGGTGCCAGCCTCTAGCGATGGATTCTGAGAGCAGGCACACGTGGACAATGATATATAATAATGTGAAATTCAAGAACACCTTGACGTGATCTGGCAACTTTGGGGGACTGTAAAACGTAGGGCACTTGTGAGGTGGGTCGAAAATGGCATGGAGGAATAATTTGCACCAAGAAATGGTCATGGATTTGCCAAATGAGAAGGGAAAAAAGATGACAATGTCTTAGATACACTGTGACATTTAAAACCACATGCACAGAAAAGATACTACATAAATCAAATGTCATCAATTGTTAATTCTGGAGGTGAAATTAATGGTTACTTTTGAATTTTTTTTCTTTTTTTGTTAATCCTCTTCCAAGGATATTTTTTCCATTGATTTTTAGAGAGAGTAGAAGGGAAGGAGGGATAGGAAAAGAGGAAGAGAAAGAGAGAGGGGGAGCAAGAAACACTGAAGTGAGAGACACACTGATTGGTTTCCTCCCACATGCGACCCAACCACCGACCACCAGGATTGAACCTGAAACCCAGGTACATGCCCTTGACCAACAATTGGACCCTCGACATTTCAGTGCACGGGCCAACATTCTTAACCACTGAGCCACACCAACCAGAGCTGCATTTTTTTTCTTTTCTTTTTTTTAATTCTGAGAATATTGTTTCCACTGATTTCTAGAGAGTGGAGGGAAATAAGGAGGGGGAGAGAGACACATCGATTGGTTGCCTCCTGCACACACCTCTACCAGAGCTGGGGAACCTGCAACCAAGATACATGCCCTTGACGGGGAATCGAACAAGCAACCCTTTGATCCGAGGGCTGATGCTCTAACCACTGAGAAAAACTGGCCACGGCTGCATTTTTTTCTTTATGATTTTCTATGTTTCCAATTTTCCCAGCTATAGAATAAAAACCCAGTGGTCGTAACGCCATAACGACCAAAGACCGGTCACCAGGAGGTGCACTGATGGGTCCCGCAGCGCCAGCGGGACTTGACGCAGCACGCCGGGTCTGGGTTTCACACAATTTCATACACTGGGCCTCTAGTAATAAACATAATAGCTTATTGATATAAAAAATAAAAAAGGTGTATTTCAAGAAAAGGTCAATTTCCTTGGAGTCTGCAGCCACTCCACACCATGCCCAGTCCAGCACCCAAGGTTCTGAGGTTTGAGGCCTGGCTCTGCACAGGCTGCCAGCTTCCTGGGGTCTGTGTTTGTGTGTCTTCAGGAGGCGTCTACTCACATACCACAGGGAGGGCTTCTTACCTGAGGATGTGAGACACCTCCTCCGATGTCCGGGGCTTCAGCAGTACCTTGCTACAACCTGAGACAGAAAAGGGCATCAGACATGGGAAGGGGACCTCCCTGGAAAAAGGAGGTTCTTCAAAAGCACTTTCTCCTTCCTCAGTGAGATGACCCGCACAGCCACGGTCACCCACAAACCTCAAGGACAAGAGCAGTCAGTCTGCTCACTGAGAGGAGGTGGGAGGCCGGTAGACGGTGCCGACTGCAGTAATGGTGAAGGTGGTCGGATGTGAAGGGAGGGGTGCCCGCTTGGCTTCTCCACTGCAAGTTACTAAGGATCTTGTGGGCAGACACTTGACACTATGTAGATACCCTGTTGCTCCTCTAAGTTCACCCCAGGAATTTAGCATCTATTGATTTTCCTGCCTGAAGCAGTTCTTAGGATAGTTGCCAAATGGGGATTTCCACCCATCCTGCACTGAATAGCTAACCTTGTACTGTAAGGAGGGGCCTTCCTTCTCTCTCGTGTATTTATTTATTTAGCTAGTCAATCATATGCATGTGGACTCATGGGTTCATTTTTCTTTTATTCACTGGTTAAAATTCTTTGCTGTCATGATTTGAGGTCCAGATGTGGCTGGTGGGAGCCCCCTGAACTAGTTCATCTGCATCCCTAACCACTGCCCCGCTTCTGCACCTTTGTTTTGTTGAAAGAACTCTGACTAGATGAGTGGAGGCTGCAGAGGCAGGAGGAGCACCAAGCATGTTCCTCTTACATCATTAACTCTTCACAAAGCCCTGAGATCAGGCTAGTGGGTGTGGCTCAGAGCTTGAGCTTCGACCTATGAACCAGGAGGTCATGGTTTGATTCTCTGTCAGCACAAGCCCGGGTTGTGGGCTCTATCCCCAGTGTGGACATGCAGGGGGCAGCCAATCAATGACTCTCTCTTCACTGATGTTTCTCTCTCTCTATCTCTCTCTCCATTCCTCTCTGAAATTAATAAAAATGTTTAGAAAAAAAAATTCCTAACTGGGAAGTCACGCCCCATGCAGGTAACTTTTTAGTAAAAGGTTTACCTTTGCCTTAAGCAAGCCCTGTCAATTGTTTTTGTGCATCTACATCACTTTTTTTTTATCAACACACTTTTTTTTATAATATTCAAGTAATTTTATTTTATTTTTTAAATACATTTTATTGATTTTTTACAGAGAGGAAGAGAGAGGGATAGAGAGTTAGAAACATCGATGAGAGAGAAACATTGATCAGCTGCCTCCTGCACACCTACTGGGGATGTGCCTGCAACCAAGGTACATGCCCTTGACCGGAATTGAACCTGGGACCTCTCAGTTTGAAGGCCAATGCTCTATCCACTGAGCCAAACCAGTCAGGGCATCAACACACTTTTGAAATAAGCATAGCCACCCTCAAGTGAGCACTAATCTTAATTATCTTGTAATGCAATCCCTACCTTGCTTTCTCCCACCCTCATGTAATCTTCATTATGATCCCTCCTTAATTTCAAATGCACGAAGGCTGCAAAACTTATTTTCTGGAACATTTGAGATCTTGCTCCCCAGTATATGTCATCAGTTTGGCTCAAATAAGCTCATAAAAATTCTCTACAGGCCCTAGCTGGTTTGGCTCAGTGGATAGAGCGTCGGCCTGCAGACTGAAGGGTCCCAGGTTTGAGTCCAGTCAAGGGCACATGCCCAGGTTGCAGGCTTGATCCCCAGTAGGGGGCATGAAGGAGGCAGCCGATCAATGATCCTCTCTCATCACTGATGTTTCTATCTCTCTCTCTCCCTTCCTCTCTGAAATCAATTTTTAAAAATAAAATTTAAAAAATTGCCCTGACCGGTTTGGCTCAGTGGATTGAGCATCAGCCTGGGGACTGAAGGGTCCCAGGTTCGATTCTGGTCAGGGGCATGTACCTTGGTTGCGGGCACATCCCCAGTGGGGGGTGTGCAGGAGGCAGCTGATCGATGTTTCTCTCTCATCGATGTTTCTAACTCTCTATTCCTCTCCCTTCCTCTCTGTAAAAAAATCAATAAAATATATTTTTTTAAAAATTCTCTACAAGTTTGGCCGTTTCTTAGGTCCCATGTAATGAAAGAAGCAGAGACTAGACTGATGCTGTCACAAGCCAAGGACGTCCCCTAGAAGTTGGGGGAGAAAGGAAGGACCCTCCCTGGAGTCTCGGGAGGAA
>NW_005871053.1:1466295-1538585 GCF_000147115.1 Myotis lucifugus | reverse complement strand
CAGCATCTTCGTGGACAGTGCCAAATATTTTTTTTTAAATATATATTTTTTATTGATTTTTCACAGAGAGGAAGGGATAGGGACAGAGAGCCAGAAACATTGATGAGAGAGAAACATCGACCAGCTGCCTCCTGCACGCCCCCTACCGGGGATGTGCCTGCAACCAAGGTACATGCCCCTGACCGGAATCGAACCCGGGACCCTCGAGGCTGCAGGCCGACGCTCTATCCACTGAGCCAAACCGGTTCTGGCAAGTGCCAAATATTTTGATTTGGATTTTGAGGGCTAATCTCAGAGACCACAAGATAATCTAACAAGTGCAGATGAAGGGAGACACCTCGAGAAGAAGAATAGAAGTGAAACTAAGAACAGTTGGCACTTACTATTCACCCTCCTGTCAGTGAACCGTGCTGACAGCTCGTGTGTCTGGCTTGGTGACTGTTGATTATTTCGGGGCCTTGCTGTCTCAAGGTAGTTCAACAGTCTTCCTTGCAAAACATACCTCCCCCCACCTTCCCCCACCAGACACCGAGGCCTCTGTGACTCCAAATGCCCAGTAAACACTGCTCTGTGAATAGCCTGGACTGGAGAACAGTTTGTTAACCCCCAATACTTGTGTGTATGTGTTCTGATGTGTTTGTAATTTGGATTAAAACTGCAAGTAATAAAAGCTAAATGGACAGCATAGTCACCTGTGTTGGTGTTGGAAACCTAGAGGGCCAAGTGGCCTCGATCAAGCACCCGATATTATCTGGGGGTCCGGACATCGAGTGACTTATAGGAAAGACTATACTCACAGCCAGAGTGCTCATGACAACCACCAATAAACTTCTATCAATTCTGTCCTCAGAGCATCTTAGAGTCACCTCTTAGCAGCTTTCTGCAGCCTAAGAAAGGTGTGGGGGTCCTTGCTCACCTCGCATGGTTCTCAGCCAGTCCACATTCGAAGCCTCCAGCTCCTCTGGGTCTGTGATGACCCTCCGGGGGATGATGCGCTCAAAGGTGGCCAGGTCTTCCTCAGACACTGTGGAGAAGGGCAGCCGCCGCACCGGGTAGCGCTCGCAGGTCAGCACCACCTCGGGTGCCTGGGAGGACGTGGAGGAGCTGCCTCTGCGAACGAGGGGGCTAACGCCCGCGACTCCATGAAGTCTGCCCCACGAGGGGCTTCTGGTTGCCCCTGCCCAGGTCCTCTGCTGCACGAAGGCTCCAGGAGTGCAGGCTGCCCGCCACGGGAAGAGCCACACAGGCCACCTGGGGGCCAGACGCCACACCATAGCTCTTGCCCTAAAAAGCAAGCGACGGGACCTGTAACCCTGGACTACTAGGAGCCGTGAAAAGGAAATGATTGCCCCAGCCGGTCTGGCTCAGTGAACAGAGCATCGGCCTGCGGACTGAAGGGTCCCGGGTTCGATTCTGGTCAAGGGCACATGCCCAGGTGAGGGCTCGATCCCAGTAGGGGGTGTGCAGGAGGCAGTCGATCAATGATTCTCTCTCATCATTGATGTTTCTCTCTCTCCTTCTCCCTTCCTCTCTGAAATCAATAAAAATATTTTTTTAAAGAAAGAAATTGCCCAGGGGAGGGCGTAAGTTGGGAAAGTGAGGACAGGACGCGGGCAGAGGCGGGCTGGAGGGGACAGGGGACAGGAGGCCAGCGGGCGGCTCTGCCCTTGCTCTTGCCCGGGTGTGGTCCCCTGCACCTCCTGAGGACTCACTGGGCCGTCTGTCCCTAGGCCGCTGACCTCTGTCTCCGTTCGGCCCTCTTCCTTCAGAACAAAACCAGGACTCAGGGCGTTCAAAGGAAGGGACTGATGGCACGAAACTGTACACTTAAAAATGGCTAACTGGCAAACTTTATGTTTTATGTATGTTACCACAAGTTTAAAAAGTGCAGTATCAAGAAGGGGGCTTCTCCGGCTGCCCACGTGGTGGAGCGGTTCGCACACAGACCCCGCACCAGTGAGAGGTGACAGGTGGAGACCGGCCCTCACCAGGCGCTCAGACAACCTGGACGGCACCTGGGGCAGCGCTCTCGCCCGCTGCGTGGCTCGGGGAAGTGAGCCGGCCGCCCGGTGCCCTGCGACCGCACCCGCGTGCCGCCCGCGAGGGGCGGACCAGCCGCACCGCCCCGGGCCCTCGCGCTCGGAGGGACGCGGAGCGAGCTCTGGCTCTTCCCGCGAGAACGGCCGGGCGCGCGCAGCCTGCGTGGTCACGTGGTGGCCGCAGCCCGCACGGGGTCGACCCCGCGGACGGGCGCCTGCGCTCCTTGTCGTCCTCGCCATCCGCGACCACGGTCGCCGCTCGGCTCCGCTCCGCCCCGCAGCCCGCAGTCCCTCCGCTCAGACCCCTGGCGGCCGCGCGCGCGCACTCACGTCCGCGTCCCCGTCCCGGCCGCGGCGGCCGTCGCCGTCCTCCAGCAACCAGAGCCAGTGGACGGAGCCGGCAGGACTGAGCCTGCGCACTGCCGCCCTCCCGGCCCCGCCCCGCTCTCTCAAGCCCCGCCTCCAAGCCCCGCCTCTCCCATAAGTCCCGCCCCCAGGGCGAGGGCGGCCCCTGGCGACCAGGCGCGCGGCGCTGTCCACAGCCCTCACTGCGGGGACCGCCAGCCTCGACCCGCGTCCCGCACCGCCCGGCTGGGTCTCGGCACACGCCCACCCCCTCCCCGAGGCCGACCCCCCCGCAGTCCGCCGGACGGGCCCCCCAGGGAAACTGCCCACTCCCCCCTCCTACTGCAGGCCTTCAGGGGACTCTCTCCAGGAGCCCCGAGCCCTGGCCCGCTCCGGCCAAAGGGCGGGCAGAACCCGAGCTGGTTCCCAAAGCTGCCCGCCTAGCAGCGGGAACATTTTCTCGGACAGAGGCCCTGGCCTGGGACTCGAGGGAGGGGACCGCAGAGGGGCGGGGGCGGGGCCGGGCTGCGAGAGGCCACAGCGGGACCGCAGCCTTCTCCAGCCCCTCTAGGTCCCACCTGGCCCTGCCGGCCGCCGCCCGCAGCTCTCCGTGGGGCCTGCTAGCTACACGCCGCCCACCGCAGCGCGGAGACGGGGCCGCAGCCTGGTGGACGTTCCTGTCATCCCAGCAATGGCCCTCACCCCAGAGGCACCCGTGCCAGTTCCCAGCCTCACCCCATGGCCTCAGGGGTGCCGCCCTCGCCCCAGACGTCTGAGTCCCAGATCCACGGGCACCCCCCGCCTAAGCTAATGCTCCACCAGCCTGGTAGCACCCACTCCCCGGGTGGCTGAATCCCGCCCAAGGGCACTTCCCCATCAGTTGTGAGGCCAGCCCTCCTCAGAGCAGAGTCCTAATCAGTCCCCTCCCTGATGCTTCCTCCCGTGGCCGCCCGGATTAGGGGTGGTAGCTGCTTCCTGCAGTCACTGTTCCCCGGGCCCTCCAGTACCCTGAATTAAACCGTCACAGTCACGCGTGGCTCCTGCTTTCCTGACAACACAGTCCTGGTGCGGAGTAGGGTTCTCTCCCACCCTCTGGCTCCCAGGGGTCCTACTGAGGCCTCTCCAGTTCCCTGTGTGGCCAGTGATGCCCACCGGAGGGATACTCTTCTACGTCCCAAGGATGAGGGTCTGTGGCCAGACGACAGACAGCAAGTGTTCATGTAATCCTGACTCCAGAGTTGCACTGATGGCTTTGCCAAGGATAGCCAGGTCCTTGCCAGACCACTGGCCGCATGCCTGGTGCCAAGAGTGTGCGGACGTGCTTTGGCAACAACGCTGCAGCTGGAGTCATCACCTATGTCTCCGTAAACTGTATTCCCACAGGTAAATCGGGGGTGTTGAGTACATCCCACTGCACCTTCCTGCCAGGAATGTGTTTGCCTCTGCACCACTGTCTTGGCAGGGAGAGGACAGGCCAACCCAGAAACTTCTACCTGGCCCTTCCTGCCTTAATGGCCCTTGCTTCCCAGGTCAGTTACTGTGGGCATCCCGCCAGCTGTCAGGTCTGTTTCAGTGACATGGGTGGGCCCTGGGGAGACAGCCACTCAGACAAACGTGACTTGCCACGACAGCCGTAGGCCCCACTCTGATTAGACCAGCATCTGGGACCTCTGGGGACTGGGGACAGTTCAGAACTAGTGAGGATGACCAGCCCCAGCCCCCAAGAGCTGGTGTTTTCTTTTCCCAGGGAGTCACCCAAAGAAATGGCTACAAGTGCCCTTGGAGTGCTCAGAGGCGGACAGCCTGTGGTGCACTCCAGGTCTGTGAATGATTTTCATCTGGAAAGTGAGGCTGTGCCTCTCCATCATGGTGACCACGTTGGGTTTCTGGACGTCAGCCATTAACTCTCAAGGAATGTCCTAAGAACTAGTTAGTCCTCAAAGGGATCTTGACACCCTGCAGGTCTTGATGGCAAACCAGTTCCAGACAAAGCACTTTTAAATCTCCATACAGCAACTCATGGCACTCTCATCCACACACTTCTTTCTTGTAAGCCTGGGAACCAACTTCTGACGCTACAACACAGCTGGGGCTCAGAGCTGGTCAGTAACCACGGTGAGGCCAGGGTCTTACTCAAGCCCATGGCCAGCAAACAACTCTCTCCAGTTCACCTCACATCTCCTTCAAAATTCAACATAGGATATACTCACCACCTCTGGACACAATGCTGAAGTTTTATCATTTCCCAAAATGATGCATTCTCTAATGTTTGTTCAAAAAAATACTTTATTTATTAAACAATATATCCATAATCTATAACATGATCAAAAAATACAGATATACATCTTTACATTATTTAATAAAAAGATTTACAATATTATATTTCCTTTACAAAGGGAACATAGGTAATAATTCCTTGAAAATAAAATGTAACATTCATGTTAAAGCTGCATCATCTTTTTGGATGAATGTGGTAAAAGTGAACACCACAAAACACATACGAAGGAAGAAACTTCATAGGACTGTCTCCTGAATGAGAACATTTCTTAGACTTCCCATCTTAAATGCCTCTCAGCACAGGTAATGACTACTAATCACTGTTCGCTAAAAATGGAGGAAAACCTTAACTCAAATGCCCATGTGAAGTGTCCGAATCCTGTGACGGGGCAGGCCTTGGCTGTGGCATGTGGACAGTTATTGCTTGAAGCAGCCCCTGCCAAGGGCTGCCAGGGACAGGGCAGGAGGCAAGTGCAGTGTGGCTCCACGGAACAGCACTGACACACAGCTGGCCGGTGTCCCCATGCATCCCACCACACACATGGCTGTACACCCAGCTTCCAGGGCCCTGGCTAATCCCAGTCTCACGTCCACCTGCCTGGGGCCCAGCCTGCACAGTGGGGATAGTCACTCAGGCCTCAGCCCAGCCAACAGCTCCATTAGCACAGCCAGGGATGCAGAACTCAGCTTAAAAAACTTTTTGTTAGTGTAGATGTGTCCTGTTGGAGAACAAGGTTTCTCAAATGGTAGGTGAAAACATAGCACTGAGAATAAGAAAAATGGTTCTGCTTCTCCTCTGAACAAGATACTTCTTCCCTTACGAGTAAACCCCAGCCATGGAGGCCGCACCCTCACCTGCTGGGCCCAGCCCAGGTCCTGCAACCTGAGGGATGGGGTTGGCTCCACAGCTGTCCTCAGGATCAGACATGGGACCTGGAGGCACAGACAGGGTTCCAGCCTGAATCACCCCCAGGACGAGGGCAGCCAAGCTGTGGGGAGTAAATCACTGTGGTGCTCCAGCCGTCCAGGGCCAGAGCCAGCCAGGTGGCCTGACATTCTTTCTCAACCAGAAAGCCACCCTTTTGTCTTTCTGACTCTGACAGTATTAATGGTCAGGCATGGCGTTCAGGCATTCTCCAAACATCCCAGGGGACCTTCCTATCATGCTCATGATTTCGATTTTTTTCAAAGCTGTCTGCATATTATTTTGGTGATATTACTGTAACTGGCAAAAGTAAACACTAAAAACAGATAAGCACAGAAACTTACAAAAAGCTGACACATGGGATGCTGCACAGTGACAAGCAGAATGACAACATCGAACTTTAAACAAAAGCTTAAGACAGAAGTTGGTCTCATTCTCAGGAAATGAGCATGGCCTCAGGAAACCAGCCAGCTGAAACTAGCCAGCCATTAACCTGCATCCACAAACACACTGTGTTCCAGTGGCAAGTGAGTGTGTTCAAAGATGAAGTGCAAATATTAAATTCGCTTCCAAAGAATCATCACAAACTTAATGTACTTACCTATCCTCTCCACAAAAACTGGTAAAAGAATGAAGAAAAAAAATTTCCACAACCGATTCCTCACAATCTTTAAACACCTGCAATGTAAAACTAAGTTGCTAAATACAAGCGGGCTTCGTGTTCCAACGCAGCCGAGTTACAGGCGCGCCCCCAACTTCTTCCTGAGCAGCAAGAAGACATCGGTTCTGAGACAGTGCATCAGGCCTGGAACCTAGCAGGGACAGGCTGTGGCAGCTGCTGACCCCTACCCTAACCACCAGCCCAAGACTGGAAGGGGCACACAAGCGTAATGGCCCGCCTGCAGTCATTTGGAAGCAAGTCCTGCTCCCTCAGGTAGCTCTAGAAAGGACAGCAGTCTGGACACGTTCCATGCAGGGTAAGACCCACTAAGGGCCACAGATTCCAGCTGGACCCCAGCTGCCCTCTGGTATCTGCTCCCAACTGCCACATATTAACTCATTTGCAGGGAGGGGCTGGTCTAGGACGCAGCTTCACCAGTTCCTCTGCCCTATGTCCTCTCCGTGGTGAAACACTGGAAGCTAGGAGAGGATGTGGTACAGGAGGCCATTGGAAGGAAGCAGGTGGACCACTCCAGAGGACACTCCCCACAAAGAGAACGAGATTCTTCTGAAGCTGGGCATTTCACACCTTGATTCTATCTCTTGGGTCTTTTTTTTCCTGGCAAAGGAACCCTGACTTGTCTGAATCACGCGGGGTGGGTCTTGGAGAGTCCAGGACGCTCCCAGAAGCCCCACTCTAGGTACCATCACAAGTGGATCTCAACATACCAAATGTATGCGATGTCCCCAACTAGTACCAAAGAGACGGTTCAAAATCAGTTTGGTGAATGCTGATTAAACAGAAAGTACACTCTAGTTTCCTAGCTTCATTCCAGAACTGCTATTGTGGCACAAGAAATTCACAAATCACATCACATAATTGTAGTCCTCTGGGAGACAAAGTGCTGACCCAGTGTGTAACAGAAACAGGTTCAAAATCGGCTCTTAGTAGACTGGATTCACTTCACAAACAGACTTCATGCGATTACAATAATTTCATCTTCACAGTAAAAACATCCGGAATTCCCAGAGAAATGGAACATCTGCCAGTCTGTTATGCTGTTTCTCATTGGTGCTGGTCGTGGTAACCTACGGCCCATCTGCCAATCCAGAGCCGTTTACTCCAGACAGTGAAACCTCAGGGAGTCCAGACTAAAAGGCAGTGCACAGCCAAGCAGAGCTCCTTCTGGGAGAGCGCAGCCCTTCCTGTGCAGCTGCCAGCTCCGAGCGCACGAGTCGGGAGGGCGCCTTCCGGCAACGCCCACCAGACTACACACCCGTGCACTCAGCGTGGCCAATGTGCATACAGTGGTGTGGGCTCTCGGGAAGCCCAGGAAACTGCAGACCACATAAGGCTCACACCTCTAGCTGCAAAGTGATGGCAGTATCTGTTCCCAGCTGGCACATCCCACCGCACCCAGCACACCGCACGCATACATCCACGGAGTCATTCGGGCTCGTGGGGCTGCTGTGCTCAGTGCTGGGTCTGTACAAAAAGTCATGAGAACAAAGTCACTGTGGCAAGTCCCCATAAGATCCCTCCTCTGTGCAAACAGGGCTCAGGTGGGTTCTTGTTGATTTTAGGAAATATCCAAAATTACAACTGGCCACTGAGTTATTAAATATCATTCAAAACAAGGTAGCTTTAAGATGAAGGTAAAATATTGCAACGTGAATAAAGGAGTGTATCAACTTGCTCTTCTGGCCCCGGTGTCAGCTCTTCCTTACTTCTTCTTCCTCCTCTCCTGGACACACCGAGGACAGAACCTGTGATGAGAGAGACAGTGTTAGCCCTTTGCAGATTTCTGCCAGCACTCGGGAGGCCCAGACCCTGCCTCTCGGTGAAACAGCACCAGAACCAGAAGAGAGACCCACAAACACAGTGCACAGCTCTCCCACCAGGAAAAATCTCCTAAGCAAGTCGCTCTATCTAGCCTGGCTGTTTTCAAATAGATACAAATCAATCAGCAAAACTGCTTTCAGACATGAGCATTCCTCTTCACCAAAACAGAGACAACACCTGCTGTCGAGCTGGTGGCCTAGTGTGGGTGCAGGATGACGTGCACGCCGACCAGGCAGGCCACAGGCTCCCAGCCCATTCTGCAGACTGTGGTCAGGTGACCCTGCGCAAGCAAGTTCCAGAGTCTCAAACACAGAGCACTTTCTCAGTCACTCCTAGACCATGGCAGCATTCAGGGACACAAGGGACAGTCCAAACTGCTGTCCACCTCAGCCCTCCTGAGCCCCCTATCAGAAGGCAGCTGATTACCGTGTAGCTGAGCTCAACCAGGCCAGGTCTACACTAGTGAATGGGCCCCGAGGAAGCCTCGGTCCTGCCCAACCCTACCCCTGCCCCTGGCCCCTGCCCGGCCCCTGACCCTACCCCTGCCCCTGGCCCCTGCCTGCCAACTGCCCATGCCCTGGCTGAGCCCTGAAGAAGCAGCGCCCAGCATCATGCTCACACACGGCACACACAGCACAACCACAGCTATCAGCTCACATCTCACCGACCAAGAAGCCTGCACACTCGGTGATCTCTAAAAAGACCACGAAGATGTACAGCCAGCGTGGCTCAGTGGTTGAGCATTGACTTATGAACCAGGAGGTCCTGGTTCGATTCCTGGTCAGGGCACAAGCCCAGGTTATGGGCTCAATCCCCAGTAGGGGGGCATGCAGGAGGCAGCCAATCAATGATTCTCTCTCATCATTGATGTTTCTATCTCTCTTTCTCCCTCTCCCTTCCTCTCTGAAATCAATAAAAATATATAAAAATAAAAAGGCCCCAAAGAAATCAGGAGGAGGACAGCCGGGTTGGGTCCCCAACATGCCTCAGGCTCTGCCTGTTCTCCCAGAGGCAAAACTGTTTTTCAAGGCCTGGTAGGAAACTTCCACCAGGAGCTCCACAAACAACTCAAATACAACATGTCCAGAATCAAACTCTAATCAAACCCCTCCTGCCTCATGTCCCTTCCATCAGCTCAGGAGCTCCCTGTCATCACAGGCCAAGCCTGCCCCATGGGTTGGCCTCCTCAAGCCCAAAGGGTCACCCTGATCAGCCGGGGCCCTGACCACAGTCCCATCACATTCCCATCACCCCTGCTAAAGGGCACTGTCAGGGCTGCTGCATCACATCTCAGACTTGCTGGTGCATCCCGGTGCCCAGGGAGCCCCTGCCGGGACAAGACCGCAAAGGCTGAGACACTGAGCACCGCACCCGGCCCTGCTGTCATCCACCGAGGACCCAGGATAAGGCAGACTGTCCTCAGGGCATCTAGTCCCCGTCTGCATACAGCAAATGTGTCACATACACAACCAGGGAGGGTGACATCTCCAGCACTGCAGCCTAGAACATGCCTGTCTTTAGCACAACTAAACAAAACCAGGTTTTTACTTAAATGGCATCATAGAGACAACTGAATACCAGGATGAAGAACAGGAGGGGCTCAGTCCAGAGCATGTAAGTCCCTGACCAGGCAGAGCGCCCACTGCCTGGTCCCATCCGTTTAATACTGTGTTCCTCATCTTCTCTGAAAGCTTCCCCAGCGGAAAAGAACCCCTCATTTCTCATTTTATTTAGGACTATCTCTACCTCACTCGAAAGAGTCAGAATGGCCATTACATAGAGCAACAGAAATGTAGGTGTTTTGCAAATATAATAGAAGATGCCCCAGGTGAGGTGGGCAGCAAATGACCCTTATCAACTTGGCCAGGGACACAGGACCAGTGTGTGACACAGCCAGATCCCCAAACCCACACCCAGAGCACCGGGGGCCAGAGCAGGGAAGGTTACTAGGCCCTGCCACCCCCACCTCATTCTCGGGAAGGAGACAGAGCAGTGCCCCATACTGACCATTTTCCTTTGGGCTTCGTGGTCAGGTCTACACAGGCAAAGTGAAACCACTCGATCGGACACTGCAAGGCAGCAGGGTAGAGGGGGAGAGCTGCAGTGAGCATGTAACTTGCTGTGTGCCAGACACAGAGAGCCTGCCACCTCCCCATCCCACCCCACCGTCTCCTCCCCCCTCCCCACCCCAGCCCACCTGGTACAAGACCCTGCCCATGGTCCCACAGGGGGATGCCGCAGCGTCCGGCTTCCCATCTCAAGGCCCCACATCTTGCGGCAGAACCCCACTGCAGCATGCCCAACACTCACATCTGGATTGTCACAGCCAATCATCTCCCCATAGGACACCTGGTGGCAGAGGCAGTAGGTGGGCTCGTTGGGGTCCACGGGCATGTCCAGCACATCAGAGGGATGCACAGACAGGATAGTGTCAGTGAACTCCGACCTGCATGGACACAACAGTGTTGAGCAGCAGTTAGATGGGACCACATTGCCCCTGTGATACCTGACTGGTAGTGGGGGCAAAGGTGCATTCACCTTCCGGCTTCGGGGTCCAGCCCACTTGGGCACATGAAGCCATCCTGCCTCAGTCCCTCCACCTGGATAGGACCTGCTCCCAGGACTCACCCCCACCCCGGGTCGACCCACCCAGGGCAGGCACCTAGCATCCTGCCTGGATCCCACCCAGACCGGTCCAGCAGTCTGAGCAGGCCTGCCCCCACCAGCTCTCTCTCCATCCCTCCCATGACAATGGCTTGTGAGTTCTCACTCACATCCCCACGTATCTTCTTCACCCCAAAACCCATGAAGCCCACCAGCTCCCCTTCACCCTCCAAGATCTACATCTCAGGAGTCCCCCTCTGCCCACCCATCAGCAGGGATGCTTCTGACCACAGCCACCCTCCCCACCCACCTGGGAGGCAGGCCTGTTGCCATCCCCCCTCAGGGTCTCTAACCCATGGCCCAGCCAGGATCCCACTGTGCCCACACCTCCCTCCAATCCCACAGCTCTGCAGCGGGTGGTGGGACAGATGTCCACCTGTTACAGGGAAGGGACTAGGGCAGTGGTCGGCAAACCACGGCTCGGCAAACCGCGACTCGCAAGCCACATGCGGCTCTTTGGCCCCTTGAGTGTGGCTCTTCCACAAAATACCGACTTCTGCGCATGAGCCACGAAGTTTCAATCGCACTGTACGTGCGCACCCACATGTGGTATTTTGTGGAAGAGCCACACTCAAGGGGCCAAAGAGCCGCATGTGGCTCGTGAGCCGCAGTTTGCCGACTAGGGTATTTACTCTTAATGTGTTTCAGTATTTTTTAAATAAAGCTGCAAGCTGCAGGTTACACAGACAGTATATTCCCATCAGTACAGAGACCTGCCCCCAGAGAGAGAACACGCATGTTCACTGAACACACACGTGCTATGTACACTAATTCACAGGGCAACAGGGCAGAGGGGAAGCTGAGCAAGTGGCAGGCCAGGACAACTGACATCATGACGTGGTGACATGAGAAGTCTGCTTCCCAAAGGGAACCCCCCTTACCTGTTCCGGTCTAGGAAGGCTTTGTGCCTTTGTGGTCACATACCAAGCTCCATAATGCCCCCAGCGTGCCACATGATGCCCCATATGTGCTGCCCACCCCCCCGCAAGAGTGCCACCCATGCAGGCCCCAGGCACATCTGAGTCTCCTCCCTCTGCTCTGTCTCTGGGAATAGACAGGTTTTTTTCTTTAGATCTGAAAATCATAAATGTCACCAGAACCTGCCCCATCCATGTGCTTTAACACTGCTTCAGGCAACAGTCACAGCAGTCCTCAGGCTACGACACTGGCTCCTTGCTACACTGAAACCTAGGTTTGTCACCACGGCCCATGACACTGTCTCCCCCACCTGCTGGCTGTCCTGTCTCCCAGGTGCTCACCCTGAATAACCACACGTACTCGGCACACTCTCTCTCTGTGGCACTCTCCACACTTCTGCAGACTATGTTTCAGCTGCCCCCTGACCCTCGCCTGTCACTCTGTGTTCAAGGGCACCGGCCAGATGTGGGTGGCAGCAAGAGAAGCTGGAGGGACTTAGGGCACCACCTGGCAAAGTCACCACCTCGCCAGCAATCAGACCTGGGGATTGGTCCTGAGCCACTCCTCTCCAGTCTCACCAGAGGGGGCTCCAGGGTGGTGGGTGCTCATACTACCCCTGGAGAGAAGCACATATGAAGTTGCCAAACCTGTCCCTCGAGCAGACCAGGCAACCCCACTGCCTGAGGTGCTCGCTCTGGCCTGACGACACCAGAACTGTCCTCCAAGCTAATTCCCGTGGATATAGGGGACATCCCTCCTCAGGTAGTGACAGGGGCCCCTCCCAAACACTGCAAGTAGCCCTCCAGCAGGGGTGGCTACTCATACAAGCTTTGGAATTGGGGGCTACAGGAGGAACTGTCCCCGGTCCACACACAGCTCCTGCCTTGCCAGAAGACAGCACGGCCAGGCAAGGAAACAGCCTAGCCAGTATGGCTCAGTGGTTGAGCACTGACCCATGAACCAAGAGGTCCCAGTCAGGGCACATGCCCGAGATGTGGGCTCAATCCCCACTAGGGGGCATCCAGTCGCTGTTTCTCTTTCATCGATGTTTCTATTTCTCTCTCCCTCTTCTTTCCTCTCTCTAAAAAGCAATAAAAACATTTAAAAAATAACTAATAGCCCAGCCAGCATGGCTCAGTGGTTGAGCATCAACCTATGAACCCAGAGGTCACGGTTTAATTCCATCAGGGCACATGCCCAGGTTGCAGGCTTGATACCCAGTGTGGGGTGTGCAGGAGATAGCCAATCAATGGTTCCCTCTCATCATTGATGTTTCTATCTCTCTCTCCCTCTCCCCTCCTCTCTGAAATCAATAAAGATATTTTTTTAAATAATTAAATGTAAATAAAAAAGAAACAAATGGAACTTCCTGAGAAGAAAGTATATTAAATGAATGATTCACTAAAGGAGACTAAAATTCAATTAGATACCAAGGGAAAAGAACTTGAAGACAAAAAAATAGAAATTGTCTAAACTGAGCACAGAAAGAAAAACACAGGTAAGAAAATAAGCAGAGCCTCCGTAATCTGTGGGAAAATGTCAAGCTAAATAATATACATGTAATTGGAGTCCCCTAAAAAGGACACTTATGGCGTACAATGGATTAAAATCTATTTAAGATAATCAATGGTTTGACCTGAAATAATAACTGATATATTATGAGGCTTGTCACATGTAGAAGTAAAAATTCTGACAATAACACCAAGAACAGGAGCAGGAAGGAAGAATATGTGTGTAGGTTCTTATATTAAACATCTGTTAAAAACAAACAAACATCTGAACAATCTAAATATTGCACGAAAAGGCGGAGATTATCAGATTAGATGAAAAAGCAAGATGCAACTACTTGCTGCCTTCAAGAAACCCACTCTAAATACAAAAACATACACATGTTGGAAGTAAAAGGATGAAAAAGGAAACATACACCATCAAAAACTCACCATCAGACAGTGGGAGGGGCTGTAGTAATATTAGACAGAGCAGACTTCCAAAAAAAGAACATTACAAGGAATAAAGAAATAAATTTCATAATGATAAAGAAGTCAATTACTTTTTTAAAAAAAACTAAATGCTCATGTAGAACCAAATAACAGAGCTTCAAAATACATGAAGCAAAAACTGACAGACCAGAAAGGAGAAACAGATAAATCCATAATTAGAGTTGGAGATTTAAACAATCCTCTCTCAATAGTTCATAAACTAAACAGAACACCAGTAAGAATACAAAAAACTGAACAACACTATTAACCTAGCCATTGAATTCACATTTATAGAACACTCCACCCAACGACAGTAAAATACATATTCTTTTCAAGTGGATATGGAACGTTCAGCAAGACAGACCATAACCCATAACACAAGTCTTAATCAACTGTAGAAGACTTCAATTATAGAATGTTCTCTGATCATAACAAAAATAGAAATTGAAATCAGAAAGTTATATGGAAAACCCCAAATTACTTGGAAACTTAGAAATCTACTCATACATAAGCTATGGGTCAAAGAAAAACTACCAAGGAAAATTTTAAATATTTTTAATGGAATTAAAAAATACATATATCAAAATTTGTGAGATGTAGCTAAAACCGAAATTAGAAGAAAACTTACAGCTTTAAATACTTGTTAGAAAAGGAATATATAAAAATCAAAGATCTAAGCTACTTCTATCTTAAAAAGCTAGAAAAAGAAAAGGAAAGCCATGGCCGATTTGGCTCAGTGGATCGATTGTTGGCCTGTGGACCAAAGGCCAACAATTGTTGGCCTGGTCAGGGGCACATGCCTGGGTTGCAGGCTCAGTCCAACGTGCAGGAGGCAGTCAATCAATGGTTCCCTCTCATCACTGATGTTTCTCTCTCTCTCTCTTCCTCTCCCTTCCTCTCTGAAATCAATAAAAATATATATTTTTTTAAAAAAGCAAAGTAAATTTAAGTAGCTTAGTAGGAAGGAAATAATAAGAGCAGAAATAAATGCAATAGAAAACAGAGGGGTGCCATGGCCAGTGTTGCTCAGCGGTTTGAGTATCAGCCCGCACACTGATGGGTCTCGGGTTAGATTCCTGGTTTAATCCCCAGCCCCAAAGTCAGGGAGCATGCAGGAGGCAACCAATCGATGTGTCACTCTCACATCAATGTTTCTCTCTCTCTCTCCTTCTCTCCCTCCCTCCCTTCTACTCTCTCTAAGTACAAAAGAAAACAGTGCCGAAACCGGTTTGGCTCAGTGGATAGAGCGTCGGCCTGCGAACTGAAAGGTCCCAGGTTCGATTCCGGTCAAGGGCATGTACCTGGGTTGCATGTACCTGGGTTGCAGGCACATCCCAGGTAGGAGATGTGCAGGAGGCAGCTGATCGATGTCTCTCTCATCGATGTTTCTAACTCTCTATCTCTCTCCCTTCCTCTCTGTAAAAAATCAATAAAATATATTTTAAAAAAAAGAAAACAGGAGGGGGGGTAGGGATCAATGAAACCAAAAGCTAGTTCTCAATCAAGACAAAATGAGAGAAGACATAAATTACCACTGTCAGGTCTGAAAGAGCAGTCATCTACACAAATCCTACAACATCGGAAGAATCACATAATATTATAAACAACCTGATGTCAGTAAGTCTGACAACTTACAAGAAACAACAAATCTTTGTAGACACATTACCAAAACTGACTCAAAAAGATACAGAAAGCCCCAATAAGTCTCATAATTTAAAAAAAAATCAAACTATATACTTAAAATGAGAACATCTTACTGTATGTAAATTATCTATAATAATAAAAGCGTAATGTGCAAACCAACTGAACGGCCGAACAGCACGACCTTCAGGACGAAGCCAGGGCTGTAGCCGCGGGATCAAGGCAACCACCGCGGCTGCGAAGGCCTAATCTCGTGTATCGGGCCTCTAGCTCCTTAATAAAGTCCATCTCAAAGTTTAATGTCCAGGAGTGTACTCGTGGGGGAAAAAACGACAAAGAACAAGTAGGGCACATACTATATATATGTGGGTCATGTTGGTTTGGGGCAGAGTGAGGAGGTTATGGTCCCGACAGGCATGTCCAAGGACACGCCTCTCACAGCAACTCATTACACTACATTTGCTCTGTGTCGTGTTCTGCATCCCTGTAGTGCTTTACAATACAAAGGCTGACATCTGGGTGTTTTTTAAAAGATGAAAGTTTAAACACCAGGTTTAATAACCAAAAATTTTCCTTTATCTTTCAAGATCTAACTCTTCAGACCTCTCCCCATAACTGTCAGAATCATCTCCACAGAAGCCAGCTGGCATGTTACCAGATTCTCTTTAGTCCAAATACTTCTGAGAAGCAACACTACAGTACAGGGAGGGCGTCAGGTGGGAGGCTTTCAATGAAACATCTTCAAGGTCAAGTTAAATGACACATGTGTTTAATAAATGCAATCACAATAATGAATATATACAAAATATATTTATATATGAAATGATCAACTGATACATAGGCAGCTACTAAACAGTGGCTTAGCCCGAACTGTGAATACACACTGTTACGTAACTCGAGAGGCAGGCATACACTCAGAGAAGGGGCTGTGGAACCAGCCTGATGCTCTTGCACATGGGCCACCAGGCAGGGGCAGGTGCACTCCCTGGGAATCACTGCCTACCACGCTGCTCACCTTGGCTGCTTAAGGGACTGACAGACTGACACACAAAAAGTCCACAGAACTATAGCCATGCTGGGCATGGTAAGCACTTCCTCAAGGGTGGCTGTCACTGGTATTTAGATCTAGCAAATACTACTGGTGTTCTTTGGGGAAAAATAGAAAAGAAAAAGGCCTCTCACCCTCCTTTATGCTTCTTTTTCTTCGGAGTGTCTTCTTCTGAGGTCCTTCTGCCTCGCCCCCGGGAACTTCTCTTTTCTTTCTGGCTTCGACCTTCTGAAAGACAATGAAGACTCAATTACTGTCACAGAATTCATTAAAGCAGGACAAGGTTTACCCAAATATGCTATTTACTGACAGGTTCCTAACATATTTATCAGACAATTCTTCACAACTCCATAGTTAAAAGTAACAGAATAAAGAAAAATGGATAGACTTGCTTTTTAACCCTCGTCCTCCAGAGCTCTCAAAGTCGCTACCCTCCAGCTTGTCTTTCAGGTCTGCTTCAAAGCGTGCCAGGTCTGCATCGAGCCTCCGAATGTGTTTATCCACCTGCACAGAAGATCAAGTCACATTTAACATGAAAGCAAATAGCCCAGAGTCACAGCCCAGCACCAGCCAACCACTCCGCACTATCTAAGCCTCTACCGGAGCCTTCCATTAACAAAGTCTGCTAAGGTGAGGCCCCCATGTCAAAGTGTAGAAGAGGGTCCTTTTTGACACCTCAACCAAATAAATCCTGCTCAGGAAATACCATGAGTCATCAATATGAGACAGAGAGCTGTGAAACACAATGGACTAGGGGTGAGGATGTCTGAGATCGAGTCCTAACTTAAAAACCTGAAGAACATTAGGTCCTTAAACAGAGTAACAACAACAAAGGAAAACAAAATTCCTCCAGTGCTTTGGCTATGGATGAGCTGGAAGGAAGGGAGAGAAGGCACTGCAATCAGGGCAGCGAGATGAGCCGAGCCTGTTCCACCCTGAAGTCACAACCACCAGGGAAGAGTGACAGTACCTTCCTCGTGTGGAAATGAATTACAATCTTAAGTTCATTTTGCATCATAGTAAAAATCTGACTCAATGACAACTGATCAAAGCTAACATTTCAGAAAGCAGGCCGCGTACTCCAAAGATGCAGCACTTGGGGCATCAAAATCCCAAATACAAGCATTAAGGTCTCCTTCTGGAGTATTCTTTCTCAAACACAAGTTACTTCAGGTTTTTAAGAAATCACTGTTGCTTGACTGGGGAGGTGGGGAAGGGCATTCGTCAGGTGACGGCCTGCAGGGATGACAGAGATCTGCCACACGACATGTGCCTCAGGAACAAGGACTCCAGGTACCACGTGAGCTCTTAGTGAAGCTTACTTGAGAGGAAACAGGACACAAATTCTAGGACTTTTCCTAAAGATGACCAAAACATTGATTAAAAAATCTATATATAACAATGGACTATTTCCCCAGCTAAATAAATAAGCAAAAGAGCAGAGAAAACAAGACACAGTCATGGTCTGGGATGAATGACACCCCCTATTTGTACTCCTCTGGAAGCATCACTCTGCCAGAGCCTGAACTGTCCCCAGCCCCCAGCTGTCCCTGGCCTTGGGGTCCTGAGCAGCTCATCCCCACCCCCCTAACCCCCATTCCCCATTCCACCCCCCGGCCTCTCACCATCTCGTAGGTTTGCATGGCCAGCTGCACCTTGTCGTCGCTATACTCCTTGCACTTGCTGTAGGCGCTCTGGATCTTCTGCAGATGTTCTACCCGCTGCTCTGGGGACAGAGTCTTCACTGTGGAGATGTACTCTGCAGCCAGGATGTCAATCTCCGCTTTCTTATCTGATAGAGAAATGGCTGAAAGCTAGTCCCTACTTGAGATGCCAGAACAGGCTCACCAGACGGGCAACAAATGAAGCCTGACAACACCAAGTGTCGGCAAGTGACTGACAAGCACCCCGAAGCACTGTAGGTGGGGACACGGGGGCACAGCACTCCACAGGCAACGTGTCTAAGGCAGTGTGCCTACAGACAGTGTGGCATCTCGGAGCTGAGCAGAGGCTCCGGCCAGGGCAAGGTGCCCAGGACAGTTCTGCATACGACTGCTGTTCCAGGAGCATGCATCATGCCTGTTCTGACTCATAAAAGTCCCTATCTGAACAATGAAGTGTGTGCTCACCTTACCTAAGACCTGGCATACTACTCTTAGGTACCCACCCTAAAAATTTAGATGCCAGAATACACATGGGAAAACATCCCTAACTTCAGGAAACAAGAAACCACCCAAATGTCGAGTCCTCACTCAAACAAATAGCTGTGCTCCAGCAACAAAAAGAACCAGCTGCTGCTACACAGACCACCACCGATTAATCCACAGAAGGTGACCATGAGCGAGAAAAGGGACAAAGGACACGCTGTGTGGCTCATAAACATCCAGGTGGGACAGACATAACTCTTAACTCCGGTTTAGAGGTGGGAAAACACCTGTTACAGGTGGGACTCAGGGTGGTGGCCCCAGAGAGGGGTCGCACAGGTCCCCAGTAGCCAAGAGCTCCACCTTACCTGGGGACAGTTTCACCGGGTGACACATTGTAAATGTCTATGGTTATTTCTGAATGCAAATCTGTATTTCATAATAAAAGAAGTCTCTGTATTTGCTAGTCAGGATGCTGTATCTTAGTGAAAAACCACAATAAAATGTATTTTTTTAAAAAAAGAAAGAAAAGGTAACAGATATTTTGACGGTATGGAAAGGATGATCCTTACAGATCTGATTTGAAGAGGTGTAAGAATCCAAGGAACTAAGTTTGGTTTAAAGGATCAGCAACTCTCTCTAGACACCATCCGAAGACAAAGCCTAGGGCAGTGGTTGGCAAACTGCGGCTCGCGAGCCACATGCGGCTCTTTGGCCCCTTGAGTGTGGCCACAAAGTTTCAATCGCACTGTACGTGCGCGCCCGCACGTGGTATTTTGTGGAAGAGCCACACTCAAGGGGCCGCAGTTTGCCGACCACTGGCTAGGGCTAGGCCACATAGCCCCACTGCATAGGCTGGTCACCCAGTGCCACCCCAGGATCCTGGTGCCTCCTCTCCCCAGATGTACTGAAGGCCTGAGCCCACCTTCTGTCCTCTGGTCCAGCTCACGCATCAGCTGGAAGTTCCTCTGAAGTTCACAAGGAAGGTTCTCGATACCTGAAACACAAGGACATGGACTTCTCAGGAGAGGCACACAAATCTACCTGCTGGGCTTTAACCCTGAAGTTGACAGATAATAAGCCCACTTTGTCTTCTCTTTCTGCTAGGGTTTGAAGAGGACAAGGATTAAGATATCCTCTTTTAGAGGCGCGTGAGTACCAAACACTGATATGAGGCTGACACTTCCGAAGTTGCCAAATGCAGGTGAACTTAGAAACAAGTTGCGAGCAGAGGCAGAAAAGATGGCCTCTTGACTCCCACCCCAGACCCTCCAGTCTAGATTACCCCACCACAGCCACCCAGTCCAACCCTGGGGTCCTCTTTGATCTTTCCCCACCTTACTCTGAAATCTGCACTGGGTAGTGCAAACCAGTACTGCTGGTAGAACTTTATCCAAGGATGAAAGCATTCTCTAAGCTGTCCAAAAATGTGGGCACTGGCCACACTGGGCTACGGAGAATGTGAAATGGGCGAGTACCCCATGAGGGACTGAACTAATTTCACTCGTTTATTCACTTAAGGTTAAACAGGCCATGCTGAACCTCACAGGTGGAGGATTCCACACAACGCTGCTAACCTGTTAGTGCTGCCATCCTTATAGGTCGGGCAAACATGCCCATACACCTGCACAGCCACAAGAGGCCCTGACTGGACTCCTCTGTCCAGTCTTGGCCACCCTCCACTCTCCCCATGTGCCAGTGATCATTTCAAGAGCTCAATCTAATCTTTAGAAGCTGCTGCTTAAAGCCCAGTGCTCCTCAGCTCCCCCAGAGAGCCATGAAAACTCCCCACACAGCCTTCTCAGACCTCCCTGCTCTGTCCTACTAACCAGGATTCTGCAGGACAGGCCACTCCCTGCTCTCGAGACTTATGGGCTCCTTCATGGCCTTTAATTTTCTATAAACTTTAAAAATAATCTGTCTGCCCATTTGATAGTAAGTTCCAGGAAAATGGGGATCATGTCTGCTTTCCTGGAACAAAGGACATGCTCAAGAAGCAAGTAGGTCGCCCTAACCAGTTTGGCTCAGTGGATAGAGAATTGGCCTGCGGACAGAAAGGTCCCAGGTTCGATTCTGGTCAAGGGCATGTACCTTGGTTGTGGGCATATCCCCAGTAGGGAGTGTGCAGGAGTCAGCTGATCCATGTTTCTCTCTCACTGATGTTTCTAACTCTCTATCCCTCCCCCTTCCTCTCTGTAAAAAAATCAATAAAATATATATTTTAAAAATTTAAAAAAAGAAGCAGGTGCCCTAGCCAGTTTGGATCAGTGGGTAGAGTGTCTGCCTGCGGACTGAAGGGTCCCAGGTTCAATTCCAGTCAAGGGCACATACCTTGGTTGCAGGCTCAATCCCTAGCCCTGGTTGGGGCACCTGCAGGAGGCAACCAATCAATGTGTCTCTCACATCGATGTTTCTCTGTCTCTGTCTCTCTCCCTCTCCCTTCCACTCTCTCTAAAAATCAATGAAAAAAAGTATCCTTGGGTGAGGATTAACAAAACAAAGAAAGAAGCAAGCAGGTGCCTCCTTTCCCAGCCTTCATGTTCAGGCTCCTCAGACCCTCCCATAGGGGCCACTGGGCAGGTGGTGGGACAGAAAGGGCAAGCCCCAGTGCTCCCAAGCAGGCACCTGAGTGCAGACCTCTCTAGTGACAATGAAGGAAGGCTCCCCTCCAGTGCTCTCCCACCTGACCTGTGCTCAGGATGGGCCAGGAGAGCAGAACAAATGACCAGGATTGGGTAACCCCTCCTTGGGGAGAGCTGATCCCCACTGTCTCCTTCAGAGCAGGGGCTCACTCCTACTCAGCAGTCCCAGGTGGGGCGCCCAGACCCGAGTGACCATGAATATCCCCAGTGCAGCACGGTGTCCCATGCCCCTGCCAGAGCCAGACACTCCCAGTATGTATGTGACCTTGACCAGCTACTCGGCCTCCGTGAAATGCGGGAATAACCATCTGGTCAGGAGTGGTCAGGAGGGTCCACCCTGAGCTACAGGTAGACAGGATGCCTGCTGGAGGAGCCTCATGGACGTCAGCCCGGAACACATAATCAGTCCCGGAAGTACCCCTGGGAAAAGGCAGGCATCCCGGGAGACCCTCCAGGCCAGCATCGCCTCCCCATCTTCCAGATGCACAAGCTGAGGCTCGGTGCCCGGAAGCGACTCCGTGGACCCCAAGCCCGGAGCCCCCCAGGCACGGCTCAGCATTCAAGGGGGTTGGGGCTCACCACCATCTTGGGCCTGAGTGGTGGGCGGCAGGCCCTAATCAAGTAAGCGCAAGGCCTGAGACCAAGACAACACCGTGGAAGGCGGGGCCTACTCGGGGAGGCTGGGACTTGGCTGGGCGTGGCTTATATGGGGCGTGGCCTGTCGATGAGGGCGTGGCCTATCAGGAGAGCGGGCCCAGCCGAGGGGTGGAACCGCACACTGGCCCCGCCCCGCCGTGACGCACCTAGAATTGGCGCGGCAGTGTCGGTGGACCCGGCGCCGCACCCCCCGCGCGCTTCCCACCCTTGTACCCGCCCGTTCCGCGTCCGCCTCCGCCGCCGCTGGGCCGTCCCCCAGACCCCACGAGCCTGGGATCCGCACGCAGGTGTTAGCGTGCGGGGGAAAATGGCGGAGAGGGCCCTGCACGGGCGACGGCCCGGGGGACACGGGTGGGGGAGGGCGCTTACTGTCCAGGTAGTGCTCCAAGTACATGGCAGTCGCCATCTTCGTCCGCGGCCGCGCTCTGGCTCTGCGCAGGCGGGCGGAGCCGCGAGAAGTAGAGGGCGGGGCCGGCGCGTTCACTATTAATGAGCTGCGCGTGAGGATTGGTCAGCAGGCGGGGCGGCCGCCGGCGGGATCCGCCCCCTGGCTTCCGGCCGGCGGGGTGCGTGCACCACCTCGGGGGAAGCGAGGTCGGGGGCCGAGGGCGTTCCCTATAGGAGCGTTGAGGGAGGGGAGGATCCTAATCCCCTGGTCGCCCTTTTGGCGGGGTCAGGTCTGGCGGAAGCCTGGGAGGAGTGAAGAACCTGGTGCAGCGGACGAGAGGGTCCCCCGGAGGGCACCGGATGCGCGCAGGAAAACTGGGGGTCACGGGGTCAGCACGTGTCGCTGGGGGTCAGGGAAACGCTGGGCCCAGCGCAAGCCGCCCCGAGGCTCCTCACGGGGATGGAGGGGAGGGGTTCTGCGCGACCCCCGCGTGCGGAAGGGACCACTGGTCCCTGGATGGAAGGAGCCAGGACCCGGAGCCGCACACCCCCATCCTCCTCCCTTGGGTCTTAGGTAGCCCTGATCAGTGAGTTTTCTTATGGAAAATGCATGCATCAGGATGTACCCCCAGCCCCCTCGCAGCAGTGTGGCTCAGTTGGTTGAACATCCTCCCATGCGCTAAGAGCTCACCAGTTGATTGCACCTCAGGACACTTGCCTGGGTTTAGGGCTCATCCCCAGGGGGGCCATATAGGAGACAGCCCATCGATGTTTCTCTCTCATAATCTATCCCTTTCAAAAAAAATTTTTTAAAAAGTACCCCCTTCTCTATGTGGACGAAAAGGGGCCACATACTAAACCCGAAAAGCTCAGGGAAGACCTGCATGCTGGTCTTACAAACTCGGAGACCTAACATAACCAGAAAGGATGGTCTGAGATTAAAACTTTTAACTAAAATCAGTTTATGGTGGGTAGTCATGTCCTAGGCTAGACTCTTCCCTGACAAAGGTAAGTTTTCACCTTAAGCCTGTGGTCTTTTTGCATCTAGGATAACCTACTTGGAATGTCACAGTGATTTCCCTTTTCCGGACCCCTCAAGACATAGGTACTGCAACAGAGCAAGACCACAAATCCTCTCCTTACTGAGTTCATTGTTGACTAACTATCCTGCACCCACCTATTTAAAAAATGTTTATGTCAGTCATTTTACTTTTTATCCAATCCCAGAGGTTTCTCCTGCTTTGCTTTCTCTTGCCTCCCTGATCTATTACCAATGGATTTCCTGTGACCCACTTTTGTCTTCTCTTTTCATTGTAATATATAACATAAGGCGCAAAACTGTCATTCTCTGGAGCATTTTTCTCAATCCGTTGAGATTTTGATTCCCAGCAATTGTGGACATTTCGGCTCAAATAAACTCAAAAATATTCATGTTTCTTACATCGACACCTAAACCCGAAATTTTAAAAAATTGAAACGTTTTTGCCAACTTTACTTTCATTGTAAAAATTCAAACTATCCAGGAACTTATAAAGGAATTTTCCCACCTCTGGAAGGTACAGGACTGTGATTATCTTGTTCACCTTTGAATCCACATGGTAGCAGTTTGGCCCCATTTAATGCTTGATGAGAAGACGCCCACGCACATGCATACATAACTAAATACTACCCATATTTTTTTTATTGTTTTAAGTGGCTAAGTTTTTTTTTTAATTAATAGGCTTTATTTTTTTTAGAGTAGTTTTGTGCTCACAGAAAATTTTAGAATAGAGTTCCTGTATAGCCAACCCTTCCACAGAAACATGAACAGGGTTTTCCCCAATATAAACATTTTGTATTGGCATGGTTCATTATTAGGATTGATTAAACAATATTGATACATTACTATTAACTAAAGTCCATAGTTTACATTAAGGTTCACTTTGTTGTACAATTTTGTTAAGTACCCACCATTACAGTATCATACAGAAGTTTCTCTGCCCTAAAAATTCCCTGTGCTCTGCCTGTTCATCCCTCCCACCCCCCCACACCCCCTGGCAAACTCTGATCTGTCTACTATCTCTATAGTTTTGCCTTTTCCAGAGTATCATATAGTTGGAATTATACAGTATGTAACCTTTCAGATTAGCTTCTTTCACTTAGTAATATGCATTTAAGTTTCCTCCATCATCCTTTCCTGGCTTTATAGATTCTTCTTAATAGCCAAATATTTCATTTTCTGTATGTACCACAGTTCATCCATTCACCTATTGAAGAACATCTGGGTTGCTTCCAAGTTTTGTCAATTAAGAATAATGCTGCTTTACTCATGTGCAGGGTTTCTGTTTGTTTTTTAAATAGATTTTTATTGATTTCAGAGAGGAAGGGAGAGGGAGAGTTAGAAACATCAATGATAAGAGAGAATCATTAATGGGCTGCCTCCTGTACGCTCCCTACTGGGGATTGAGCCCACACCCCAGGCATGTACCTTGACCAGGAATCCAACCTTGACCTACTGGTTCATAGGTCAACCCTCAACCCCTGGGCCACACTTCCAGGCCATGCACAGGTTTTCTTATATTTGTATTGATTTTTAGAGAGAGAGAAACATTAATGTGAGAGAAACATCAATCAGCTGCCTCCTGCTCACACCCTACTGGGGATCAAGCCCGAAACCCAGTGCATGGAATGATGTTCAACCAACTGAGCAACAGTGGCCAGGGCTCAGAGTATTATATTTTCTTTTTTTTTTTTTAATATATTTCTTTATTGATTTCAGAGAGGAAGGGAGAAGGACAGAGAGAAACATCAATGGTGAGAGAGAATCATTGATTGGCTGCCTCCTGCACGCCCCCCACTGGGGAACAAGCCCTCAACCCAGGCATGTGCCCTTGGCGGGAATCGAACCTAGGACCCTTCAATCCGCAGGCCGATGCTCTATCAACTGAGCCAAGCCGGCCAGGCCAGAGTATTGTATTTTCTAAGTGCTGATACTTTTAAATGAACTGACACTCCACTAAGGATGTTTCCACACTTTTGTTAACCTTAGATTTCATCAGGCTTTATCTTTGCTAACATGATAGAAAAAGAGATAATCAAAAATCCACCTCAGTGCCCTAACCGGTTTGGCTCAGTGGATAGAGCATCGGCCTGCGGACTGAAAGGTCCCAGGTTCGATTCTGGCCAAGGGCATGTACCTTGTGGGCACATCCCCAGTTTGGGGTGTGCAGGAAGCAGCTGATCGATGTTTCTAACTCTCTATCCCTCTCCCTTCCTCTCTGTAAAAGTCAATAAAATATATTTTTTTTTAAAAATCCACCTTGGTGTTTTAATTTGTATTTCTTTGATTTTAAGTGAAGCTAAACATATTTTTACATATTTGTTGGCTATTTGTTGTTCTCATCTAAAAATAATAATAATTATTATTATAGAGAATAACTCACATATTGTGCCCTTCATATATCATATACTAAAAATAACTTTTCCCAGGTAGCAGTTTGTTAGAAGCTGCCAAATGAGAGCTGACTCCCTTACTTTCTTCTCATTGCTCTATACTCTGGATCAGGGTTGCTCAATCTTAACACTATGACATTTGGGGCCTGATACTCTGCTGTGGGGCTGTCTTGTGTCTTGTAGGCTGTTTAGCAGCATCCTCTACCCACCTTACACGCTCTCTAAAAATCAATGGAAAATATATCCTCAGGTGAGGATTAATAAGAAAAAAAAAAGTGCCCAGTTGAGAACCAGAGTTTTAGGGGAAGGCTAAGCTACTCTAACCAAGAAACCCAACCAAATCCAGTGGCTTAGAAAAAAAGTTTTATTTCTTATGTAATTGTCCAGGGGCAGACGGCCATGCCCATGGGGTCACAGGAACCCAGATTCCTTCCGAGTGGTGTCTGCTCCTAAAGGGCCTCACCATTACCTTCATGGTCAAGGCTGGGTTGCAAGGAGGGCAGGGCAGGGAATAGGGACAGCGTTCAGTTTGCTATTTGAAGGAGCACATGCACTTCTCACATTTCATTGGTGGTAACTTAGACACCTAGACACATCTAACTGCAATGGAGGCTGGGAAATGGATTCTGGTAGGGTAGTGACGTGCCCAGCACAATCTATTCTGGAAGTAGGTGAGTGCTATGGACTGAATATCCTCCCTCCCCCCCAAAAAAATTCTTAGGCTGAATCCCAAACCCTTACTGGGACTGTAGTTGGAGAATTAAAAGGAAGATACCAGAGCTCTCTCTCCCCAACACCTTACAGTGGAAAGTCAGGTGAGCACACAGCCATCTGCAACCCAAAGGGAGAACTCTGACCAACATCAACCTTCCTGCTGCCTTGATCTTGGACTTGCAGCCTCCAGAACTGTGAGAAAATAGATCTGCTGTCCATTAAGCTACCCATTTGTGGTGTTTGTTATGAGCCTAGCTAAGAGAGAGACTTTGGTGGATGTCTGATAGCTCCTATGAGATGGAAGGTAGAGCTGAGAAACAGAACAGTATAAGGGTTTGAGTCCTTTTTTTTTTTTTAATGGAAAATCTCAAATACAAAAGCAGAGAAAACCTAATGAATCCCAGGCACCTGCCAGTTTCAGCAACTTAGGACCAATTTTGTTTCACCTGTCTCCAAAAACATTCAAACACGGCATCCCATCATGTCCTCCATAGAGTGGACAGCCTTGTGCCCACCTGCCTATCAGAAGGTAGGGTGAAGAGATCCTACTTGCACTGCTCCAGGCAGACTGTGCTACATCAGGTCTGAGTGTCAGGGCAGCAGGGCACAAAGGAGACTGCACGTCCAGGTGCAAGGGCTTGTGTATGCCCATGTCAGGGCTACGAGGTCAGGACCTGAGGCCTGGAGGTGCAGCAGTCACAGTGACCACGAAGGAAAAGCTAAGAGAACTGCTAAGGTGCTGACATCGTTTGACAACATTTGACATCACTGAGCAGCAAAAGTTCTTGGCTGCCTCATCTAGGTTTTGTGTTATTTGAGATAATTAAATACCATAGTCAGGCTAATATTCTGGTCTGTGCAGTTAAAGGCATCCTGATAAAAGAGAGGCATGACAGACAGCCCAGCGGGTGTGGTTCAGTGGTTGAGTGTTCACCTATGAACCAGGAGGTCCTGGTCAGGGCACATGTCAGGGTTGCAGGCTTAATCCCCAGTGGGGGGGAGGGGGTGCTGGAAGATTCTCATTATTGATGTTTCTATCTCCCTTCCTCTCTGAAATTAACAAAAATATATATTCTTTAAAAAGGCATGACACACAATTTTTTTTATTTTTTAGAATATATTTTATTGATTTCTTACAGAGAGGAAGGGAGAGGGATAGAGTCAGAAACATCGACGAGAAACATCGATCAGCTGCCTCCTGCACGCCCCCAACTGGGGATGTGCCCGCAACCAAGGTACATGCCCTTGACCGGAACCTAACCCGGGACCCCCCAGTCCACAGGCCGACACTCTGTCCACTGAGCCAAACCGGCTAGGGCACACAAATTTTTTTTAAAAAGGCATGAAGAGGTGGAAGCAAAGTTGAAGGAGCACATGCCACTTCTCATGTTGTGCTCCTTCACTTGTTGTAGCTTAGTAACAAACTACTTGTGCTGGCTTAGCAATTTCTGCAATGAAAAGGGCACCCCATCCCTACTCAGTATCAAGGCCCCATCAGCCAAGTCCCCTCTATTTTCATGGGTGACCAGGACAGCTGTGTACTCACAAAGGTTCCCATCTGCCTGGTAAGCTGGTCCTACAGATGTGGTACAAGGCTGTCCTGATGAAGTAGGTGGTGGGAATAGCACCAGGTGTCTGACCAGTGGGGTCAGACCAAACCTGGGTTCAGCAACCTTGGTACTTGGGTTCTGGCAAGGAAAGAATTCAGAGCAAGACCCAAACTGTAAGAGAACATTTATTTGGTAAATTACAGAGGTAGAAAAAGTAAGTCCTAGAAGAAATAGGCTTAGGAAACAAGTTATGGAGGTAAAGGAAGGGCCCTTGGAGCTTGGAAGTGAGGAATGGTAATGTGAGATTTTAGGGGAGGTCCCAGGGAAAGATCTTAATAGAATATTCAGCAGTTTTCCAGGTGCATCCTTTCAGGGTTGTGGTCTCCACTGATTGGTTGGCACCAGGGCAGGGGGGTCTTTATTCCATGCCTGGCTGGTTTTACTGCTTACCTGGGCCTGGAGCTGAAATACAACAGGCCTAGATGTTATCTCTAGAGAGGAAAGGTCAGGGGGCCCAAACCTCTTGACCAGTGATGTGCTAGGGGAGGAAAAGTCACCCTGGGGGCAAGGTCCCACCCTATAATTGATTGTCCATTGCTGGGCACCTGGGGCTTTCTACCCTGATGACCTATACCTGGCCCATCTTCCTTGCTCTGTCATGTCTAACTGCCTACAGCACTGAGACTTATCCAATGCCAGGAGGGTTCTCTTCTGTACTATACTCGAATCCCTTCCTCTTTTGAAGACAAGGAGATGGACATTTTTTTTTAAGGGATATTTTATTTTATTTATTTTTATTTTTTTGTTAATCCTCACCCAAGGATATTTTTCCATTGATTTTTTTTTTTTTTTTTAAGAGAGAGTGGGAGAGAGAGGGAAAGACAGAAATATCGATATGAGCCAAAACCGGTTTGGCTCAGTGGATAGAGCATCGGCCTGCGGACTGAAAGGTCCCAGGTTCGATTCCGGTCAAGGGCATGTACCTGGGTTGCGGGCACATCCCCAGTGGGAGATGTGCAGGAGGCAGCTGGTCGGTGTTTCTCTCTCATCGATGTTTCTAACTCTCTCTCTCTCTCTCTCCCTTCCTCTCTGTAAAAAAATCAATAAAATATATTAAAAAAAAAAAAGAAATATCGATATGAGAGAAACACATCGATTGGTTGCCTCCTGCAGGAGGACTGACCAGGGCCTGGGTGGGGGAGGAGCCTGTAATCGAGGTACATGCCCTTGACCTTGACCGGAATCTAATCTGGGACCCTTTGGTCCCCAGGCTGAGGCTCTATTCACTGAGCCAAACCTGCTAGGGCAGGAAATGGACATTTTAGAAGACATCAATGAGACAGCAGGATATTGCTTACCTAAGTAAGGCGGTATTAAGCAACAGTCATTCTGTCATGAGCTTTCATTGGGTCCTGCTACAGTAACAAAGAACCCCAAAGTCTCAGTGACTTGAGTTACCTCAGTTTTTCTTACTGGAGCTACCTATCAGCTGCAGTGGCTGTAGCTTGGCTGTGGCCATGTCTTATTCCAGGAATCAGAGTGAAAAGGCAGCCCTAGTTGCACGCAAGCTGCTCTCACCTGGGGGCCAAGGGGGGGGGATGGGTGAGCCAAACTGCTTTCAAAGCTTCTGCCCGACCGTGTGCTGTCAGCTGTGATTACTTTACAGCAGTGTTTGGAAGTCACGTGGCCAAGCTCAACATCAAGGAAGCAAATAATTGGAAACAATATAATCTATCACCCTTCCAAAACTCACTGTAGGTATCTTGGGTAATATTATCATTGGGCTTCCGCAACCACCGAGAGAAGGGGGGAGGGAGGGAGAGGAAAGGTCGGAAATGGCCCCAAGGGCCTCAGCCCAGGCACTGCTCAACCCTAAGGGCGGTGACTCACCGACCTCTTGGTCTGCAGCAGCGAGGCAGGTGGTTCGCAACAGCTCGCTAGAGAGCAGCCCGGAATTCCACATCTGCATTTCTGCTGCATGCACCTCCCCAAAACAGTGGCCTCCAAAGTTTGTACCAGTGCCTAAGGGCAACCTAAGCCAGGACGACACAGAAATTCTGGAAAACAGAAATTCCTGGCTTGCTCCGGTCTGAATGTTTGTGTCCCCACAACGAGATGGATTCGGGGACGGGCCTTCGGGGTGATAGGGTTTAGACAGATCAGAGGGCGGAACCGTCATGTGGGAAAAGTGCGCGTGTGAGGAGAGGAAGGCGGCACCCCCAAGTGCGCAGTGTCACTTGGCAGATGCCGCCGCAGCCCGATGTCCCTGAGACAAGAGCAGCAAACGTCACTGGACGCTCTCCAGATGCCGGGGCTGCTCTCAGACCAGACGTGTCGCCTCCCCACGACAGGGACCTCTCCTGGTCGGTGGCCACATGTCACAGGCGAAACGACCGCCCTGCTTTCCTTTCCTCCTGTGAGTGTGCACACGCAGTCTTTGCAAATGGAAGTCTCGGAGCTTGGCAGGCCCGTGTTTACTAAGCTGTGCGTGGGCCCCGTGCACACAGCCCCTCCCCGCGCTGCTGGACACCGACGGAGCGGGCGTGGGCCGGCGAGCGTTACAATGCCCGGCCTGCTCGCGAGACCTGCCTGCGGCCCGTGCCGTCCTTCCGCCGCAAGTCGTCGCGGACGCGCCACGAGCCCTCCCGCGCCTGGGCCTCCAGCCCACGCGCCGCAGCCTAGCTCCAGGCGCGACCGAGAACTAAGTCCCGCACTCGGCTTCCGGCTTAGAGAGCGGGGACTCCGCCGGAAGAGGCGATGCGAACAGCCGTTCTAGCCAATCCGACCAACGATGGAAAATAGCAGCCAATCCTAGCGCGCGCCGCTGACGTCAGCCAATGGAAGCTCCGAACGACGCGCGGCATTTTAGAGCCCTGGCGGGCGGCGAAGACGTGGCCATGGCGGGCCGGCGCGGGGCGCTCATCGTGCTGGAAGGCGTGGACCGCGCCGGGAAGAGCACGCAGAGCCGCAAGCTGGTGGCCGCGCTCTGCGCCGCCGGCCATCCCGCCGAGCTGCTACGCTTCCCGGGTGGGTGGAGCCCTCGGGCGGGCCTGGCAGGCGGTGGGGAGCTGCGGGCGGGAAAGGTCGGGCGGCGGGAGCCCGGGGGCCGGAGCACCGCGAGGAGCAGGGGGAACCCAGATCCGGGGACCGAATGTGCCCGCGGTGCTCGGTTCTCCCCCGAATCTGCCGCGTTTGTGGTTGAGGGCGGGTTTGGTGTGGTCTCATCTAAAGGTGTCTGAGAATGAAGAAACCGAGCCTCATGCCGACCTTACTCTAATTGACCTGTGCAAAGATGGTTTACCTGGAGCTCTGTGGTTGCCGTCTGTGGCCATCATTGGCTTTCTCACTTGTTAGTCCTGTGGTCGCTGTGTCCTGTCCGTCGGTATTGGATGCATCCGTGCTTTTACTTTTGCACGGCTGTATTGATCTGTAATTGATGTACAGTAACGTGCATATGTGGGAAGTGTGTGACGAGCTTCGACATAATTATACACCCGTGAAACTTCACAGTCAAGACTGTATCTGTCATCCCCAAAAGTTTGCTAGTGCTGTTTCGTTTTTGCTTGTTTTATTTTTTACTGTTGATAGTATTACAGATATCTTCCATTCCCCCCCCCCCCCCCGCTTAGTCCCTCCCCCTTTCCTGGTGCTGTTTTGTAATCCATGTCTCAGATTTCTGTTTGTTTTTTTAAAATATGTTTTTTTAAAATATACTATCGTTATTATTATTATTTTAAACTTATCTTTATTGATTTCAGAGAAGAAGGGAGAGGGAAAGAGAAACATCAATGATGAGAGAATAATTGATTGGCTGCCTCCTGCAGGCCCCCTACTGGGGATTGAGCCCCTTTGCCTGGAATCCAACAGGAAACCTTCAGTCCGCACTGAGCAAACCAGCTAGGGCCAGGTTTCTGTTTTGTTTCTGTTTTGTTTTTTGTTTTGCTGTTTGCCCTCTCAAGGGTTTTGTGGCATATTTTTTAATTTTTAAAGTAAAATATTGATCTTGAAAGTGCTTATAAAAATATCAATATTCAGATAACCAGGAGACAGCGTAAGGCTTACAAAACAAGGAGAAGGAAATGGGGGAAATGCTGTTTTGAATATTGTCCTAATCTTTAAGCCAGCCATTCTACAAATGTTAGAAATACTTCCTTTGAGGTAACTGCTCCCCAGTGTGCCTGCATACTGCTGCATTTTCTCAGGGAAGCGCCTGTAGCTTCAGGGGAAGGTCTAAATCTGTGTAGTGATGTAGTAAAATAAAACTCAAACTTAGACTTGAGTCAGGACCAGAAGTTTAGTTCAAACTATTCTAATGTAGATGGAAAGCCTCATTTTTGTGTGTTTCTCTCTTTTTTTAGAAAGATCAACTGAAATTGGCAAACTTCTGAGTTCTTATTTGGAAAAGAAGAGTGAGGTGGAGGATCACTCAGTGCACCTACTTTTCTCTGCAAACCGCTGGGAACAAGTGTAATACCATTGCCCTCCATCTCTCCCCCAATGCTTTTCTCCCTCTTGAGATTCAGGAGGGGAGTGGATAGTGATGCCAGAGGCTGTGCCTTTACAAGGTTCTTTTATGCACCAGTCCTGTGACCAGATCTAATCGCTGTGTACTCCCAAAGAGCACTGATTAATGCTTTTTCTGCCTCCTGCCCACCACCTCTTTGTAATTAATTAATTTCCTTTAGGTAGCTTTAGCTTTACAGAAAGGGTTATCAGAAAGTACTAGATTGTCCCATACTCCTGTCCCTTCCTCCTGCTCCCCCAGTTTTCCTCTTCTTTTTTAAATCTATTTTTATTGATTTTTTACAGAAAGGAAGGGAGAGGAATAGAAAGTTAGAAACATCGATGAGAGAGAAACATTGATCAGCTGCCTCCTGCATACCCCCTTCTGGGGATGTGCCCAAAACCAAGATACATGCCCTTGACCGGAATCAAACCTGGGACCCTTCAGTTCACAGGCTGATGCTGTATCCACTGAGCCAAACTGGTTAGGGCCCCCTACAGTTTTCTAGATTATATATTTGTTTAACTGAAGTTCACAGTTTAGGTTGGTATCTCATCCTCTCTCCCAACCCTTTTTTGTTTTACATCTTAGTAGAGTCCTCTCAACATTTAACTGTTTACTGAGCGATATGGTGTGTGCTTTCAGAGGCTCTTGTTTCCATTTACACGTATGTAGATAATACAGCATTGGAGTTGTTCCGTTATAAATAAATGGGAACCTACCATACAAATAATTTTGCAGCTGCTTTCTAACTGCCTTACAGACCTTTGATATCTGAAGGAGGCCTCTCTTCTCACTCTTTCCTAGTGCTATAGCCTGCTCTCCAGAAGGGCGTTCACAGCAGATGTTGATGGACATTCAGGGGTTTTGCATTGTCCCTCTTACAAGCAGGGACAATGCTCTACTCTCTGCTTAGCTTGCTGTCTTGCTTGGAAAGGCCTTCCCCACTGTAATACCACTCTTAAGACACCAAGACCATTTTTATAATCTCACATCTGCAATTTATGGATGTTATTGTTCTGATTTTGTTTTATCTTTGTGGCTTTGTAGAAAAGTAATGTAGGCCCAAATCAAAATGAGAAATAATGCTAACTATTTCCTAAATAGTGGTCTTGTCCCTGGTGTGGAAAAGACCTGTCAGTTGTCCCTCTGTTCTGACACAACACATAGTCCCCTTTGCAGATCATTCCAGCCAGTACTGTCAGATTAGTGTTCCTAAGACCTGAAAGTCCTTGGGTGGTAGGTCAGGTGCTGAGTTCACAAGTGGTACCATTGTCCACCATCTCTGTGACCTTGGTGTCTTGCTCAGCCCTCAACCACAGCTTCATCATTGGCACAACAGTGCCCCTTGTGGGTCTGGTGTGACAGTCACCTGAAGTCGGCCAGGCAGGGTGGGAGCAAGTGCTTGGTAAGCCTCGGCTGTTTTGATTTCTCCCTTGTACTTGAAGCACTTTGTGCGGAAACTGATTATTTCCTCCAGCCATTTAATCTTTCACCCTTAGTTTTGCTTCATCTGAACTGGGTTGATGGTGGTCCCTGAAAATACCTCAAAACAATGGGGGTAACACCCTTCAGATCCCTCCCTATCTCCTTTTACCAAAACCTGCCTGCCCTCTATGGCCTTAAATATCTTCATGCAGGAACGTATCCCCAGAAATAAGTGATTTCTCTTACTTCCCATAGCAATTTGCTACTCTGCCTGTTTTTAAACTTATTATGAAATAATTTCAGTCAGCTGAAAAGGTAAGACTGGTACCAAGAATTCCCATAAGTCTTTCACCAACCTTCACCTAGGATTAACATTTGCCACATTTTCATTTGCTCTCTCTAAAAAGTTACAAACCATTTATAAAGTGCTGCATTTGTCCGGTGTTTCCTCACAAGTGGACTTAGGTATGCAATTTTGGTTTTGGGTCCTTAGGGCATTGGGCAAGAGGGAGGTGAGGCATTTAGCCATCATTTGCAGGTTCCCTGAGTCTCTTAGGAGGCTGCTGGCGAGGCCCTTCCACTAAGTGACTGTCTGTCCTGTTGGAAATAGTTAAAAGGGGAGCCCACCCGTGTGACTCAGCGGTTGAGCATCGTTTCAGTTTGATTCTGGTCAGGGCACATGCTGGGGTTGCAAGCTTGATCCCCATAAGGGGTTTGCAAGAGGCAGCTGATCAGTTATTATCATTGATGTTTCTTTCCCCCTCCCTCTCTGAAATCAATAAAAATATGTTAAAAAATACTTAAAAGGAGAAATACTACAAAATTATATAAACATCCCCTTCCTTAGCAAACTCTGATCCTCTGCTGTAGCATTCATGAATTCTGCCTGAGGCAGTCATTGTGATTTCAAAGGGCGACTTTATAATTCCATTTTTTCTATTTTTGTTGGTATTCTATGTAAGGAAGGGCTTTCCTCCCTCCCCCATCCATTCGTCATCAGTGTGGACTCAGATTCTTTAGTCAGTTGGTCACAAGCTACTCCTGTTTTTTGATGTTCAGGTTGTTCCAAATTTGGCTGGTGGGAGGCTTTTCAAGCTGGTCCATTGGTTGTGTTCCCAGGCCTTGTTTTTTTTAGTTTTTTTAAATATATTTCATTTTATTTTAATTAATTAATTAATTTATTTTTTAAATATATTGATTTTTTTACAGAGAGGAAGGGAGAGAGATAGTTAGAAACATCGATGAGAGAGAAACATCGATCAGCCGCTCCTGCACATCTCCCACTGGGGATGTGCCCGCAACCCAGGCACATGCCCTTGACCGGAATCAAACCTGGGACCCCTCAGTCCGCAGGCCGACGCTCATCCACTGAGCCAAACCGGTTTTGGCTAAATATATTTTATTGATTTTTTTTTACAGAGAGAAAGGGAGAGGGAGAGTTAGAAACATCGATGAGAGAGAAACATTAATCTCCTGCAGATGCGGGGGATGACTACACATCTACACTGAAACTCCGTTCATGCTGACACCTGTTGCCGTCCAGCATCACAGGCTCCCCCACAGTGTTCTTGTTTATATCTTCGATTCACTTAAGTTCACAGTGAAACAAGTTCCCTATTGAACCACAGACATCACTGAGGGTGGCTCATTAGGGGACCTGCCCGCCCGCGGTCCACACCTCTGTAAGAGCCTGCGTAGTGGTCAAGGTGGTGGGCAGCTCTGTCCTTAGCACATGGGCACAGAGTGCTGTGCTCAAGTCTCTGGGGCAGGTTTTCCCTTCCCTGTGTGTTCATATGGGATATGGTTAGGTTCATTCAACTACAATTTTAGGGGTTTTTTTAATCTTTGTTGATTTAATTTTCATTTTTTAATTCATAAAACATTATATGGTTCTAAAAGTTAAAACCATACAAAATATGTCACTGCCCTGTCCATTTCCCATCTGTCCAACACCTGTCCTCCGCTGTGGGGAATAGTGTCCCCTCCTTATGTATTTATTTATAAAATAAGCAAATAGGTATGTGTTGTTTTGATAACCATTTTTGTGTGTGTGATATACCTTATTGAAAAGATAGCCATATGTACTTGTTTGTACTTTGCTTTATTAGTGACACATTAGGAGACTGGTTTATATCTCCTTATGGACGTCTTTCTTGTTTTTTTAAAAAAATATTTTTGATTTCAGAGAGGAAAGGAGAGGGAGAATGAGAGAGAAACATCAACGATGAGAGAATCGATAGGCTGCCTCCTGCACGCCCCCTACTGGGGGATCAAGCCCGCAACCCGGAATGTGCCCTTGACCAGAATCAAACCTGGGACCCTTCAGTCCACAGGCCGATGCTCCATCCACTGAGCCAAACCGGTTAGGGCAGGGGTCCTCAAACTACGGCCCTCGGGCCACATGCAAATACAAATATTGTGTTTGTTCCCGTTTTGTTTTTTTACTTCAAAATAAGATATGTGCAGTGTGCATAGGAATTTGTTCATAGTTTTTTTTTAAACTATAGTCCGGCCCTCCAACAGTCTGAGGGACAGTGAACTGGCCCCCTGTTTAAAAAGTTTGAGGACCCCTGGGTTAGGGCTTTCTCATTCTTTATACAGTTGGACCTTCTCAGTTGTGCATGTGCCATACTTCCTGTTTGCAGGTTAGGTAGTTTTTTTAATAGCTTGGAATCACAAATGAAGCTGTGATGAGAACTGCATCTCGCTGTCGCAAGTGTGATCTCCCATCCCTACTCTTCTGTGGGCTTCTCCAGGTCACAGGTGGCAAAATCCTTTTGTTCCCCAAAGTGCAAGCGATGCTTCTTGCTGATGTCAGACCTTTGTCTTTGCACATCTTCCTAAGCTGCTGTCACCTGTGAGAATGTTCTCAGCATCATCTTCTGGCCGAGTCCACTGCTCCACTCTCCTGCCATAGGCTTCCCTGCCATCTTTGTCAGTGATGTCTGTGGTTCATTAGGGGACTTGTGTTTCACATTGGACTTTGCTGGGAGTGCCTGTGTGGCATCTTCTAGGAGGAGATCCCGAGCTCTCTCTCTCTTTTTTTTAATCTTTAAGAATAAGGTTACAAATCACTGGCCCGTAATCCGTCAGGTTACTGAATTACTGAATTGTCATCAGGATGATTGTAACATGACGGTTCTGGGGATGTGGAGTTGGGTCCATGGCTCAGAAGCATTTTCTGTTTTTTTAGGCCATTGATTAAGGAAAGGTTGAGCCAGGGCATCACCCTCATCGTGGACAGATACGCGTTTTCTGGTGTTGCCTTTACCAATGCCAAGGAGGTGAGTGCTGCCCAGCCCGGTGGGAGGCCGCTAGTGTGACTGTCTAGAGCAGGGCCATGACATCACACAGCAAGTTGTGTGGGCCTTATGGCCATCTGCTGGAATCTGGTCTTATCTAAGGGAAAGGCAAACACTGGTGTAGATGCAGCTTGTTTTCACATCACACATTTCCAGAGGTGGTCTGTCAGCAGGGCTTTCCATCCCAGCCTTGTGTCCAGACCAGATGGTGAGAGCATCTGGTGCTTTGTTTATATTTTCCTGACTTCCTGTCCCAAGTAGAATGGCAGTGACTGTACTGCCCCTTATTTCTGCTTTTTATTTAGAAAGTTTCAAATATGTACCAGCAGAGAAAATGATAAATCACCTAGTACTGTGACCACCAGACACATCATTTGCTTCATAAATGTTTCAGTATGCATCCCCCAAATAACTTTTTAAAAAAATCTTCACCAGAGGATATTTTATTGGTTTTTAGAGAGAGAGGGAGAGGGGAGAGAAAGAGAAACATTAATGTGAGAGTAGAACATTGATTGGCTGCCTCCTACACCCCCTACCTGGTATTGAGCCAACAACCTAGGCATGTGCCCTGACTGGGAATTGAACCAGCAATATTTCTGTGCAAGGGACCACGCCCAACCAAGTGGGCCACACTGGCCACAGCTCTATCCACTTTTGAATGTGCTCACAAAATTAAACCAGAAGGAGGTGCCAAGGGAAATAGTAAAACATTCATGATCTAAAAAATCAAGTCACTACTGGGATCCTCACTTCTTGCTGTCTCAAGAAATGGTAGCTCATTTCCCCTCCTTTTTTATGGATTTTAAGACAACACATTAGGCCCCATTCAGCTTCTTTCTCTGATCATCAGTTTCTTTGCTGCAGAACTTTTCTTTGCATTGGTGCAAGCAGCCAGACGTGGGCCTTCCCAAACCAGACCTGGTCGTGTTTCTTCAGCTGAGGTTGGCAGAGGCTGTGGAGCGGGGCGGGTTCGGCCAAGAACGCTATGAGGATGGGGCCTTCCAGGAGCGGGTACTGCAATGCTACTACCAGCTCATGGAGGACAGGACCCTAAACTGGAAGGTGAGAGTCACCCTAGTGCCAGAGCTGCACCCAGGAGTGTGGGCACCCTCAAGGTCCCGGTGCCAGCTTCTCAAAGTGTGGAAATTGGGTGTCTTGTAGGTGGGTTGGAGGACAGTTTGACAGGCACCAGCCCCACAGCAGCAATCCTCCCTGGTGGGTCCTTTCCAGAGCTGACTGCTCAGCAGGTTCCTGTCCTCTGCTGAGCATTAGCCATGTGACCTTGTCATCCAGAACATAAAATCCCCGAGTTACTCCTCACATCACCTTCCATGCTTATTGGAAGAGTAATACTTTATCTTGCAGTCTGTGCTTAGGTCCTTGCATCAGAAGTCTGAACTTGTCCATTTGGGGGGCCAGCCCTCAGTCCACCCCCTTTCAGCTGCTGGGTCAGAGACTGCCTCCCTTACGCCCCTTGTCCTGCACAGTGCCAGCTCCTGGGTGTTCCTGCACCACTTGTGGGGGGCATGCCTGTCTCCTCACTAGCTCCTGGGCAGGAGACGGCTCCTGACTTTGCTGGCCTGGCCTAGGGTGCTTGAGCCCCGACACCACCCCCATGGCCCACTCAGCCATCTCCCTGTGCTGGGTGGGGCTCTCCTTCATCTCGGCGCCCATCATCCGGTGTCCTGGCCTCAGTCCCAGGCATCAGCCTTACTCCTCCTCCCTGCAGATGAGCTACTGTCCTGCCAGCAGGGCCAAAGCAGATCCCACCACTGCCTTCTCTCAGGCACATCTGAGTGCCTGGGCTCTAGAGGTCAGGCGGTGCTGCAGGTGCCACCCCAGGCTTGAGAGCCACTTTTATCCTCTGTTGACCAGGTCCACTGCTGGTCACACGCTGCATCCATGTGACTCTGAAAGGTTAAGCTGTTGACCCTGTCATCTGGCGTGTGCTTCCCCACCTCCGTCCTAGGAGCTGAGCCTGCTGCTGGGGTGGGCTTGTTTCTCTTCTCTTTCATGTGTGCTCAGGTCAATGCGGAGCCCCATGGCCCGTCTGGGGTGACCACGAGCCCTTCCTCCCTATGAGGGAGTAGCAACATAGAGCTTCACATGGCTTTCACTTGTACTGATGGAGCGTCTCACACTGAACCCTGGAGTCAGTTCCACATGATTTAAATGATTCTCATTTATAACACATTTCAACATCTGCAAGGATCAAGCCAAGAATGTAGTGTGCTAGGAATATGAATCAGAAAACAAACAGAAAACTTTATTTCCTACTGGCCCACACTGGTGCTTATCTCTCCTTCCGAGTTTCCAATCATGTTTTGTTTCCCTCAGCCTTAAGAACTTCCTTTTCTTGTAGGGCAGGTCTCCTAGCATAGGATTCTCAGCTTTTGTTTATCTGAAAGTTGTCTTTTTTTTAGCATTCTTTTTCAAAGTTTTTAAGCAATAAGATACTTCCAGAAAAGTTGCAAGTATAGTACAAAAACTTCCCGAGGACCATTTGAAAATTAATTGGTGGCTAACGGCCCTCACACCATCCAGTGTTGCTGTCTGGGAAGGTCTGTGTAAGAGCTGTGCTGCTGGAGCAGTGGCTGGTGAGGTGACCTTCGGGGTGTACTTGTGTGGGGTCTCAGGAGTCATTCTCATTTCTGCCTAGTCAGACCTCATTATTGCATTTTTCTGAGTTCGTCTACACCCCCCAGGAGCTTTTCCAGAATTGGCTGTTCTTGGCCTAGACCAGTGATGGCGAACCTTTTGAGCTCAGCATGTCAGCATTTTGAAAAACCCTAACGTAGAGGAACAAATGTAATAATCTGAACAATAAAGATTTTAATTATTAAAAAAAAAAAAAGAAAAGAAAAACCCTAACTTAACTCTGGTGCCGTATCACATATAGAAATTTTTTGATATTTGCAACCATAGTAAAACAAAGACTTATATTTTTGATATTTATTTTATATATTTAAATGCCATTTAACAAAGAAAAATCAACCAAAAAAATGAGTTCGCCATCACTAGCCTAGACCTAGATCGATGGTAGGAGGAGGACTTGAATCCCCAGTCTCCCACACCCTGGTGGAGATGTTTCTCGTGGGCTGGCTCCCTTGGTACCAGAGATCCTCATGCTTTCCATGAGAACACAGCATTTAATGAGTGAATTTTGTGGCCGAGGATGTGTGGGAATATAGCCTAGCACAGGCATTGCCCTCTCTCTGCCTCCTCAGCCAGACCTGAGGAGAGCTGATGTGTGTTTACCTGGGGGAGTCACGGGGAGGAGGAAGACGATCAGGAGGATAGGGTGTTCTGCATCTGGGATGCAGCAGGTATGTGGGTTAGCTTCGTCCCAAGGATACAAGCAAAGCCCTCCCGGCCCAGCTGGGGCTGAGGGTCAGAAAGGTGTGAAGGACTCCAAGGGGCCTGTACTGTGCCCTTCCCAGACCCAGCCCTGTCTGAAATCCACATGTTCAAAGGTGAAGAGCATTAACCATCCTTTTTCTCCTGACATCCCATGGGAATAGGTGGTTGATGCTTCCAAAAGCATTGAAGACGTCCACAAGGAAATCTGCACGCTCTCTGAGGATATCATCCAGGCTGCAGCGCACAGGCCGCTGGGGAAGCTGTGGACATAAATGTGGAGGGACTGTCCCCTTCCCTGGGTCCTGCGAGGCAGGAGCCTTATGAAAGGCTTGATGTGCAGTGTTCACATTGCACAACATGGGGGCTGTGCACAAGTCAACAACAAGCAGAGCTACGACGAGCCTCTCGAGAGGCCTGGGCACAGGGACTTCGTGGTCTGTCACTCAGCCTTCCTCTGCCCTCTCACCCTGAGGATGTTGATAAATCATTGCGCTTTTTATTGAAACTTAATGATAACCATATCCAAGCAGGTTCAAGATAATTGATGTGCCGAAACCGGTTTGGCTCAGTGGATGGAGCGTCGGCCTGCGGACTGAAGGGTCCCAGGTTCGATTCCAGTCAAGGGCATGTGCCTGGGTTGCGGGCACATCCCCAGTAGGAGATGTGCAGGAGGCGGCTGATCGATGTTTCTCTCTCATCGATGTTTCTAGCTCTCTGTCCCTCTCCCTTCCTCTCTGTAGAAAATCAATAAAATATATTTTTAAAAAAAAAGATAATTGATGTGGCAATCAGTTTAAAATCTGAATTTCTTACAGGCACGAATAAAAGTTACTTTGAAAGTACGTTGTCGAAGGCCTCCTCTCCTTAAGAGTCCTTCTGGGTGGGAGAGCCCTACGCTGGCCCAGTAGGGCTTCTCTGAACCACCCCCATTGGTCTGGCCTCACTGGGTCTGGCTGGCTGTGTCTTGAGGTATGATGTCCCATTTCATCTGAACATAGTTGGTAGGTACCTTTTTAAAAAATATGTATTTTTATTGATTCAGAGAAGAAGGGAGAGGGAATCATTGACTGGCTGCCTCCTACATGCCCCCTACTGGGAATTGGACCTACAACTGGGCATGTGCCCTTGACTGGACTCGAACCCGAGACCTTTCAGTCCATAGGCCTATTCTCTATCCACTGAGCAAAACCAGCTAGGGCCAGCTGGTACCTTTGTTGTTCCTGCTGTGGTCCTAAATGCCAGGAATATGATTTCATTCCGTTCTATCTTGAACTGCTCTAACGTATACAGCATGGTCTGGTAGATGTGCTGATGCCCAAAGGTGACCTGCTCCCATCAGCAGGGCTACAGTGAGCAACTAGAACCCCGTGTGAGCAGATACCAGAACCATACCCCCAGGACCGAGTGTGCAGACACCAGCCATCCTCATCTGTCATGCCTTGTGTCCTCAAGGTGATATGGAGGGACCAGGCAGCCTGGTTACATCCTGCCCGTGTCCATGTGGGCATGAAGGGCAGCCTTCTCTGTGGAACCCAGATAAGCGTGGACCCTGCCTAGTCCACCCTTCCTAGGAGAATCCACCAGGTGCTGCACAGGGACGCCCTCTGTTCAGACAGCACTGTGCGGCTCAGTGCCCTTCTGAAGCCAGGACACTGGATTCTAGGCAGAAAAAAACAAATACACAGGTATCTGCTTAACCCCCCGAGTTGTAAGTGGTCAACTGACAGTTCAGACCAGACTGAGGCAGAACCTACATTTGGCTGGGAGGTACTGCATAGCAGTGGCAGCCAGACCCCAGCTCCCCCAAGCTACCCAGGCTGCCTGGCCCTCTGTCCTGGTCCCTCCATATCACCTTGAGGACACAAGGCACGACAGATGAGGACAGCTGGTGTCGGCACACTTGGTCCTGGGAGCGTGGTTCTTCTATCTACTCATGGGGTTCGAGTTGCTCACTGTAGCCCTGCTGATGGGAGGTCGTCCGTGGGCGTCAGCACATCCACCAGACCACGCTATACACCTGTGAGGTCAGAATTCCAGGAGTCGCACAGAGTCAATCGTTTTCATTAAGACAGTCCCTGGGTCCCCTACTGGGACACGCCTATCACTCACCTGCCTGGTTGACTTCTTACATAACCAGGTCCCATCTAAAATGAAAGGAAACTGGGTTGATTTCTTGAGACCTGAACCAGTAGCTCCCCTGCCTTTGTGGACACATCAGGATCAGGCTGGCACTCACAGAGGTCGTGGCTGTCAGGGAGGGTTGGTGTTGGCAGTGGGCATGGGTGAGATGACCAGAGGGAGGTGGGTGGGTCCAGGCTGTGCCCTAAGCACCCAGCACAGGCTGGGATGAGGGCTGAGTGTAGACCCCTCAGCTGGAGCTGGGAAGGGCTGGAAACGGGACTAGGAACTTTCTCTGCCGAGGGTCAGGATGTTGGGATGAGGTGGAGGTTTCAGTAGAGACCATCCTCTCGGAGCTGTGGGGTCAGAGATGAGCAGGCTCAGAGGCCGGAGCTGAACAGAGTCCCACAGGTGGTAGGCAGTGGAGCTGGGCGAAAGTAGAAATGGGCTGACTTTCAAATCAACAAGGCCACTTAAACTTTCTTCAATAAATACAGCACTCGTTGTCAAACAGCCTGGCCAGGGTTGTGGCAGCAGGTTTAGCTGAGGGGCTGTTTGCCTCCCAGCACCCTAAAGAAGCCTTTGAGGCATTGACAGAAAAAAGGCCTCCAAAGACACCTGCATTCTCAACCCTACAACCTGTGAAGAGCACCTCTGTCTCAAGGTCCCTAAAGGCAGAGGGACCTTGAGACAGGCGGCCATCCTAGACTGTCCAGGAAGGGCCTCCAACAGAGAGAAGCAGGAGAGGCCGAGCCAGAGGGAGGGTGCAAAGGCATCTTCACTGAGGGTGGAGGGCAGGAGGGCAGCTTCCAGAAGCTGGACAAGGCGAGGAAACGTCCCAGGTGCCACAGGAGGAGCGTGCCCTGCTGACATCTTGTTTGACCACTGCCCTCAGGACCTGAATGTCTGTTGTTTGAAGCCACTGGGCAAGATTTGTTACAGCAGATGCTAACAGAGGCCATGACTCGGGTTCCTGGGCCACCTCACCTGGGGACCAGCACAATGTTTCCTGCTTTCTTTTCTGGCATTGGTCCCCTTGCACCTAAACAAAGGACGGGTGGCAGGAAGCAGGGAGCCAAGTAGGCGAGTCACCCCCTGCATTGTCCGGCTAGGACATCTCGGGCACGGTGAGGAACTGGCTGAGGCACCAGCAACTGCCTTCGGCCAGTAGTCTCGGCTCACCCGAGGGACAACAAACTAGGCTAACTACTCCTGCTGAAGAATGGGTTATTGTGTGTTTTCCTAAACCAAGTTTCCTCGTCCTCTTTGCTTTGGGACCACAGGAAGCGTGTCGCAGCTAGCAGAGCCTTGTCAGCTGAGGTCCGTCTGCCTAGTGTGGGGGAGATGAGCTTGCCATGAGTCCACAAATCCTCACTGAGATCCGTGGACATGAGCTTAGAAAATGTTCATTCTTGTTCCATCACTACAACTCTAACGAGGAAAGGCCAAGACAGAGACAATAGACTTTGTTTTCTACTGAAACTGTTATTTGCGATGAAGAACTGCAAACTACTAAGAATAGACAACACTCTCTTCAGTAATCCTTCTCAAATCACTAAGACAAAGCTCCCCTTTGGCCAGGCTGTCACCCACTTCCACCGTCTGCACCACACGGGGGGCTGCAGTAAGACTCCCTGGCCCAGCAGGCAGGGCGGCACATTTCCAAGATGCAGCAGAAGGAATGGAGACCGCCCAGCCTTCCTCCTTCCCTGGAGGAGGGAGAGACAAGAGCAAATTAACTTATGTCGGCGACACTCAGGGGCTGGGTGTTCTCTGCCATCAGGTGGGCCCCCGCCCGCGGTCCCAGGTGCAGATGCCGAGGGAGGGCGGGGCTCTGCAAGGAAGACCCTGGGAAGAAGGCGCCACCTCCCTGAGCTCCCCAGGTGCCTGTTGGAAGGTCTCACGGAGGCTACTCTTCAGGACTCGAAGCCTGCATGGAAGCCATGCTCTCTGGGCCCAATCAGGGTTCAGGGCTGCAGGTGCTGTCAGTCAGTGCTGAGAAGGACCTGGAAATGTCTCCAAGTGACGTGATGAGCGATGGGGTGCCTATCTTGCACCATGAGCAGGGTTTCACCCTTTGGCCCCAAACCATCTGAAGCTTCAGTACCGGGAGCGCAGTTCTGTGGTGCCCTTAGCCTCTGCCTGCCAGGCTTGCCGTGCCCCCATGTCCCGCATGGGCCCAAGGATCACAGACCAAGGCAGCTCCCCACTCACCCACCACCCACCGCCCACCCAGGGAAAGCCAGTGCAACAAGTAAGCAGCAGCACGTGGGTGTCTCAAAATGCTGGAACCAAAAGGTGAGGAAAGTGAGTCCACTTGGGCTCTACCTGTAGCTCTTTCCTGGCAAGTCACACGCATGGTGGTCTCTGGTTTGCACCATGCCCTACCTCTCTGCTATTTCTCTCTCCAAAGCCAAGAGATGCCAGGTGGTCACTCCTTCCTGTCTCCCACTAGGCAGCCTGGTAGAGCCACGGGAGGGCTGCAGGTGGAGGGCTTGCAGGCTTAGTCCCAGGGCCACTTCTCATTTGGTCTCCAGTCTTCTTGGACTCAGAACAGGCCCAACAGAAATGCATGTCTGTGTCGAGTAACTTCAAACAGGACTTTAATTCCAAAGAAAACCTAGAACTGAGAGCCTGAAGGAAGCAGGACGAAGGTGACGTGAACACTCAAGCCCTGCCGCTGCTCTGCTCCCTGCGATTCCTGGTTCTCTCCAGCAGCCCGAAGTGTCTGGGCCAAGCAGTCCCACTCCTGCAGTGAGGCCTTGAGCATAATGCAGTCCCCCGTCGAGGGCAGAGGCGGCCAGGACATGGGCGGTGGGCAGGTGGGCAGGATGGATGAAATGCGGTGGCACCAAGCGCCCTGAGGCCAAGCTGGGCTCTCAAATGCACCCCAGCAAGGGCCAGTCGAGATATCCCCCGACTTTAGGATTTTCAAAGGGACAAGATTTCGAAGTCCTCATCTTCTGAGTCAAAGAATCTTTCCAGTCGCTCTACGTCAGAAGAATCTAGAAGAAATAAGACAAAACCCCATCAGACACCTGCATGGGTTACTCTGAATGTGGGGATGAGACAAGCTGCTAGGTGTGCATCAACCACACCTGCTGGCTTGCTTGTGCTGGAGCTGGCCCTGGCACCGTGCCCAACAGGCAAGGGTGCTTGCTCAGGGTGGTAGGCGGCAAGAGGACATCAGGACTCTTGCCAGCAGAGGTGCAGCCTTCAGGTCTGAGTTGGCCAGGGGCCTCATTGGCAGGGATGGAAGCAGGAAAGAGATGCCAGAAACTTACCAAGAGGAGGAGCAGACACATTGCTCACCAGAGCCTAGGGGCACATGACGGGGCTGAGGGCAAGGGCCACCAGTCCCAAGAGGAGGGCCAACCCTGTACCATCTGGGACAGATGGGGCACCTGTCCTGAGTCTCAATGCCAGCACCCTGACCCCAATGTGGTTTCTGTCAGGCAGCAGGCTCCATTGTCATGGCTCCATCCTTCTCCTCAGTGATCTTCACAGAGACAGGGGTCAGCGGGCTCCATCCTCCTCCTCAGTGATCTTCACGGAAATGGGACAGCTGGCTCCGTCATCATCCTCAATGATCTCCACAGAAACGGGACAGTGGGCTCCATCATCTTTGTCCTCAGTGACTTTCAATACACAGTTCCACAGGCTCATCATGGTCCTCACATTGGTCTTCCCGGGTACAGATGGAGGTGTGAACTGGATGTGCTCACAGCCTCAATGCCAAGTCTCCGTTTTCTGTGTGCCATATGCTCAGTACACTTGGAGAGAGTTGAGGGTCTGTCCGAGGGAGAAGGCCCCTGGGCACAGAATCATGCAGTAGTGGGATGCAAAGCCTGCCAGAGCAGGACTGACTCACACAGTGGATTGCATGGAGAGCTCATGAGATTACAAAAAGCCCAGCATATTCTGGATCGTACAGAACCCAGAACCTGTGAGGAACACTCCCAGATCCATGTGCACAGGGCCAGATGACCGTACGTGGGGTAAAGATGAGGGTCAGACTGTTGCTGCTACACTCAGGGCGAGAGGAGGGGGATACTCAGCAGTGTCCCTGATCCCTTGTTGCACATATAAATCACCAAGTGACTGCATCTGGGGTTCATACAAATCTTTTTTTTTAATTAAATCTTTATTGTTCAGATTATTACAGTTGTTCCTCTTCCCCCCCCCCCCCATAGTTCCCCTCCACCCGGTTCCCACCCCACCCTCTGCCCTTACCCACCCCCCCTACTGTTCATACAAATCTTTTTATTGATTTTTTAAAAAGATTGATTGATTGATTTGTTGTTCCACTTATTTATGCATTCATTGGTTGATTCTTATATGTGCCCTGACTGGGGAGGATCAAACTCGCAACCATGAACAACGATGCTCTAACCAACTGAACTGCCTGGCCAGGGCCCACACAAATCTTGAAGGTCAAAAGTAATGCGATCTGGGGAAAAGCTAGGAGGGGAGGACAGAAGCATCACACAGAACACATCTGAGCAACAAAATAGGCAGCACCCATTTCCACCTGAGATGTGGCCCTGGGGTCTCGGACTCACCTAAGGACAGGTTCAGGACATCAGGGCAGGCCAGGTGGGAAGGCTGCTGCTCCACCAGCTCAAACATGGGCAGGGCACCTCCAAGCAGTGACAGCTGTTAGCAAGACACAGCCATTAGAGGCAGCCTACAGGGGCACAGTATCTCCCCCCAGCTCCCCAATCACTACTGTGATCAGGGAAACACTGACAAGAGCAGACTGAGGCCCTTAACCCTGGGTTGAGATGGGAATCCAACAAGGTGCCTGCCTACCCATCCTATGGAAACAGCCCTGGAGACAAAAACCGTATCTCCCACCACCCTGTCAGCACGAGGCTGAGAACTAGACACTCCACCCTGTCAGCACGAGGCTGAGAACTAGACACTCCATTCTAAAGTTCCTGAACAATGTCAAGTCCCCACATCCTCTAATCACAATGAGACAATGCCAGAAGCAGCAACCATACAAGGGCCACAGGACGTTTCACAGTGGTGCGCTGGTGGAGGAATGAGTGGGGAAGCAGGTGCTGAGCCAGAGACCCATCCACTCAGATAGCAGAGTTGCTACCAATCCCCTTTAAAAATGTGCGCGCACACACACACACACACGTTTATTTATTTCAGAGAGGAAGGGAGAGGGAGAGAAATATCGATGAGAGAAAATCATTGATCAGCTGCCTCCTGCACGCCCCCACTGGGGACTGAGTCCGAAACCCAGGCATGTATCCTGACCAGGAATTAAACTGTGACCTCCTAGTTCACAGGATGACGCTTAACCACTGAGCCACACCCGCCATGCGCTACGAACCTTTTTTACTTGCTGGCACCAGTCATTAAAGTCATCCTCAGTCTTACAGAAAAAACCCTGAAAGGAAAAACAGTGGTAAGCAGAAAGCAGCATAAGTGGGCACCATGTTGAACTTGGCCACAGAGTGACCTAAGAGGCCAGATTTCCATTCCCAGTGCCACTGCAGGGACCTTGGGGCACCTCCCACCACCCTCACTTCTCCAGCCTCTGCCCCTCTCCATGGTTTCCATCCTCGGCTCGACCCTTTGCCCTCTGCCCTGACTGTCCCAGATCATGGAGGTTGTGTATGATTTTTAAGGCCTTAGAACGAAGCAGGTATAATTACATGGCAGAGCACACAGGTCTCTTCCCCTGTGCCCCTGAACAGGGGCTAGGCTGGTGGGTTTGAGACTTGGCCTCAACCTGCATCTCCTAAGTAGCTCAGCAGCAAAGGCCATGCAGGACCCAAGTGCCCATAAGCTCCCACATTCACAGGGGACAATGGGATGGAGTGGGGAACGTACCACAGCAATGGACGGGTCTAGCTCCCCAATGCTCATCCTGCTCGGGGGGTGCTGGCAGTGGAAACTTTCATCTGGGATCAAGAAGCTGTCAGTTAACTCCACAGCTGGCTGTGTCGTGTGGGGGTCCAAGTAGATGAGCTCCTCACCTGGGCAAGACGACATGAAAGTCAGCAAAGGGGGTGTCAACGGGGGTCCTATTTCAGACCTGCCACACCACAACCGTCACCTGGACAAGCCAGGTTGGGAAAGACAGCAGGTAGATGGGGTGGGGACATGCTGCTTTTCTACTGGTGGCCCTGGGTCAAGCCACCTCTAGGTGTGGGGGGCCAGCATTGTTCCACAGGGCTGCCCTGAAGATCACTCCCCCTCATCTTCTGGCCAACTGGGGCATCACGCGGGACTCCCCACTCACCCACATAGCCGATGAAGTAGTGGGCACTGTTGGGCTTCCCTCCAATCACTCCCAGGGACTGAGGCATCATGAAACAGCCCTGCAGGAAGGAGGAAAGGTGGACTGCTGAGCAGGTGCAAGCAGGAGGCCTGCACCCCTGAACAAGAGGCCCAAGGAGGATAATGAACCCCCAAGAGCTTAGGAAACAGTTGAAGAAACAAGTGCTGTGTGGGCTCAGGAGCTCTGTGCAGGGGATGGGCCTGAGGAAGGTGGACGTGCGGGCCGTGGGAGGAGAGTAGGCAAGAGTCAGCGGGTGTCAAAAAGGGCACACAGGCACGTAGAGGAGGCCTGCATACCAAGGCTGGGTGGAGACAGGAGGCCACTGGAACCACCAAGTCAGCAGGAGGAGCAAGGCTAGGGAAGAGCGCAGGGGCCAGTGGGAAGGGCAGCCGGGACTGCCCAGGTAGAGGCCAGGAGTCCACAGGGTGGTCAGAGGGTGACACAGAAGGGTTTTAATGCAAAACAGTATTTCAATTCTCCCACTGGCTAGTGAGAGGACAGACCCAGCACAGACCCACCTTCAGCGTCTCCACGTAGGCCTCATTGATGTCCGTGAGCCCCAGGCGCAGGGGGATGAGCAGCACCAGGGGTCGCCACAGGGATGGCCTGTTGGTGACCTCGGCTCCCGCAGGGAGTCCATTACAGTGCCCTTCAGAGTCTGCAGGAAACGCAGTGGCCTCCGCACATGGAAGGCTGCTCCTACATAACCTTCCTGAGAAATGGAGACGTGCTCTTATGGGCTAAGTAGGTACAACTTCACCCAAAAGAAACAGGTACATAAATGGTATATGAAACACAACTCAAACTTGAGAAATAAAGCGTAAGACCAACCCTGCTGCACACAGAGAAAAAAGAACCAAACATTTTCTATGTGTTCAATTAAACATTTTTATTGTGAAATAAAGCACGCACAGAAAATAGTGCAGGAACACGTGTGTGCACCTTTGAGAGCCACCCTTAAACAGGCACCATGAAGCCACCAGCCTGGCCAATCGAGCACTGACCAAGTCCCCAAACACCTGTGACCCCACCCCCAGCAAGAACACCAAGGAACTGCTCTCCTTTTAAATGTTTAGGCAACTTCTAAGTGCACTGGGCAATTTTCAACATGAACTAGGGCAGTGGTCGGCAAACTGCGGCTTGGCAAACCACGGCTCGCAAGCCACATGCGGCTCTTTGGCCCCTTGAGTGTGGCTCTTCCACAAAACACTGATTTCTGCACATGGGCCACGAAGTTTCAATTGTACTATACGTGCGCGCCCGCATGTGGTATTTTGTGGAAGAGCCACACTCAAGGGGCCAAAGAGCCGCATGTGGCTCACAAGCCGCGGTTTGCCGACCAACAGAACTAGGGAGTTTGGTGTCAAGAAGAGACTGAAACTCCAGCCTGCAGGCACAGAGCTCCAATTTTTGGAATTTCCTAGCCAGTCTGGCTCAGCAGATAGAGCACTGGCCCACAGACTGAAGGGTCCTGGTTTCGATTCCTGGTCAAAGACATGTACCTCAGTTGCAGGCTCAATCCCCAACACCTTGTCACCCTGCAAGAGGCAATCAATTGACGTGCCTCTCTAACATTGATGTTTCTGTCTTTCCTGCTCCCTTCCACTCTCTAAAAAGTCAATGAAAATATATCGAGTATTAACAACAACAAAAAGAAACAGACTCTCCAGTGCCTTGAGCACACCCAGCACTCAGTCTAGTTTCTAAATATCTTTCCTGCTGAAAGGAACCAGGATCTGGTTAATGCCAGAAAGGGGATGCTGAACAATGAAAATGACAGGAACCAACAGAAGACAGAACCACCTGCAGGGATGCCCACCAGCCAAATCTGGGACAATGACTAATATCCAAAATGGACAACACATTGAATTAAAAAACAATCCATGAATGTACTGACCCTAAAAAAGTTTTTCAAATGTAAATAAGGAGATGGTGGAGGAAAGAAAAGAGGGCTCTTCACAAGAATGCCAACCAACTTGGGAGGAAGGGCTGCCTTAGAGAGATCCCCATGCAGACACCATGTATTATTCCTCAGACCACCCATTAGTCACAGGGAAAGAGATTGCCCTCACCAGGTGACCCAGGAAGCATCACTGACCAGGAGCAACCTCCAGCTGTGATGCTGGGACACAGCCATCAGGTAGTGCTCTTGGTCTAGATCAATGGTGGGCAACCCCTGGCACACGTGCCAAACATGGCACGCCAGTAACTTTTGCTGGCACGCAAAACCCTCTCTTATAATCTTCCATTTACAATTTTTTCTTAATATCGACTTTTTTATTTTTCAGATAATTTCAGTGTAGGTGCATCTTATAGATAATTTTACATAACAAGTTATCTTAAAGACCATAGACATGGATTGACGAGAGAGAAGAGCAATTTCAATAGTGTCGAAAACGAACTATTGAGGACTTGGAATGCCATTCCAGAAAATTTTTTCTGTTTAAAAAACTTTGCAACAGCGTTACTCTCCATGTTTTCATCCACATACGCTTGTGAATCTTTGTTCTCAGTGATGAATTTTGTTATGTCTCGTAATAGGAGTAGCCTGACGGATGAAAGTGGTAGCTCGTGCATATCTCTGAAGGTCACAAAATATAAACCTGATGTAAAATCTCTGTCATCAGTGATGCAGCAGCAAAAGTCCCACTGATGATATCAAACAGAGTCATAAAGTTTTCTGTCAGACTATCAGTGTACATGTATACATTAAAAAATAAATGTATTTTTCATCATCATATACTGTGTTTTTGTCGCTTGAATGAAATTTATTATTTCTTCAAGGTTCTTCACATATGTACACCTTAAGAGATATCAAGTAGGCATAACATGTTCTCAAAAAATTAGGGTTAGCACGCAGAAGAATTTTGAGTCAGAGATTTTGCTGGTTTTGGCACGCACTCACAAAAAGGTTGCCCACCCCTGGTAGATGTTTAGTCCAAATGTAACAGTGAGAAAACAATAGATGGAGTGAGGGACATTCTACTGAGCTGACCTGGGTTCTTCAAAAGCATCAATGCTGTGAAGAACCAGGAAAAACCAAAAAAGAGGACTTTCTGGATTAAAGGAGAATGAAACGGCCTGGCTCCTGGATCACAGGAGGTTCCAGAGGGTGACAGTGAGGCCAGCAGTTGGGAAGCGGCAGCTCATCTGTGAAGTACCTACTAGCAGAGGACTGGAATCTCAAAGTGAATGGTTGGAAAAAGAAAAGACTGGGAGTGCGATTTTATCTTTCTACTTTATCTCTGGCTAATCTTTCTGTGATACTGTGATTTATAAGAAATATATACTAGGTCTGCATCTTACTGCAGGAAAAGAGCTCTGACCTTAGAAATTTCCTAAATGACGAGAGTGAACAGGTGTTTTGTTATGTTAACAAGACTTGTGAAGTTCCAAGGGTGGGGGCTGCCACAGGAACCAACCCAGATTAAAGGCTGAACTTTCCAGAGGAGCCAAGGGAGCTCCATCAGCAATGGGCAGACTTCATCCATCTCATCTGTGTAATGCAGCCTCCATAAATCCCAGGAGGGGGTTCAGAGAGGTTCTGGGTTGGTGGACCGGTAGAGATGCTGGGAGTGGCACCTGGAGAGGGCAGGGAAGCTCCTCCATCTTGCTGTTCTTGATTCATATCCTTTAGAATAAACTCGTGATCTGTAACATCTTGAGTTTTGTGAGCTGCTGCAACAAATAATCCAACCCGAGGGGGTGGTGGGAACCTCCAATCTATAGCACTGGTCAGAAGCACAGGTGACACCTGGACTTGATATTGGCATCTGAGGTGGGGGAGGAGGGTGGACAGGGTGCCATCTTGTAGGACTGAGGCCTTAACTCATGGGGTCTGACACCATCTCCAGGTAGATGGTATCAGAACTGGGATGAATTGTAGGACACCCAGTTGGTATCAAATTGCTTGGTGGGTAGGTGAAAACCCACACATCAGAACCAGTGTATCTTACCTTCTAATTTCTAAGCAGAGATCTCCTGATTTCTTCCCCTCCCCCTTGCAGTAGTTGTCTGGTGATCTGCATGTTTTTGAAAGGGCCAGTTCAGGAAGTTATTAGTTCTATCATTTCTCCCTTAAAATGGTCAATCTCTGTATTTGGTGTCATCATACCACTCTTTGGGGGTTTCTTCTGACAATTTTGTTCTTTTCCAACTTCATTTTCACTTTTTACTCTCTGATCACCAGTATGAAGGTGCAGAATTCAGTAAAAGTCAAATTCTGCTATGTAGTCTGTTAACTTGACTTCCTTTGACCCAAAAGCTAAGACAGAGGTTTAAACTTCGAGGTAGTAGAGTTTTGTCTTTTTTCCTATTTATTCTGCATTAGTTTATACAAACGTTTAAAAGAGGTACACTCTGCTACCAGAACCTAGTCTTTGACACACATCTGTTATACTCTGACTGTGTTATGCTGGTTCTGTGTAACTTAGTTTTTACTTATTTGACCTGTCATGGTCTCTTTGTTGATGTAAGTTTTGCTTCCCTGCGTTCGAGACTATACTTTGTGATGAGAACATTCTCTTGTTGACTTGATTTCTATTACCAGAACACCAGACACATGAATTGGCTCAGGATGGGGCAGGGCCTGTCACAGCTGCACCCTGGGACTCGAGAGCCTGCCTGTGGCCTGTTACGTCACAAGTATCCTGTTAATAAATGGGTTTTCCTTTGTCCCAGCAACCCATTTGTAATTTTCTAGAGCTCTCCTAACATTTTTTAAGCTTTTTATGTCCTGTTTTTTGTCTTTTGATCAATGACAACAACTAAACAATATATTTGCCTTCCCGACCTCCTGAACCCAGGTCTTTCAGAATTCTGAACATTTTCTGGTGTTTGGTGGCAGGAAGATAAGGCTGTAGTACCAGTGAACAGCCTTTCTTCTCAGGACTATTATTATTATTATTATTATTATTTTGGATGCTTATAAAAGTTTCTCTTCATTTTTGCAATTTGGAAATGTCACCAGACACATGCATATTTTATACATTCTTGATTTTAAAAATTTGAGGTTAATTCTAAAGGCTCAACTCTTTCTTTAAAAATATGTATTGATTTTTAGAGAGAAGAAGGGAGAGGGATAGAGAAATAGAAACATCGATGAGAGAGGAATATCATCGACTGGCTGCCTCCTGCACACCCCTTACAAGGGATCAAGCCTGCAACTCGGGCATATGCCATGACAGGGAATCGAACCAGCAACTTCTTGATTCCTGGGTCAACACTCAACTGCTGAGCCACACCAGCCAGGCTAAAGGCTCAACTCTTCTTCCAGCTCCAATTCCTTTACTCTCACCCTGCCCTTCCAACCCACACGATTATTTCTATTTTGCTCTATTTCTACTTCTGCCATCAAATTATTTGCCCCACAGCTTTTCTGATTATTCTTGTATTAATCGGTTTTCATCCATGTCACCTGTACTCACTGCCAGATTATCTTTTCCAATCTATTTCTCCCTCGGTTCCATGACTTCCCACAGTCCACTGTGCTTACAAAGGTGTGACTCTTATCAACATTAAACACGGTCAGGGCCTGTTCTGGATGTCCTAGCGGGCCCTTAGGGGGTGAGTGGGTGGGTGAGCAGGGAAATCTAAGGAATGAAGTGTCCCCTAACCTGGCACGTTTCCCATAAAATCTGAGCAGGAACGTTGTAAGCAACCTCTATCACTGGAGAGGGACTTATGTGATTTCTGACATCAACAGGCTTTTCTTAGTAACTGTGCACTGTTTCTCCACATTCTGCTTTGCTGAACCCAAGCCTCCCTCCCCAGCCTGCTGCCCTAGGTAACTCAGCAGCGCACCAGGAAAGCAGCTGACCTGTCTCCATGAAGCCTAGGCTCTCAAAGCTCAAAGGAATCAGGATGAGCCATTTAGAATCACATCACCTCCCCTCATCCCTCACCCCACACCTCACTACGCTGTGTTCAGTCCCAGTGTTGTTGTTGGTTGTGTTCTGGTGCTCTTCTTCCTAAATATGGGCACACATCCTCCACTTGTTCCTGTGATGTGCACCCATAACTCCTGATCTGGGGAAGGGAAGGATGATGCAGTGAGACTAGGCCCTGATCTTGGCCAGGTGGCCACACACATCCCACTTGAGAGCCTGTTAACAATGCAGGTCAGACCCTCCCCAGAACCAGATCCACAAGCTCCTGGGATAAGCCCGGGTTCACGTCTCATCTCAGTTCCAGCTTGGCTGGTCTGAATGACCAAGACTCCCAGAAGAGACTGGAGAGGGCCCTCACCAGCATCACCCCCACTCCCCAAGATAGATGGGTTCTGGAAAGCCACTTGCCCCCTATCTCTTCCTGGCCACTGCTAGTCTGTAGTCTGAAGCCAGGGGTTGGAACAGTGACTGAGCTAGACCCCGAGGAGGGTAAAGAACAATCCCCCCAAAAAGAAATTAAGGTGTAATGGAGAATTGAGCAGCCAGACAGTAAGAATTATAACTGAGCACTGTTTCTCCACTTTCTGCTTTGCTGAGAAAATGCTTAAGATCCTATGTATTTTCTTTTGGAAAAACAAAAAAACACACACTGGAACCAACTATGTTTACATGTCAACATGAGCTATTTCTGAAAGGTAAAATCAAGTGATTTTCCCCCTTCTTTGCACATTTCCTAAGTTTTCTATGTACCATAAAAATTTCAGGAAATGGAATATGGAGAAAAGGCAAGAGGAAGAACTATACACCCTTCTGCTGTGGTTCCAAGTTAATCACCTCTCAGAGGAACAGAACTGTTAAGGGATGAGGTATCTACCAGAGGGTTCAGAGCTGTAGAAACCAGTGTTGCTTCTTTTTTTAAAATATATTTTATTGATTTTAGAGAGGAAGGGAGAGGGAAGGAGAGAGAGAGAAACATCAATGATGAGAAAGAATCATTGATTGGCTGCCTCCTGCACGTTCCCCACTGGGAATCAAGCCCACAACCCAGGCACGTGCCCTTGGCTGGAATCGAACCTGGGACCCTTCAGTCCCCAGGCCGACGCTCTATCCGTTGAGCCAAACCAGCTAGGGCCCAGTGTTGCTTTTTATTAATAAGTCACATCCCCGGCTTCCCAATCCTATGTTGACGGTGACTATGAGTCCTGCACATAGTCAACCCAGCACGCCTCAATGGCACAAAAACCATGGGGGTCCTAAGTAACCCAGCTCTGGAGAGAATCCAGACCCTACCCCTTAGCCTGGTCTTCTCTGTAAGGAAACCTGGGGTCCCCTGGCCTCTGTTTAGGGTGTCCAGCTGCTGTGCAGGACTCATAGTCACCGCCCTCAGGTGAGGCCCCTGTGAGCCCGGGAGGAGTAAGTGCTCAGCTGCTGCTCCCCGAGTTCCGTCAGTCCCAACCCTGCTTTGTTGTCACTTACTGATGTCCTCCATCACCACCGTGTTGTCCATTGCTATGTGGACAGCCAGGGCGCTCCATGTGTCGAAGATAGCAAGTTTCCTATCAGAAAGGGGGAGGACACGCCAATAAGCTTTCACAATTCAAAGATGGTTCAGCTCTGCAGGATACCAAGGGAACAGCCTTTCTCACAGGAAAAAAACCAAGGCTCAGAGATGTCAGTGCCACAGGTGGGAATAAAGCTGAAGCTGGAACCTGTTTCTTCCTCCCAGGGTCCAGTGCTCCCTCCATGACCCCCAGCTGCCCTTTGCAGAGAGGAAGTTCCTGCACAGGAGCCTCTTGGTGATGTCATGTCCTGGCCTAGTTGGCATGTGGAGGTGGGAACCAGATCATGAGCCAGGAGTCAGATACCGCAGGCTTTGCCAGCCCCACTTCACTCTGCTCCCTTCAATTCCACCCCAGATGTGCTGAGCTGAGGTTCCCGGTTGTAAATGACTGAGGAGTTGTGGCCACAGGATTCTGGCTCTGGAAGAAAGGCACACTGCCACCAGAAGTATAATGGGGGTGTGGAGGCATCTGACTTACTCTCAAGTGCAGTGGAGGTGGGCTCCCATGTGAGAGGACCTAATGGGTCTGGGGACATGGGTGGAGGGTTGGGGCACTGGGCTGTCCACACAGAGCCCCTCTTGGGGGAAAGGCCAGAAAGGATTCCAACAGAGCACCTGCAGTGCTGCACCAGCCACCTCGCTCCTGTGCTGAGGGCCAGGAGCTGTGCTGAGGATGCAATGACATGTGACAGACAAAGCCCCTAGAGAGGTTGACACGGGGGGAGGGGGCAGCAAGAAATACATAATCCTATGAGGTAGTAAGTGCCCTAAAGAACAAAGCAGGGGCAGGAGGGGCACGACCAGTGTAGTGCAGGAAGGCCCTGATGCAAAGGGCACAGCACGTGCAAAGAGCCTGAGGTGGTGTGTCCCTCTGAGAAGCAAAAGGTGCCATGTGCCAGGGAGCAGCACAGGGCAGCCAGGCCTGCACCTGCAGCCTTCCTGCATTCACTGGGAAGCCCGGGGTGTGCTGAGCAGAAGAGGGATGGGTGGCTGACTTATAAATGTGAAGATGACTTCTGCTGTTATTTGAAAAGAGACTCCAGAATGGCAAAGAGAAGACAGACTAACAAGGAGGCAAGAGCCGGGGCTTGGACCAGAGTGAGGACAGTGAAGCGAGACACACTGGTCAGTTAGGACACACTGGATGGGTGTCTTGAGAAAGAAGAGCCAAGTATAATCCCAGTGTCTGGCCTGAGTGCCAGGAAGGAGGGGCTGCCCTCAGTGAAGGAGAAGCCGACAGGGTAGGGGAAGGCTCAGCTTAGGGTTCAACATGCCACTTGGACATCTAAGATGCTGAGTGAACATCCTGATAGGACAGATTAGCACTGGGGGATGTGACTCTGGGAGTTGAGTATGAGCAGACAACAGCTAAAGCTGGGCATGGACAGTGCAGAGAAGCAGCCACAGTCCTGAGACAAGGCCCGCAGGGCTTACAGGTGGGGAGGGCCAGCAACAGATTCCGAGGCGGCAGAGGAACAGAAGGACCAGAGAGAATGGCTCTGTGGCCTGGATTTCCAAAGACAGCAAGTGCCTAAGCCAAGGGTTGCTTGCTGATGGCTGAGTAGGAGCAGAAACTCGGCCTTCAGACATGACAGGTTGATGGTGAGCTCGATTGGGTGTTTCAAGGCAGCAGTGGGGAGAAAAGTGTCCGTGAGTAGTACAAGACAGGAAGAGCTCACACAGACCATGCAGGCCAATCATGCAAACAAACTACACTTTCAAGGCATGCAACACTGGGCCTGGGACTTTAAAGGACATGTGGGAGGGCTAAGTAATCCAGGGGCCTGGATAAGGAGATGGAGAGACAGTGTCAGGCTTGGGGACCAGCTGGAAGTTGGAAACGTAAGAGAAGAAAGTGTCCTGGAGGATCCCAAGAAACCTGCCGAGGACAGTTGGGTTGAGATGGCAGTCATCCACCACGTGGAGGGAAGAGAAGGGCAATTCCAGGAAGTCACATGGGGGCGCCTGTGGGAGCCTCCCATGGGGGTAGGGAGCAGAGGGGCAGACAGCGAGGCAGGGGGTAGAGGGAAGGTCAAGGATGGAAACAGGTTTCAGAGAAGGGGGGAGACAGTCAGAACAGAGGCAGAGCCCCACAGAGCCTGTATGGAGGGCCGCCGTCTCACCAGTGTTGTCATTCCCGATCAGTTCCAACTTCCCTGACCATCAGACCACTGTGATGGATGGATCCACCACTAGACAAAAAAAGGCCCACACTAATGGGTGCAACCTGGATGAAGGTATTCATTCCATTAGAAAACAAAATTCCGATTCAAGACCACGTGGATGGTCACCTCTGAGGACCCTTCTCAAGGCTTTGAAGAGTAAGAGACCCCTTATGTCCTTTAGCAACAGGACTCAGGAGAGTCTGAACACCCCAGGTACATCTATGCATGCCATGTTCCCCAAAGATATGGGAGGGATGGAGCTTGGTACATACTTGAGAACCTGGGCGACTGTGTTGGGCCCGTACCACTGGCCAATAGACTTGCCCTCGCCAACTCCCATTTGCGCTGCAGGAAACAGATCTGATTAGTGACACACACGTATCAACCATCAACATCCCTCCCCCCACCTCTTAGAAGAGGCTGGTCCTGGAGGCATGTGGCTGAGGAACACTTTACAGGAAGCCTGGACAGGCACGCCCAAACCTGCCTCCAGCATGAGCTGACGGACACCAGGGCACTTCATCCAAAATGGATAAACGCTGTCTCAAGGTTTGTCCTTCACTATGAGCCAGGATTCCAGTCCTTCGATGAGGAGCAGGATTAAGAAGTAAAATGACCCACTCAATTCAAAGCTGTATTTTTACTTCCTTCTACACTGAGAACATGATGCTCAGAAGTTGGACTTGCTTAAAACACAGGAGCATTCAGACTCCCTCACTGAATCTAATTTTCACAGATGCTGTGACGAGCAGCCTAGCCCAGGAGCCCACGGTGGTGACAAGCTTCACACCATACACACCACAATACAACAAAGCTCTTGAGAACCCCAAGACTCAATGCTTAGCTAAACAGCCAAGACATGGGCACGCTGCTCCCACCCACCTATCTGGTGGATAGAGTAGTAACTGTCTTTCCTGTCGATGAATGCGTTGAGGACGTGGAAGTAGCTGTCCGGCTGCCTCTTCCGCTGTGTCCACCTCCAATCTAGTGGAGACAGGTGCAGAAGTGCAGTTTTACCAAATGTGAGAAAGAAGCCTTTACGTTATGCAACACTGAAGACACAGATGGTATCCAAACTGCTTTGAACTGTGATCAAGTTAAAAGCCCTTTCCAAGATTCCAAAAATGCCAACCCATCAACACAAATCCATACAGAAAACAATGGTTTCAGGGGTTTAAAGAGAATTTCTGAAGACAAACATTTATCAGCATTCTTTAAAGTCACTTTTAAAAAATCAATGAAAGCCAGTGGATCATTACTGAAGAAGCCCCTGAATCCTCATCTGTGTTTACACAACTGCACCCATAGTCCTTGCTTCCTGAGAACATCACTGTCCCCAGCGTGACTCACCTCGGCCTAAGTGCCGGCACAGCAGGGCCTGGGCGAAGATCATCTGTCCACAGCGGAGCATGCAGCCCCAGCCTGTGTCCGAGGTGGGGCCGGTCCCCCCTGTGGTGGCGCAGAGAGAGCAGACTCCAGTCAGGTCACTCTACACTGCAGGTGTCAGCACCATCTTGGCAACACACAACCTAGAAGGTGGTCATGCTGAGGACCCACTGCTGAGGAGTGAAATGTCCTAACAACCCTCTCAAAGGGGCAAAATATGTGAAAAGTCACAGAGGACAAATGTCTGGAAAACATGGAGACACTGTGCCCATGAGTCATCAGTACCCAGACAGTAGACAGCGGAATAGGAAGGTGGTCGGTGCTGGGAGAGGACAGGTTTCAGAGTCAGCCCTGAAGATGCATGTGCTTTGGGCCCATCCACGTCCCGTCTGCGCAGATTCTGACATTGGGCATGTGGTATCACGTACAGTGAGACAGACCTGGACATACAGGAAATGCCCTGATGTCCTAACCATCAGCAAGGCCTGGGATGGCTGGCACTAAACAATCAGACTCTGGAGCCAGACCATGTGGGCTGCAGTCTCACCTCTGAGCCTCATGAACCCTGCCCAGGCACTCAGGGACAAAGCCCACCTCTTGGTGAGATCAGAGAAGGCACTCAGCATGGTACCTGTCACTCCCCACACCACCTCCCATACCAACAAGCTATGTCCAAGGGGCAAAGGGAGGAAACACCACACTGGCCTTTAGGACCTGGACAGCCCACTTCCTCCTCAACGACTGTGTCAAACAGCACAAGGCTCCTCTCTAGCCTGTCCTCTTTCCCTGTGTTCAGACATCTGATCTGCAGAACATCACTGTCCACACAGCATGCCTCAATTGGCAAGTGGGCAACTGCGCCTCCTGCAATCAGGGCTGAGCAAAACAGCCTCAGAGCAGGTGTGCAACCAGAAGAGAGTGCACCTGACAAATCACATCATTAAGTATTAACCTATGGGGACAATGGTCTCATTTCCCCACATTTCAGTGTCCCAATGTCAAGCATTGTGGCTATTTTATGCCCACCTCACTTCTGAAGAACAGAAGAAACCACATCTTGGAGAGGAACCGAATCAAGACTAGGCATTGAGGAGGTGTAGCCTCCTGGCCCCGAACCTCTGGTCTCAGGTCGTCTGACTGGCAAAAGCCAGTCCCCAACTTTTGTCCGCCTCCAGGGCACAATGATGAAGAATCATTTTTAATGAAACATACTTTAGCATCATGGGAAAACATGTCCCATCCACCCTGCCCTTCAGCTCTCCCACAACTACGTGTGGAACGTACTAGAGAAGATGATGGGTATAGAACAACGGCCTCCAGCCACCCTGGACCTACAGCCCTGACCCAGGACAAGACTCAAATATATAATCTAACCACAGCCTCTGCAGAATTCACTCCTTCACAGTGCACTGTCTTCTCCGTTTTCATTGCTGACTGGGACTCCTTATCCTGACTTTAAGCCTCAGTAACAAATGGTGACTTCCGTTTGGAAACCACTGTCAGAAGCCCTAGGTTTGGACTCTAGCTCTGCCACAACTTGGGGCAAGACTCACCAGCTCACTAACCTGGGGTTGCCATACGGATTAACACAAAGTGACAAGTACTAGGCATATCCAAGTCAACCTACTTATCAATCTGTTTTCCTCCTTCTAAAACATGCACATTGCATCACCACACATTGTGACAGGCAGTACTTACCAATGGCTGGGAAGTTCTTCCTGTATGTAAACCAGAGTCTGGACGCCACATCAGATAAGATCTCGTCCTTTTCTAAAGAATGTTTAAAAGAAGAAAACACACGCACACACAGAGGTGTAAGTACTAAGACAGGTTAGAGAGTTAGCAGGTAACTATTATTATCACAAAAAGGATTTGGAGACTGAGCATTAAAAGCACAGTGGGCTCCAACACAGCACATACCTGTGAAGACGCTGTATTTTCTACCCAATATCCAAACAGGCTCCGAGGTCTCCGGGAAATCTTCAAACTCAGCAAATCGGAGAGTGTCATAGGTCAGAGTAGCTATTGAAACCAAAGATACACAATGATCAGATGTGCAGGGACATGTAGGGATGAGGCAGTGGGACCTGCCACCCCACTTCCTGAGCCTTTCAGATTCAAAGCCAGAGTCAGTGCCTGCAGAAACGAGGGTGAGAGATCAACTGGGGCCAGATCCAGGGGAGAGAAAGTTAAAAACAAAACAAAACAAAGCCTCCTGATTTAAACACTTGTTTTAGACTTAAAATGTTTAAAACCTAAAGGACAAAAGTAAAATGAAACCACACATTTATCTTTGTGTGCAAGGGAGGCCAGAGGTAGAGTAAGCTTTCATAGCCGTCCCAGGCTCAGCAGACGTCACCTGGGAGCACGTGCCGAGGAGCCATGCTGAAGGCAGATGCGTCAGGGGCAAGAAACCAGAGCCAGATGTCCCAGACGACTGGAACTTCCAGTCCACCACAGATTTCTTGGTGAGGAGCAGTTAGCTGTAGAGGAGCAGGCTGCAAACTCCTGGGTGGGACACTAGGCTCCAGAGAAGTGGAGAGAAGTCCCCTAAAGGCCCAGGTGCCAAGAGGCCTGGAGATCAAGGCCTGGAGCCTGCTTTCACTTTGATGATGATACCAGATGGGCACAACCACCAACTTCCACTGGCAATGCCCCACTTCCTAAGGAGATCACTGTGTGCAGAGCATGGTTCTACCTACTGAGCTAACAAGACCTGAACCCCTTCTTATTCTGTATTGCTTTCATAAGAAACAAGACAGGCCCAGGGTCACTCCTGTCCACAGAACCATGGCTGAGGAAACTCTGCTTCCGCACAGGTCCCCATACCTGCAATGCCAGGTGTGTGCAGTGTGCTCCGGGTGTCCCATCTTTGCAGCTGCTTTTCAGAGAACCCTGAACACACAACTCTCACCTGCTGCCTCTCAGGCTCTCACAGGGCCCAGTCATCACATCCTTCACCTGCAACTTCACAGAAGTCTTTGGGAAATCAATGATATTATGTGAGTTTTTCCTATATCTTTATTTTTTGACAATAGCTCCACTTTTTGGTAAAAATAACATATGCTATTAAAAAAAAAAAAGACTACAAAAATGTTATAAGAAATCATCTGCAGCCGTAGCCAGTGTGACTCAGTTGGTTGGAGGGTCATTCCATACACAGAAGGTGACAGGCTCAATTCCCAGGGCACATGCCTAGGTTGCAGGTTCGATACCAGGTTGGATGTGTGTGGGAGGCAACAGATCGATGTTTTTCTCTCACACCAATGTTTCCCTTACCCCCTCCTTTCCTCTCTATAAAATCAATTTTTTAAATGTTAAAAAAAATCATCTGCAGCCTCACACCCAGAAATGACTGTCCTTCCAGAAGTCTTTCTGCACAGACCCTTGAATGAGGCCACAGCACACCTGTGGCTTCCTCATCTTATTCTTCTCAACAAGATGGTCAGTCCCCTAAGTCACAACTCCACCAGTGTCTTGTGTCTCACTGTTCCGAGGCATGCCATAATGTACTCACAGCCCTATTGAGTACGCCTTTTCACACCAGCACCCCGGCCATCTTTCTCTATTGCACACCACCCCCAGAGTGCTGGCTCTGGTGTCTAGTGGCCAGACAATCACAGGCTGCAGGTTCCTGGGGCACTTATGTGACCTCTCAGGGTGGAAACTTCCTCACCATAAAATGAGGAAGGGACCCTTCCCAGGAGGTGCTCAGGAGGGTGCAGACAGAAGGGCTCCAAGGTCGGCAGTGTCAACAAGAACAAGAACTGCAAGCTTGCCCAGGCGGTGTGGCTCAGTGGTTGAGCATTGACCTATGAACCAGGAGGTCACGGTTCGATTCCCAGTCAGGGCACATGCCTGGGTTACAGGGTCAATCCCCAGTAGGGGGCATGCGGGATGATTCTCTCCCATCATTGATGTTTCTCTCCCTTCCTCTCTCTAAAATCAATTTTTAAAAAAAGAACTGCAGGCTCAAAGGCAAGCACTTTGCTACACCAGAACCTAAACCGATGAGCAGCTAAGTCCCCATCACAGGGCCAGGAAAGCAGCACAATGAGCCATCAGATCCATAGCCACAGAAGGCCAATGTGCGTGACATAAAGAGTTCTCAGGCCCTAGCTCGTGTGGCTCAGTGGATAGAGTGTCGGTCTGCAGACTGAAGGGTCCTGGGTTCGATTCCAGTCAAGGGCAGGTACTTAGGTTGCAGGCTCCGCCCTAGCCCTGGCCGGAGCTCGTACAGGAGGCAACCAATTGATGTGTTTCTCTCACATTGATATTTCTCTGTCTTTCCCTCTCTCCAAAAATCAATGGAAAAATATCTGTGGGTGAGGATTAAAAAAAAAAAAAAGAGTTCCCAGACTGTCACAAACCCAGACCAAGTTCTGTCTTTTCAGAGTCCCAGGAATCCTGTGCTTTCAGAGCCAACCCTGCTGCCCAGAGGGCCACAGTGCGAAGGTAGGTGCTGGGGCCTCATTCCTCTGCTCTCACATATCTCCTGTGTCCATGCATCCAGTCAATGTCAACCAGGCTGCTTAGTAATGGGAATGCATAATGTAATGTTATTTCTCCTTTTTTTTTTTTTGCATAAGATTACTTGTATCTGTATGTAATTATAAAAACTGAGTTGGGATAAATGAAAAGTGTATCTTCTCAAGGAGCTGAACACATCATGTCTCTGCTCTCTAACCCACCTTTGTATCTTTAGCAATCACTGTCTTCTGTGTCCTCCAGGCCTTTACTGATATGTACACTCAAAGCCACAGTTTACTCTCAAGGAAAAAGGATGCCAATGACACCTGTCTGATTTCCACAGACTGTAATTCTCATCCTGTTGGAGCTGGAACATTCTACTGATGTTTGAGGCCTCCCAGGGCAGCAGCTGTGAACTAAAGATGCTTTCATCTCCTAAACTTTGGGCAAGTAGCTCCACTGTGGATGGTGGCACATGTGCAAGGACCATGATACTATCGCTGAGTCTGTAGTATCACTCTAGACCAGTGATGGCGAACCTTTTGAGCTCGGCGTGCCAGCATTTTGGAAAACCCTAACTTAACTCTGGTGCCGTGTCACATATAGAAATTTTTTGATATTTGCAACCACAGTAAAGCAAAGACTTATATTTTTGATATTTATTTTATATATTTAAATGCCATTTAACAAAGAAAGATCAACCAAAAAAATGAGTTTGCGTGTCACCTCTGACACGCGTATCATAGGTTCGCCATCACTGCTCTAGACAGAGACACTCCTCAGATACCTAGCTTCCCATATGAAGAAAGTGATGATAAGGAAGGAAAAGGCTCCTTCTGAAAGGGGGTTGACAAGGCCTGGGGCAGCTCTAAAGTTGAGGGGTTTCATCACTGTAGGAGCAAAATGCAAAGCAGGCACATTTCTTAGGTTTATGAGCAACTTTATAGGCAACGAAGCCAACTTCAGAGGGAGGGTAGTGAGAGGTGTTTTATTAAAACACATCATCGAGTTTCCTACCATAACTAAGAAAATTATGGGTTGTGTAGCCTCACATTCTTTACTGCCAAATGCCAGTGAGGAGACAAGACCCTTGCAGGAAATAAACTACCAGGAGGCAACCCCAGCTCCCGCCAGCTAAGCAGGAGCCACTCAGCAACAGCACCCATATCTGTGGGGTCCCTAAAGAGGGTCCCATCCCCGTCCCCTTGCACTTCACTGCTCTTCCTGTCTATGCAAACACCCAGGCCTCTGACCCTCCCCCAGTTGAACATGTGTGTCACGTCTGCCTCTAGAGTTAGACGTTCACGTGTCTCACTGCATGTACCTTCCTCACGACGGGGACCATCAGGGCTCTGTGCCCTGGAGGACAAAACCTGCTGAACATGGTCCCCCAGTGCAGACAGAAGCATGGACACCTTAACCAGTCTCGTCACCCCCACAAGTCAGTGACCTTCCTGTGCCTCGATTGCTTTTCTCCCTGGTAAAATGGAACAGCTGAGTTTTCCTCAAGGCTCGTGTGAGAAAAAACAAGTAATAAGAGTGAAAAGCTATGACCTGTGCTGGGCAACAGTAAGCACGTCTCCACGTGGGCCCTCTGGGACTCCCAGAAATGGATGAGACAAAGATAACAGCCTGTGGCCAAACTGAGCTGCAACACCTCATACATTGTAAACAGGAAACCCACCAAACATGTGAATTACTTCATTACCACTGAATCCAGATAATACACTATCCTCACAGACAGGACAGGAGCAGAAGACAGGAGCAGAAGCCACTGCACAAGCTCGTTCCACTATCTGCAAGCTTTCACCCTGGAAAATGAGTGTGAAGAGCCCCAGGACCTGCAGCGATTTCACCCAGAAAAGCAAGTGAAGCACTTCTCATCCTTGAGCAGCCACCAGAAAGTCTTCACTGGCATTGATGGTGGCTCTGCCTCTCTCACTTGCACTAGAGGACAGGACCAGCCTGTCCTGCCTGACGCCTGAAATGCCACAGGTCAGGCACTCTAGAGCACAACAGAGGCACCTAGACCCCCAAGCTCCTGGACCTTCTGAATCAGACTTTCTAATGGAGAAAGGAGAAATTTTCCAAGTAACATTTATTCCTAATGCTCAACTTCCTAATTTATATGGACATTTGTTTTGTTTTTTAATACATTTGTATTGATTTCAGAGAGGAAGGAAGAGGGAGAGAGAGATAGAAACATCAATGATGAAAGAGAATCATTGATTGGCTGCCTCCTGCACGCCCCCTACTGGGGGGTTTGAGCCTGCAACCCAGGCATGTGCCCTTGACCGGAATCGAACCCGGGACTCTTCAGTCCACAGGCCGACGCTCTATCCACTGAGTCAAACCCATTAGGGCTAAAAATTTGTTTTTTAAGAGAGACCACTTGCTAGCTATGGGACACATGACTTAACTTCTCTAAGCCTCAGTCTCCTTGGCCATGAAATGGGGCAAAGCCGTCAACTCAGTGGGGACAACACAGACGGGTGCACAGCACCTAGCAGTGGTTTTGAGCACCTCCATTTCTATTGTATTATTTCAGGACTCATGATGACTCTGCTCTCAGGCCAGCAGCCACCTGCCTCCCCGAGATGACCCCTCATCTCAGTTCTCAGCGGCATTATAGTGTCACCTGTCTTTCTACACAATGTCATATTATTTATGAAGCAGTCCCATACCTCCCAAGTGTAAAGGACTCTAACCTTGAAAAGAAAAGCCAGTCTCTAGACTTCCCCGTTTTGACTTTAATTTGAAATAAGATGGCACGCAGAAGCCAGATGGAGAAGCATCGTCCATCTTATGAAAGAGGCCCTTTGAGAAGTACTTTCCCCATGTCGTCACCTGGGTCCCAGACGCCTGATTTTCCACATCTTTCCTGGGATATCCCTGAGCACACCTGGAACAGGATGCAGAAAGCCCTTTAACAGCATGGTAGCTCCATTAGAAAAAAGTTTCAATTTAATATGATTAATATGATAGAAAAATAGGGAATTGTGCTCAAGGAATATAACTAACTTCTCTGCACTTAAACCAATCATATTGTCATTCAGATTCAATCAGGGAAAACCACAAAACATTTCACCATTAGATTTCTTTGAGAGCTTATCATGTTTCCATATTTCCCCAAAATACTGCTGTATTCTGAAATACTCTCCATTATAAATAAAATCAAGTGAAGGGGTCTCCCCTTCCTTTAGAAAAAAATTAAGAAAATATGTTTGCAAGTTGTTTTTTTTAAAATCTCAAATACTTTATATGAAGATGCTGGTGGTTCAGTTCTGAATGAAATGAGGGAGGGAGGGAGGCAGGGAGGGAGGGAGAGAGGGAGGAAGGGAAGGAGGGAACAGAAGAAATGGAAGGGAAGGGATGGAACAGAACCGGGAACTTTAGCCCCACCAGGAAACTGGAAAGCACTGCCTCAGTGAACACAGGGGACAGAATGTCCACATTAACCTCACTGCTCTGCCGTGAGCAGCCCTTCTCACTCACAGACACCTTACACCAACAGACTGGATCTGTACTATACACAAGCTCTACAACTGAAATTCTTAAAGCACAGGAATGTGCAAGTTATTAATTCAAGTTCTTCTTCAATTACCAGTCATGTACATGCCAGACACAAAATAAAGCCCTGGAGATGCAAGTATAAGACACTGCTCTGTCTTCATAGAACGGACAGTGCAGCCATTTATGTTTTTGTTTTTTTAAATTGATCTCAGAGAGAGGAAGGGAGAGAGGGAGAGACAGAGACGGAAACATCAATGATAAGAATCAATGATCAGCTTCCTCCTGCACGCCCCCTATTGGGGATGGAGCCCGCAACCCTGGCATGTGCCCTGACCAGGATCGAACTGTGACCTCCTAGCTCATGGGTTGACACTCAACTACTGAGCCACACCAGTCAGGCCAGTGTGGCCATTTAAATGCTGGGCCTGGCGTTCCCTGAACCAGGAATGCGTTTTGATGGACAGTGCTGGAGGCTCAGTGAAGAAGACAGCCAGCCTGGTACCTTCTGGACCTCTAAGCACCTGCAGCCCTGGGCCATCCCCTCCCTGGCTCCTCCTCTTTTCTCCCACACTCAAACCCTCAGGGACCTCACTCAAAGTGGCCTTCCACACATGTGTCCCTCTAGACCAGGTCTACTCCCTCAGCTCCAGGCCCATGGATCCAATGTTCCCCAGACATCACAATATAAATGTCTGATGGTACCCCGTGTACATGTCAACATGTACAAAACTGACTCCCAAGAGTTCCCCACCAGGCAGGATATCCCCGTGTTCCCCATCTAGTTTCTGAGCTCAGGCCATACATACACTGCGTCACCATCTTAACTCCTTCCTCTCCATCGCCACCCCTCACCACTGCCCATCTGTACACAGCCCTATCATCTCCACCTTCAATACACCAAAATTCAGCCTCCTCTCCCGACCCTGACCCAGACTCCCAGGCCTCTCGCCTGGCCCACTGCAAGAGCCTCCTAACTTGTCTGCTGCTGCTCTATCCCTCTGCAGCACAGTCTCAACAGAGCAGCCAGAGTGAGTCTGCTCCAGTCTGGTTACTCCTCAAACCTTCCAGAGCGTCACCATATCCTTCAGGATAAGCATATGCCCAAGTCCTCACCATGACTCAGCGAGGCCCCATGCTGGAGCCCAAGTTGCCTCTCTGCCTCCAGCTTCTGTTTCTCTTAGCCCACTCACTGTGCCCTGGGCACACTGGCCTACTTGCTGCTCCTTGCATGCCACCTGCCCCTCCTTCTCCATTGCTTCTGGGTCTTGGTCAAACTTACCTCTGCCGTGAGACCTTCCCTGGCCATCCTGGCTCCAACTCCAACCCCCCTGCTTGGCCCACATCACTCTTCCACATGACCCATGCCACTGGTGTCACGTCTGGAATGTGAGGAGAGCATGGTTATCATCTATTTTTTTCACTTCTCTAACCCCAGGGTCTAGAACAATGCCCAACACAAACCTTCTGCACAATAATAAATGTGGTTTACTGAATGTATGACTGTGAAAACAAGTAGGAATCTCAGAACACTTGATCAAGGAAGGCAGACTCTGTAAGGACAGAGGGATCAGGGGAAGGTGGGCCATTAATCACCCCTAAAAGGATGTAAGCGTCAGGTCAGAAGAAAGCTCCCCACCACACCCTACAACCGTCACATACGTTTTTATCAGCATCAACACAGGCCTTCAAAGGCAAACACTTTTCCTGCTTTGAAGCAGCCTTGAGTGTCTCATTAGGGTATCATCACATGGCTACTCCTAAGTTTATAATTAAAAAAACAAATCCTCACTAGAGGATATGTTTAATGATTTCAGAGAGACAGGAAGGGAGGCAAAGAGAGAAACATTGATGTGAGAGAGAAACACTGACCGCTTGCCCTCCCTCCCCGGCACTTGCCCTAATGGGGATTGAAACCTTTTTTTTTTTTTTTTTTTGGTATATGGGACAATGCTCCAACCAATTGATACACCCAGCCAGGGTGGTTACTCCCAACTTTAACATGATGACTTTCACATTTCAGGTAACGTGACCATTAAACTGTTTTCCACCTAAACCAACTCTCTCATATGACTGACTTTACGTATCGAGCAGTAGTAACTTAAAGTGGACAAGTAATTCTATTCCTTCTCTACCCCTTGCCCCGGCTAATAGTACAACAGTGTCCGGTACCTTTTTCTTTGTAATGAACTGGACAAAAAAATGTGTGGCTAACAGGCTCCTTTGGGAGTCGGGGCTACTGTTTCCTCCAGCCACCCACCACTTAAGTGAGGAAATGCCACAAATCATTGAAATACTGGCAATACACGTCTATTTTACAGTTTCCAAACGGAGATTTCAGTAAATATATGTTACAGCTGCCAGGAAAAGAAAAACGAAGCAGAGACCATGGGATAGGAGGAATTAACCCAGATGAAAGTCTTCCTTCACTGGGGGTGAGGGGTGGCACCCCCTACGGAAGTGAAAGAATTAAAACTATGGAATGGAGAAGAGCGTCCAGGTAAAAACGGTTTCAAGGCTCCTGGACAAAGATACAAAATGCCTTGCCAGCAAAATTTAAGCTGCAGAAGCACAGCGGACTAGGCGGGAACACCCCACACACGGACGTGTGCGCATACACCCTCCCACCCCACTTGGCATTAGGACCCCGAGAAGTTATGATATAAAAGATGGCTCCAGTTTCTATTTTAAGTCACAGAAAAAGTAGTGTATTGGTTACTTTAAAAATTAAAAACCCAAACACGGTGCGTGTGCTGAGAGTGCTGAGCATGTTTCTTGCCTCCGGCCCACCGACATAACTTTACAGAAGTTAAAGAGTTTCCACTTCGTAACTCCCAGCGGGGCAGAGGCAACAGCTTCCCACGACCGCAGCTTCAGGACCTACCACCGCCCGCGCCCCTAGCGATGCCCGACCCCGCCCTCCCGTCCCGGGCGCCGCACGGCCCCTTCTCGGCCGAGCCGGCCTTGGGCCTGCCAGGCCGGTCACCGGGCGCTGCAGGCAGGCTGGAGAAGCGCCGAGACCCGCAAACACGGGACTGTCAGATCCCAGCCGGCCTCCCCACCGACGACGCCCCGCCCGCTCCTCCCGGGCCGCACCCCGCCCACCCGCCTCCGCGCGCCCAGGCCGCGCCGGGAGACTCCCCAGCAGCCGAGGGGCCAGGAGAGCGCCGTCCGCGGGTCCCCAACGCCCCAGCAGGTCCTTACCTGCGTCCATCTTCCTCCTCCGGCAGCCGACTGAACACCGCGTCGGTCCTACGGGCCCGCAGCGCGACGCGACGGGCCGCCGCCAGGGCCAATCCGGGGCGCGGGCGGGGCCGGAAGTGCGCGCGGATGTGCGCCGGTTGCCATCTTGACGTACGGAGGAGTCCGGCACGGAGCGACCTCCTCGTGCGCTCGGCACCCCGACGGCCTCCGGCGCGCTCTCCGAGGAGCCCAGCAACGACCCACCGGGGCGGTGGAAGCAGGCGCAGCCGGGCAGAGAGGCCTCGGGGCGAGCTTGTCAGCCCGCCGTGCGCCCGCACCCGCAGGCGCGGCCATCTTGCCGTACGGCCGGGTCGGCGCGTCATGTCGCTGTACGGACCGCCGGCCCGGGTGCCCCTGCTCACCCCCAGAGCCTCGAAACGCGGGCAGAGCCCCTCTGGGTGCCTGAGACTCTGGGTGCCTGAGACCCTGATCGTGCCGACGGCCGGCGACCGGCGGCGGGGAGGCGGGCGCCGCCATCTTGCCGTACGGCGCCGCGGGGGCCGGCTCCCACGTCCCGCAGCCGTGTCGCCGCGCGCCTCCCCTCGGGGCGGTCCCGCTCCAGGCTCGGCGCGACGAGGCGAGGGCCGGAGCCTGGTGGCGGCGCGGCGGCCCGAGGCCCGAGATGGTGATCTGCTGCGCGGCCGCGAACTGCTCCAACCGCCAGGGCAAAGGGGAGAAGCGCGCCGTCTCCTTCCACAGGTAACCGGGCCCGGCCCACCGCCCGCTCGGCCTGACCACGCCCCCGCCGGGCCCGGCTCGGCACCGGGGAAACTGAGGCCGCGCGGCCCGGGGCGGGGGGGGCACTTCGCGCGCCAGGCCTTGGGGGCCGCTCCTGCAAGTGAATCATCGACGGACGCTGAGTGACGTAGGGCGGGTGCCGCCGTCTCTGGACGGGGGAACGTCGCAAATCGCTCCTATCACGGAGTCCAGGGGGGCCCTCCGGAACTACCCTCGAGCAAGAGGAGTTCATCCACTTTCTAACATAAAGGCTTATTTGATAGAATATAATGTTATATCTTGGGGACTAAGCAGATCAAAATTTGGTTTAACGCAGAGCTTCATGCCAGACTTCGTTGATCAGCCGGAGCCGCCAGGTATAGACCTGAATGAGTGCCTTCCTTCCACTCATGTGTTCGCCGCCGCCTTGCTGACTCGGTTGTAACAGGAGAGGGGTTGATGTACTTGCTAT